>NW_026571152.1:42397308-42471619 GCF_026225935.1 Boleophthalmus pectinirostris | reverse complement strand
ACAGACCTTTATTACACATTTATTACACATTTAATTATATGAAATAACAGACAAGAGTTATTATTATTCATGGACAAATTTAAAACCTTAGAGTGTGACTGACCCCAGAGTGTGACTGACCCCACAATGTGACTGACCCTAGAGTGTGACTGACCCTAGAGTGTGACTGAATCTAGAGTGTGACTGACCCCACAATGTGACTGACGCTAGGGTGTGACTGACCCTAGAGTATGATTGACCCCACAATGTGACTGACCCTAGGGTGTGACTGACCCTAGAGTGTGACTGACCCTAGAGTGTGACTGACCCTAGAGTGTGACTGACCCTAGAGTGTGACTGAATCTAGAGTATGATTGACCCCACAATGTGACTGACCCTAGGGTGTGACTGATCCTAGAGTGTGACTGACCCTAGAGTGTGTCTGACCCTAGGGTGTGACTGACCCTAGGGTGTGACTGAATCTAGAGTGTGACTGACCCCACAATGTGACTGACCCTAGAGTGTGACTGACCCTAGAGTGTGACTGACCCTAGAGTGTGACTGAATCTAGAGTGTGACTGACCCTAGAGTGTGACTGACCCTAGAGTGTGACTGAATCTAGAGTGTGACTGACCCCACAATGTGACTGACGCTAGGGTGTGACTGACCCTAGAGTATGATTGACCCCACAATGTGACTGACCCTAGGGTGTGACTGACCCTAGAGTGTGACTGACCCTAGAGTATGACTGACCGCACAATGTGACTGACCCTAGGGTGTGAGTAAACATATCAGAAGATGTAAAATGATTAAAGTCATTCTGTATTTACACAAATGTATTAAACATCCAGGAGCTCACAGGTCTCACATGGATCTGAACCAGTCTAAATCGGGTCTCACATGGATCTGACCCGGTCTAAGTCCAGGTCTCACATGGATCTGACCCGGTCTAAGTCCGGGTCTCACATGGATCTGCCCCGGTGTAACTCCAGGTCGTCTGAGGTCCTCTCTCTAGCGCCCCTTCTGGCCCGGGCCTGAAAGGACACAGCACATCCACAGGTCACAAATCTCTGTGTGTTTGTCAGTCCTCAGGATCCTTCCTCCACAGACGTCTTTGTAGGTCTCCTCTGGAGTCGGCTCCTCCGACGCAGAGCCAAGTGTCCTGCTCACTCTGAGCTGACGCTAAACTCACGCTCACACTCATGATTGTGTCAGGACTTTATTTGATTAAAATGCACTTTACTGATCTAAACCAGGTCTAAACCAGGTCTATATGAGGTCTATACCAGGTCTAAACCAGGACTAAACCAGGTCTACAACAGGACTAAACCAGGTCAGTACCTTGCAGTAGTAGTACATTGGGAGGGTGAACAGGAGCATCAACAGAAGAATCACCACGACTCTGATGATCAGGTCTGAGTCTGACTCTGCAACACAAAAGAACCCAGATCAGACCAGGACCCAAACCCAAGCCCCAAATCCAAACCCCCAAAACCCTGTTACTGTGGTTACTGCCATTGCCCGATTTGTCCCTTAACTCTTTATATAGTTTTTCTCCTGTTTCAGTGTGGAGAAGGTTTCAGTCGTGCTCATCTGGACTCTGTTTTTGTGATGAAGATGTTTCAGCTCTAGACATTTTCATTTGATGGAGCTGTTAGAAGCACTAGTTCTCCTCTGAGTAACTAAGTCCAGCCCAGAGGAGGAGTTTCAGAGTGAACCTGCCTCGTTTACAGCCAACAGCATTATGGATCATTCTGTCCTGAAACCAGGCAGGTTCACTCTGAAACTCCTCCTCTGGGCTGGACTTAGTTACTCAGAGGAGGATGAATTCCCAGTGTTTCTAACAGCTCCATCAAATGAAAATGTCTGGAGCTGAAACATCTTCATCACAAAAACAGAGTCCAGATGAGTACGGCTGAAACCTTCTCCACACTGAAACACTACTGGACTCCTGGTATGTGTGTGTTACACTCCTCTGGAGCAACTAGAAAAAACATCTGAGACATAAAAATGTAAGATCAGACTTTTACCTGAACACTTCACCTGCAGACCATCTGAGGAGGAGGATGAACCAGAGACACATTCTCTCACTGAAGACTTTTTCACACAGTCAGATGTGACCTCCCACACACGACTCTCTGGAAAATCTCCCTGTTCTCCATAAACAGCAGAGCCACAGTCCAGGTGTCTGCACACAGCATCTGTGGCCTCCTGGTCCCAGAGATGAGAGGAATCCACCACTCGTCTCCACTCTCCTCTGTGTTTCACCTCCACAGTCCCAGCACAACGACTGGCTCCTCCCACCAGCCTGAGAGGCTCTGAACAGACAAGAGACAGAGTGAAGCCCCGCCCCTTTACCTGAGCAGTGAAGCCCCGCCCCTTTACCTGAGCAGGTGAGGTTGACAGTGGCTCCAGAGGAGCAGGTGCTTGAGTTGGAGCGGGGACAGTCCATCAGAGCAGACTCATGGCCCTCACAGTGGAACGTCTGCCCCAGAGGAGAGAGCGCCCCCTGGAGGAGAGAAGGAGCCCCACAGTCCAGCTCCCTGCACAGCACCTCTGCCCCCCGCTGGTCCAAGTCCCCGTCACAGACCCCGGTCCAGGACCCGTCCCAGATCTGCACTGATCCTGAACACAGACCGGACCCCGAGACCAACCGCACCGAGTCTGTGGACACACACAGGTTTTCTGTGTCTCCAGAGAGAATCAACAAAGAGAAGCATGAGACAGTCACACACACGTGTGTTGCTGTTGAACGTGTGGGAGCTGTTCTGTTTTCCTGTTGCCCATGAAGTGCTCCTCTTTTTGTTTGGCCTTTAGTTATGGAGCCTATTCAAGCCCCTGTTGCCAATATGACAGCCTCTTTGCTGCTGCTGTAATGGTGCGGGGCGCAGAGCTCTATAAAATTGGTGCTTCTTGGCGTATTCACTCCCCCCACCCCTGACCTCAGACACCGAGCACAGGGCCATGGACACAAGGACGGGGATGTGAGGACCACTCCAGCCGGACAGAGACTAGGCACATGAAGGACGCTCTGTAAAGGCTTAAGGCCCAGAGCCCAGGAGTAAAGTGTCGCAGGCATCGTGTGTGGATGGCCTGGGTCCCTCTGTCTTGTTCAGTCAGCACTGACATTATCTCAGTCTATGGTGCAACTAAATCCTGGCTCCTGCTGGAGAGTCTCACCTTTCATTCCTGGTGAAATATTTGTCTGGATTGGCTCATCTCAGCTCAGGCAAACTGTTTGGAGATGCCTTGAAAAGGAACTGTACTAAAGGAATGGGATTTAAAGACTTTTCCTTGCAAATATTTTAAGAGTGTTTTTGAATGTCCTACCAACACATCTGCCTACTTCTAATATTAATAAATGTATCTATACTTTTTTTTAATCCGGCCCGCCAAACTGGAATAAATTACAATAATAAACCTTGTTGATGTTTTATTTGTCATGCATTTCCAGCGTTTCCCAGTAGATGGCGCACTATATATACATTGAGGTGCGGCGTATTATGTTGGCCGCAATGCTTTATGGGAACGTGTTCTTACAGGAGTTATTCGGACCATGAGTGAAGTAGTTGGTGCTTAAGATATAAGATGCACTGCTTCCAGTTTGAGTTGGTAAAAACCAATCAAAGAAACCTGTGGTCTCTGAGTTGTAATTGTTAATGTGTACAACATTTCGGAGGCAGGTTTTACTGCAGTCACAGGTGTGTGTCTGTGGTTGTGGTGTGAGCTTTGTTTTTGAGCTGTTTCCAGTCATATTTGGAAACGGTGAACTCATGATAAACATTCACTCGTGTTGTGCAGTGGAACAGGTCTCAACAGTTTCATGTTCTGAATCTTTCACAGCAGTGATGAAACGTGTAGCGTCTGAAGTCCTGGATAAATGTGAATAAGAATGTAATGAATCTGAGCTCTTAACACGTTATGTCCTGTCTTCTGTCCGGCCCTTCAGTCAAACTTTAGGACCCTATGTGGCCTGCGAGCCAGAAAGTTTGCCCACCCCTGCTCTAAAATGTCACAATAAGGCCGAGAATGTTTAGTACAGATGATATAAGACCCGTTTAGATTTACAGTTTATCAGTGAAAAAGGTGAATTTGGTGTTTAGTGAGCCTTTAAGGATGGTAAGTCAGTGGTAAGTGAAGTAAACAGAACTAAATCTAGTACCTCTGGGGTTGGCCCAGAGAGCACATTAACGTGTGTGAAAACCACCTAAAACACAAGCCACCATTTTGGTTCAAAAATGGATTCTCTTTGAACACAGTTAACACAACAAGACTAAAGAACAACAGACCAACAAATACAACAGTCCAATCAACCAGAAACAAACAAATCACCAGTGCAACAGAAACACAGGGTCAATGGCCATTCATTCATTTATTGTCTTTTTTGTCTATTTTACTACATGGTACCAGCAAAGTATTTCAGTCTCTGCCTCCTCTCTCCCTCAGCTGCACCTTGTCTTCTGATTACCAGCCCACAGTTATTACACTGCGTTATTAACTTGTAATTACACAATTATTGCATAATATTAAAGTTAGTATAGTAGCCTACATCATTTATTTGAGGCAGCGCCATGTAAAGTTGTGTCTCGTTGAGCTCCGCACAGGGACACACTCTTAATAACCATTTCGCTTTGGAAATAGTGCAACGAAGCTTTGCCTGCTAACTTAAGGTTGCTGTAATATCGGGTTGCGATCAACATGCCCAAAAAACAAGCAAATAAAACGGAACAATTGGATGCGGGAGCTGAGCCTCGCGCGGAAGCTAACGCTAGCATACCTGACCCAACCTGCCTGGACGAGGACGCAGCAGCCCGTGGCTACACCGGTGACCGACAAATTCTCAACGCAATCACTACGCTTAAACAAGAGTTGTTTGCCAAAATAGATGAGAAGGCAACTGAGACACAAGCGGAATTACGCAACGCCGTTGGGAAAATCAACAGGAGGCTGGATGCTATTGAAAGCCGCACGACTGATGTAGAAGCTGGAGTCAGCGAACACTCGGTCATTATCTCTGCTTTGGAGTCGGATGTGTCCAGTATGAAAAAGGATCTTGACTCACTGAAAGCCCGATGCGAGGACTTAGAGGCACGATCACGTCGCTGTAATATCCGCGTCACAGGTGTGAAAGAGGGACGAGAACATGGTAAACATCCTTCCCAGTTTGTAGCAAACATGCTGAAAGAAGCACTTGGTTTGGACAAATTGCCGTGTCTGGACATAGCACACAGAACAACCCGTACTAGACCGACACAAGAGGACCTACCGCCACGAGCATTTGTAGTAAAATGTCACTATTTCACTGAAAAAGAAATGCTTCTGAAGAAGGCTGCTGCAGCTGGGATAATAACGACCACTGATGGAGACCGCATCCGTGTCCTGTCCGACTTCACTCAGGCCGTGAGCAAACAGCGCGCGGCGTTTACGGAGGTGAGGAATCTGCTTCGCGGCTGCGAGGGGGTCCGCTACGGATTGAGGTACCCGGCCACGCTGAGGATCACGACTGCGGACGGACGTGAAAGCAGGTTCAAAGATCCCAAAACTGCAAAGGAGTTTGTTCTGAAGGAAATAAAGAAAGCATGACTGACGAAGTTACTGTTACAGCAGCTAAGATTTCCCAGGGATAACCAGGTGACACGGTCTGGCAAGGTAATATTTCATTGTCTATTTACGTGCCTTCCAGACTTATAAACAACGCTACCTCTACTCCCCATAGCAATATGTTATGTAAGTAGTCAAAGGACTAAGCGAAGCTTGTTGCTAAAATTGTACAATTATTATTATTATTTTATTTTTTTAAACAAAAAAACTGCATAGGTCCCTGTGTGGGAGACATGGTAAGCATCCTAAATGGAGTGTGATGATGTGGACTTTGGAAACCAGAAGTTGGATGGTCTCTTCATGGGACTATTTTTGATTTATTTCTATTTTTATAGTATAGTTGTTCATCATTGTACCTTTCTGGGGTGTTGTTTTCCCCCAATGTTGTGTTACTGGAGAGCAGGCTTTTTTGTTTTTTTGTTTTTTCCCCCCTACTCCAACTACTCTCAATACTTCAACATTAAATCCTTGTAATGCTATCTACCCATAAGGCTCTAACCCCTACTACATTGGTCAGCTGGAATGTTCGTGGGCTCAACCACCCTATCAAACGTAACAAAATTTTTTTCACATTTAAGTAAACTGCATTGTCGCATTGCTTATATACAAGAGACAAATTTGCTTAACAAAGACTATACAAGACTCCTCAGAAGGGGGTTCACACAATGTTTCCACTCAAATTTTAATAGTAAGAGTAGAGGAGTGGCTATTTTAATACACAGGGATGTGCAATATGTCGAGACTAAAACCCTAAGGGACAAAAATGGCCGTTATGTCATCACTCAAGGCAAACTATATAATAGGCCTGTTATTTTGGCCAATGTCTATGCCCCTAATTGGGACAATGCCAATTTCTTCACAAATCTCTTCTCCCTTTTACCAGACCTTGACTCTCATGAGCTAATATTGGCTGGGGACCTGAACTGCACCCTGAATCCAGCCCTGGACCGTTCTAGCCCTAAAGTTATGACGCAAAACAAATCAGCCCGATGCATTAGTGAGTTTCTTGAAGCTTACGGTGTGATGGACCCATGGAGATTTAAGCACCCGACATCCAAACAGTTTTCTTTCTTTTCCCCCGTACACCAAAATTATTCAAGAATTGACTACTTTTTAATAGATCAAAAATTATTACCCTTAGTTACCCACACAGAATACGACAGCATCGTAATATCTGATCACGCACCAGTGGTCTTAAAATTGAGCTTTCCAGAGAATGTGGCCTCGCCCATATCCTGGAGGTTAAACTCCAGATTATTGTCTGATCAAAAGTTTGTCGAATTTATTAATACACAAATAGATTTTTTTATAGAGCTCAATGAATCCCCTGAGATAAGCTGTTCCACACTCTGGGAAACTCTAAAAGCCTATTTGAGAGGGCAGGTGATTTCCTTTGTTGCAGGGGAAAATCTGAAACAAACAAAACGAGCCTCAGAGATAATTGATCGAATCAAGGAAATAGATCAGCAACACTCAGCGTCACCCTCTGACGAATTGTACAAGGAGAGAATCTTGCTCCAAACCGAATTCAATGAAGTCACCAATACTAAGGCCATAGACCTTCACCTTAGGTCCCGCCAAACATATTTTGAACATGGTGACCGGGCTAACAAACTGCTGTCACATCAGCTGAAACAATCAACAACTGCTGGCTCTATTGTTGCAATTAAGGATGGGCATGGACATGTACTTATAGATCAGAAGGACATTAATATGGAATTCAAATTATTTTTACGAGAAATTGTACAGCTCTGAAGCCAGTGACTTGGTCCAAGTGGAGAACTTCTTCAGTGACCTGACTCTGCTCACTTTAGAGGACTCAGATAAAACTAAGTTGGAGTCGGATTTGTCTCTGTCTGAAATAGACAATGCCATTAGGAAGATGAAATCTGGTAAAGCACCTGGCCCAGATGGGTATCCAATAGAATTTTTTCAAAACATTTGCCTCCAAATTGGCCCCGTTGCTGTTAAAAGTTTTCAGGGAGTCCCTGGACAACAAAGTTCTGCCCACGACAATGACCCAAGCTACAATTTCACTGTTGCTGAAAAAATCCAAAGACCCGCTCCTTTGCGAATCATATCGTCCCATTAGCCTTCTCAACTGCGACTATAAGATTCTAGCAAAGGCGCTGGCAGGGCGACTTGAAACTGTCCTTCCAAAATTGGTACACCCAGACCAGACGGGGGTTTGTTTGTGGGGAGGCAAATATCTAGCAATCTTCGGCGGGTGTTTAATGTCATCTATCAACGCAGTGATATTGTGCCTGAGGTAGTGATATCCCTTGATGCACAAAAAGCGTTCGATAGAGTGGAATACAATTTTCTATTCACCACACTTAAAAGAATGGGATTTGGCCCTATTTTTTGTTCTTGGATCCATATGCTGTATGCAACACCTCAGGCATCAATTAGAACAAATAAGGTTATGTCTAGTTTTTTTTCCTCTTGCTCGTGGAGCAAGACAGGGCTGCCCATTGAGTCCAATCCTATTCAATATCGCTATTGAACCCTTGGCAATTATGATAAGGGAATCTACGCAATTGCTTGGAATACAAGAGGGGGACAAACCCACAAACTATCCCTCTATGCAGATGACCTTCTCCTCTTTCTTTCAGATCCACACACCACTATTCCCATTGCTTTAAACATTATAGATAAATTTGGGCAGGTGTCTGGTTATAAATTAAATATGTCTAAAAGTATACTCTTCCCGATCAACAAAAAGGCTCAACAATTAGATCTCCAGGGTTTCCCCTTCACAATAAACAAGGACCATTTTAATTACTTGGGTGTATGTGTCACCTATGATTATAACCTCCTATTTAAAAAAAATTTCACAAATTCTCTAGAAAAAGCAAAACAAGATATGGATAAGTGGTCCAAACTCCCCTTGTCACTGGTCGGAAGAGTTAATTCTGTGAAAATGATAATCATGCCTAGGCTTCTTTATCTGTTTCAGACGGTGCCAGTCTTCATTCCTAAAGCTTTTTTTAAGGAACTGAATGGGTGCATGTCCATGTTCATCTGGAATAAAAACATCCCTCGAATCAGAAGAGAGTTCTTAGAAAGACGGAGGGAAGATGGTGGTCTATCACTACCAAACTTTCTTTACTACTACTGGGCAACAAACATTAACAAATTACTTTTTTGGGCTGCAGACACGCCAGAGGCGGAGTGTCCATCCTGGGTCCATCTTGAAGAGCACTCTAGCAATCCAGCTTCACTCTCATCGCTTATGTGCAGTGCACTACCTTTGAGTAAACGTCTGTGGACAAACAATGTTGTCGTACAGGGCACTTTAAAAATATGGTCTCAATTTAGAACCCATTTTAAAATCAAAGGCTCCTTAATTTTCAGCTCCTATTCAGCGTAATGTCCAGTTTGCCCCATCTTTAATAGACCCATCTTTTCAGCAATGGCATAGGAGAGGACTAAGATGCATTAAGGATCTTTTTAAAAGTGATAAATTCATTTCCTTCGAACAGCTAAAAAATGACTTTGATGTCCCACAGTCAGATTTTTTCAGATATCTTCAAATGCGTAGTTTTATTAAAACGGCTTACTCTTTAACCTTGCCCCCAAAAACATGGCTAGATGAGTGTTTGGATTTGAATCCGCTTGATAAAGGCTTGGTGTCAGTCATATACAATAAAATCCAAAGTGCAGCATCCCCATCACTGGGTCACTTAAAAATTCAATGGGAAGAGGAACTAGGTGAACATTTCACAGATAACACTTGGCAAAAAGCAATCACAAGAATCCATTCAACATCAATCTGCATAAGACATGGCTTACTACAGTTTAAGGTACTGCACAGGCTACATTTATCACCGGGTAAGATAGCCAGACTATACCCTGGTGCGGATTCTTCCTGTACAAGGTGCGGTCATGACCCAGCTAACCTGAGTCACATGTTTTGGGTATGCCCCCGGCTAAATGACCTCTGGTCAAAAATATTTGAAACGATTTCATTTATATGTAAAAGGACTATCGTAGCAAATTGTGGAACAGCTCTATTTGGGGTTGTGCCTCCGAATATTCCAGTGACCCCCCACCAGGCAGATGCGGTAGCATTCATCACGCTGCTTGCAAGACGATTAATACTGTTTAGCTGGAAGAAAGCAGCCCCACCATCTTTTAAGCGTTGGATGGAGGAAGTCATGTCCCACTTAAAGCTCGAACACTTGCGACACACTGTAAATGGATCAATTCAAAACTACCATAAAACCTGGCAGCCATTCCTCCTTTACTTTGAATCTTATTTTGAATCTGGATAAGTAGTGGCTCACTTGCTTTATGTAGTTCACTATAGTGACATAACATGCAGTAATGTTATTTATTATTATTTTATTTTTATTTTTGTTTCTTTCATTTGGAATTGCCTGCTGTCTTGTTGTTGTTTTTGTGCTATGCTATGTTTATGTATGTTTAAACATTTATAAAACTCAATAAAAAGAATTGATTACACTGCGTATTTGCTACAATAGTGTCCGGTGATGTCATGTCCTTGTTCACTTGTATTCCAACTTCTGAAGCTGTGGCAGTAGAAAGGACGAGACTACAGAAAGACTCCACCTTACAACAAAGGACCTCACTAACATCAGACCACATTTGTAATTTACAGGGCATCTGTTTCAACACCACGTACATTCAGTTTAGAGGAAACGTCTACGGGCAGATTCACGGCTGTGCCATGGGCTCTCTGGTCTCACTCACGCTCGCAAACCTTTTCAAGGAACTGTTTGAGAAGAAAGCTCTGACTTCATTCCTGGGCGCTTCTCTGATCCACTGGTTGCTTTATACACTGATGAAGATCCAAAAACAAAATCTGGAAGCCTTCATAGAACATCAATGCTGTGGACCATTGATGTGGATGGAGGCAAAGAGGTCTGTTGTCCCCGGCTCCAGGTTCTTAGGGGTGCTGAACTGGAACCTCTGCCTATTAATTAATATTAGAGGGGGACCCATGTGACTCTTAATGAATAATAATAATGCATCAGTTTTATTTGGTGCTTTTTTTGGACACTCAAAGACACTTTAGAGTTCATTATTCATTCACTCCATACCTGGTGGTGGTAAGCTACTACTGTAGTCACAGCTGCCCTGGAGCAGACTGACGGAAGCAAAGCTGCCAATCTGTGCCATCGGC
This sequence comes from Boleophthalmus pectinirostris, assembly GCF_026225935.1. Lineage (NCBI taxonomy): Eukaryota > Metazoa > Chordata > Actinopteri > Gobiiformes > Gobiidae > Boleophthalmus > Boleophthalmus pectinirostris. The sequence continues at coordinate 42,460,890 of NW_026571152.1, read as the reverse complement.
TCCTCCAAGCACCAACAACTCTCACACATACACCACTTTCTTACTCGGCAATGCAGGTGAAGTGCCTTGCCTAAGGACACAACGACTGGCGCCCCCCTGTGGCTCCTGATTTTCCCACTGGTCTCCCATCCAAGTACTAACCAGGCCCAGCCTCGCTTAACTTCTGAGATCTGACAAGATCAGGCTTTAACAAGCTGGTATGGACAAGATTCTTCTTGTGCTGGGCCCCCAAATTTCTGTTGATGTTCTTGCCGTCACATGAAGTTCACACGTGAGGAGGCCACGCAGACCTGTTTGGTCTTTCTAGATCCCAGACCACAACAGGCCAATCAAATGTAACAGGGACAGAATGATCCATAATGCTGTTGGCTGTAAACGAGGCAGGTTCACTCTGAAACTCCTCCTCTGGGCTGGACTTAGTTACTCAGAGGAGGGTGAATTCCCAGTGTTTCTAACATGAGCACGGCTGAAACCTTCTCCACACTGAAACACTCCTGGACAAATGAAGAACTTCACCGTCTCAGAGTTTGTCCCATGTTCTGTGTCTGGAGTCACACGTGTGTCTCAGCTTCAATATTCACATCAAAGTTTTGACTCTTTCAAAGTTTATTCTTAGAAACTGAAACAAAATTGATGGAATTTGAGCAGAATCCTCAAAGTTCTGTTTTACTGAAGTCAGACTTTGCTCATTTCTGCTGTTTTCTAACCTTTAGTTTAAATCCACTATTTTCACACAGACAGAGCGAGGATTTATCAGTAAAACACTTTATATTCAAGAGTCAATTTGATCCAAACCATGTCAAACATGAGCTTTGTCCTGAGTACAGTTACTATAGCAACTTCAGCACCAAAGTATCTGGGCATGCTCAGTTTGAAAAACCAGACAAACAATGATATGACCCCTGACCCTCACATGACCCTGTGACCCCTGACCCTCACATGACCCTGTGACCCCTGACCCTCACATGAGTGTGTATCTGGACGTACCTCCCACAGAGAGCTGGAGTGTGTGGCTCTGAGAGGAGAAGTTGTGGTCAGACACCTGCAGGAGGTAAACACAGGTGTAGTTTCCTTTGTGGGCGGTGGTCAGCGTCAGAGAACAGGAAGTGGGCGGAGTGATTGACGGCGGGCAGGGTGCGGTTCTGAGCGGGGGGCGCGGCGGGAGAGAGGAGCCGGAAGGAGCCTCCCGGGTACTGTGGCTCCACGGAGCATTTGACCCTGAACTTTGAGCCCAGCTGCACCTGCACCCCCTGAGGCTGGAGCTCGGACGCCCCGTCACTCACAGACACGGAGATGATTGGACGATTCAGGACCAAGTCTGTGGAGACACATGACTGGACACATCATTCTGTGTGTGTGTGTTACACTCCTCTGGAGCAACTAGATAAAATATCAGAGACATAAAACTGTAAGATCAGACTTTTACCTGAACACATCACCTCCAGACCGTGTGAGGAGGAGGATGAACCAAGAACACATCCTCTCACTGAAGACTTTTTCACACAATCAGGTGTGACCTCCCACACACGACTCTGTGGAAAATCATCTCTCTGTTCTCCATAAACAGCAGAGCCACAGTCCAGGTCTCTGCACAAAGCATCTGTGTCCTCCTGGTCCCAGTATCCATCGGGCTCCACTCGTCTCCACTCTCGTCTGAGTCTCACCTCCACAGTTCCAGCACAGCGACTGGCTCCTCCCACCAGCCTGAGCAGCTCTGAACAAACAAGAGACAGAGTGAAGCCCCGCTCCTTTGCCTAAGCAGTGAAGCCCCGCCCCTTTACCTGAGCAGGTGAGGTTGACAGTGGCTCCAGAGGAGCAGGTCCTTGAGTTGGAGCGGGGACAGTCCATCAGAGCAGACTCATGGCCCTCACAGTGGAACGTCTGCCCCAGAGGAGAGAGCGCCCCCTGGAGGAGAGAAGGAGCCCCACAGTCCAGCTCCCTGCACAGCACCTCTGCCCCCCGCTGGTCCAAGTCCCCGTCACAGACCCCGGTCCAGGACCCATCCCAGATCTGCACTGATCCTGAACACAGACCGGACCCCGAGACCAACCGCACCGAGTCTGTGGACACACACAGGTTTTCTGTGTCTCCAGAGAATCAACAAAGAGAAGCATGAGACAGTCACACACGTGTGTCGCTGTTGAACGTGTGGGAGTTGTTCTGTTTTCCTGTTGCCCATGAAGTGCTCCTCTTTTTGTTTGGCCTTTAGTTATGGAGCCTATTCAAGCCCCTGTTGCCAATATGACAGCCTCTTTGCTGCTGCTGTAATGGTGCGGGGCGCAGAGCTCTATAAAATTGGTGCTTCTTGGCGTATTCACTCCCCCCACCCCTGACCTCAGACACCGAGCACAGGGCCATGGACACAAGGACGGGGATGTGAGGACCACTCCAGCCGGACAGAGACTAGGCACATGAAGGACGCTCTGTAAAGGCTTAAGGCCCAATGGGATTTAAAAAGACTTTTCCTTGCAAATATTTTAAGAGTGTTTTTGAATGTCCTACCAACACATCTGCCTACTTCTAATATTAATAAATGTAACTATCCTTTTTTTTAGTCATGCCACTTGATTTAACATATCTGCGTTTCACTGAATATTGATAAAATGTCCCTATTTAAGGGCATTTTAGTTTTTTTTTAAACAACTCTCTTTCCAAGAAGAGAGCTGTAAGAATAATAATGTTTTATTTAAAAACCTGTTTGTCTGCTGCTGTCATTAAAGATGCTTTGTTCTGCTGTGAAGGTTGGCATTGGTCAGTTTGCCTTAAGTCCATATTTGAACAAGTTTGCTCTAAAATGTCACAATAAGGCCGAGAATGTTTAGTACAGATGATATAAGACCCATTTAGATTTACAGTTTATCAGTGAAAAAGGTGAATTTGGTGTTTAGTGAGCCTTTAAGGATGGTAAGTCAGTGGTAAGTGAAGTAAACAGAACTAAATCTAGTACCTCTGGGGTTGGTCCAGAGAGCACATTAACGTGTGTGAAAACCGCCTAAAACACAAGCCACCATTTTGGTTCAAAAATGGATTCTCTTTGAACACAGTTAACACAACAAGACTAAAGAACAACAGACCAACAAATACAACAGTCCAATCAACCAGAAACAAACAAATCACCAGTGCAACAGAAACACGGGGTCAAACCTAAGTAAAACAGGGATAAACAAGGACACTTGGATAAAGAACTTCTGCTCTCTGAAAGGCTCAACTTTTTGGTCACCTCTAACCATCCCACAGTGGGCTACATCACAGCCACCAAAACAGCCAAGAAGAACAGCCACCACCTCCTTCCAACATCACATCTGAAGAGAGGAAGGCACTCGCAGAACTACAGAAAGATCACAGCTTAAACATTTGACCAAAGACTGCATTGTGATTATGAACACATCTGACTATGAAGCCAAAATCTACAGCCGCCTCAGTGACTCTGTTACTGATGAACGCCTGAAGAGGGACCGTCCAATGGATACAGGAAGGTCATCTTGAGATCCATCATCTGGTGTGCACCGCTCAGCATGAGAAGAACTCACAGGATTATGTGGCCAAAGTGAAACATCTCCAGGTGGATCCAGAGGTGAATGGTGTAATGAGGGTGACAAAACCGTGTTAACAATAAACTATCTTGCCTCGCTCCTGCTCTCTCACTTTATGTCTCTCTGCATGCGTTCGATCATGTGACCACGAGCGACCAATCATTAAGCTATATTAGCTCGAACCCCGGAAGCACGGCAGACGCGAGAGACAGACAAGCCAACGCATGCTACAGGAGCCAACCATGGATCTATTAAAATAACTGGAGGGTGTTGCTGCTTGTAGCTGCCTCCGGTTGACGTAGTGACACAAAGTTCTGTGTTTTACTGAAGACTCAGACACAGACAGGAGATGAATGGACAGCAAATAGAAAAAACATCTGAGACACACAAAAATGCAAGATCAGACTTTACCTGAACACTTCACCTTTACACCCCTAGGAGACGAATATGAACAATCGACACATCCTCTCACTGAAGAGTTTTTCACACAGCCAGATGTGACCCACCACACACGACTCTGTGGAAAATCATCTCTCTGTTCTCCATAAACAGCAGAGCCACAGTCCAGGTCTCTGCACACAGCAGCTGTGTCCTCCTGGTCCCAGTGTTCATAGGGCTCTACTCTTCTCCACTCTCCTCTGAGTTTCACCTCCACAGTTCCAGCACAGCGACTGGCTCCTCCCACCAGCCTGAACTCTGAATAAACAAGAGACAAAGTGAAGCCCCACCACTTTACCTGAGCAGTGAAGCCCCGCCCCTTTACCTGAGCAGTGAAGCCGCACTCCTTTACCTGAGCAGTGAGGCCCCGCCCCTTTATTAGAGCAGGTGAGGTTGACAGTGGCTCCAGAGGAGCAGGTCCTTGAGTTGGAGCGGGGACAGTCCATCAGAGCAGACTCATGGCCCTCACAGTGGAACGTCTGCCCCAGAGGAGAGAGCGCCCCCTGGAGGAGAGAAGGAGCCCCACAGCCCAGCTCCCTGCACAGCACCTCTGCCCCCCGCTGGTCCAAGTCCCCGTCACAGACCCCGGTCCAGGACCCGTCCCAGATCTGCACTGATCCTGAACACAGACCGGACCCCGAGACCAACCGCACCGAGTCTGTGAACACACATGTGACATCATCACTCTGAGCCAATAGGACACATGCCGTGTTCATGTAAACACAGAAACTGTGAAGATCCAAGCTCCAACTGGAGAAACGGGCTTGAACACAAACTCAGTCGGAATTTGAAGTGTGGTGTTGGAGTTTTCTGAGTTTGCGTTACAGAGACACGTGTCCTTTTGGGAGGACAGCATGGACTGAGAGGGGTTTGGTTTCAAATACACAGATGCTTCTGCTTTGCAAACGAAACACATTGAAGCCAAATGCAGCTTTATTTTCTGATGAATGAAGTCATCAGTGACGCAATTTTTTTGAAATTTTTTTTTTATTTAGAAGCAATTTGCAAGAAACAAAGACCCATCCACTCCAGCTTCATCCCACCACAAGAACACAGGTTTTCTATATCTCCACATGTGTGTGACTGTCACACATGAGCATCACTGTCACTGCTGCAGAGAAAACTGCCATATTACTGACCTTTGACCTGTGGAAGCTGTTGCCATGGTATTGGAACTTTAACAAGAATATTTCTAGTAATACTAAGTAGTTTGCATTAGATCAATTATTTTAAGACACTGGACACATGAGAGGTATTGCCTGGACACGAGTCTTACACAAAAGACTCATTTAGACATCTTCCTTCACTCTTTCATAAGGACTAAAGATCTTTTACAACAAAGCTACATATCGACAGGTTTGTTAAGGCAATTGGCTCAAGTAAATCCAAATAAATAATAATATATTAAATAAATAACAAAGACACAAATAAAAAAAAGACCCTACTGGAGCTGGATCAATCAATCTCTAAATGACTTTCTGCAGAGAAAGAAGAGGAGTAAACTTCAAACAGCTTCCTGTTATTCAATTATTGAATATTGTGTTTGTATATTGAGTTGTAAATGTCATGTGCATAATCTTTTATTTGTGTAAAACTGTTAATGGTTTTTGTAACTAGTGTGAGTGGAATTTTACAGACTGTCCTCCTCACCCCACTCTTTGTAGCCAGGATTTCACACATATCAGTCTGGCCTTTTCCCCAAAACACACAGGTGGTCACAAAGGACTCTGTTATCATTGAGAGCCCGTCCACGGGGAGTTCAGGGCGAGAGAAAGAATTTAACTTAGGAATGAGAAACAGACCATTCGGAGTTGAACAAAGGAGGGACAACACACAAGTTTTCTTTGTAAAAGTTGTGTCCGTCTCTTGACGTGTTTTTATCAAGTTTTCTGTAGCTGACCTGACCAAAAGCAAAGCCTTCATATTTTTCCAAATTTAAATATTTGCATTTTTGTTTTTATTGGTTGATCGGCCTTACTCGGTGACCAGCGCTGTTCAGCCCTCATGGACACTAGAAAGATGTCGTCTACTCCTCTGAGGGTGATATAGAGGAGTGTGTGAGTGTGTGTGTGTGTGTGTGCGCGCGTGTGTGTGTTAGTGTGTTAGTGTATTAGTTACACTCCTCTGGGGCAAGTAGAAAAAACATCTGAGAGTCATAAAAATGTAAGATCAGACTTTTACCTGAACACATCACCTCCAGACCCCAGGAAGTGGAGGAGGAATTGGAAGCGAGGAATGAACCAGAGACACATTCTCTCACTGAAGACGTCTTCACACAGTTCGGACTGAGCCACCACACATGACTCTCTGGAAAATCATCTCTCTGTTCTCCATAAACAGCAGAGCCACAGTCCAAGTCTCTGCACACAACAGCTGTGTCCTCCTGGTACCAGTATCCATACGGGCTCCACTCGTCTCCACTCTCCTCTGTGTTTCACCTCCACAGTCCCAACACAGCGATTGGTTCCTCCCACCAGCCTGAGCTCTGAACAGACAAGAAACACAGTGAAGCCCCGCCCCTTTACCTGAGCACTGAAGCCCCGCCCCTTTACCTGAGCAGGTGAGGTTGACAGTGGCTCCAGAGGAGCAGGTCCTTGAGTTGGAGCGGGGACAGTCCATCAGAGCAGACTCATGTCCCTCACAGTGGAACGTCTGCCCCAGAGGAGAGAGCGCCCCCTGGAGGAGAGAAGGAGCCCCACAGTCCAGCTCCCTGCACAGCACCTCTGCCCCCCGCTGGTCCAAGTCCCCGTCACAGACCCCGGTCCAGGACCCGTTCCAGATCTGCACTGATCCTGAACACAGACCGGACCCCGAGACCAACCGCACCGACTCTGTGGACACACATGTGACATCATCACTCTGAACCAATAGGACACATGCCGTGTTCATGTAAACACAGAAACTGTGAAGATCCAAGCTCCAACTGGAGAAACGGGCTTGAACACAAACTCAGTCGGAATTTGAAGTGTGGTGTTGGAGTTTTCTGAGTTTGCGTTACAGAGACACGTGTCCTTTTGGGAGGACAGCATGGACTGAGAGGGGTTTGGTTTCAAATACACAGATGCTTCTGCTTTGCAAACGAAACACATTTAAGCCAAATGCAGCTTTTTCTGATGAATGAGTGAAATTCAGAATCAGTGAAACTGACTTCTATATTGAGTTGTAAATGTCATGTGCATAATCTTTTATTTGTGTAAAACTGTTAATGTTTTTTGTAACTAGTGTGAGTGGAATTTTACAGACTGTTCTCCTCACTCCACTCTTTGTAGCCAGGATTTCACACATATCAGTCTGGCCTTTTCCCCAAAACACACAGGTGGTCACAAAGGACTCTGTTATCATTGAGAGCCCGTCCACGGGGAGTTCAGGGGGAGAAAAAGAGTTTAACTTAGGAGTGAGAAACAGACCATTCGGAGTTGAACAAAGGAGGGACAACACACAAGTTTTCCTTGTAAAAGTTGTGTCCGTCTCTTGACGTGTTTTTATCAAGTTTACTGTAGCTGACCTGACCAAAAGCAAAGCCTTCATCCTTCCATCCATCCACTTTCTTCCGCTTATCCAGGGCCGGGTCACGGGGGCAGCAGTCTAAGCAGGGACTCCCAGACTTCCTTCACCCCAGACACTTCGTCCAGCTCCTCCAGAGGAACCCCGAGGCGTTCCCAGGCCAGCCGAGAGACATAGTCCCTCCAGCGTGTCCTGGGTCTTCCCCGGGGCTTCCTCCAGGTGTGGGTTTCCCCCACATGATGAGTTCCAATCAGAAGCCAGTTACGTCAACCGGAATGGCGTCACCGGGGCCCCACCCTGGAGCCAGGCCTGGGGTGGGTGCTCGAAGGCGAGCGTCTGGTTGCCGGGCCTTCCTCCATGGGGCCCGGCCTGGCTCAGCCTGAACGAGCGACATGGGGCCGCCCTTCCGTGGGCCCACCACCTGCGGGAGGAGCCATATGGGCGGCAGTCGAAGGCGGGGGCCTCGACGACCAGATCTCCAGACATGGAGACATGGCAAAGCCTTCATATTTTTCTAAATTTAAATATTTGCATTTTTGTTTTTATTGGTTGATCGGCCTTACTCGGTGACCAGCGCTGTTCAGCCCTCATGGACACTAGAAAGATGTCGTCTACTCCTCTGAGTGTGATATAGAGGAGTGTGTGAGGGTGAATGTGTGTGTGTGCATGTGTGTGAGAGAGATATAGAGGAGTGTGTGTGTGTGTGTGTGTATGTGTGTGTGTTTCGTGTGTGCGTGTTACACTCCTCTGGAACAAGTAGAAAAAACATTTGAGAGACATAAAAATGAAAGATCAGACTTTTACCTGAACACTTCACCTCCAGACCTGAGGAAGCGAGGAATGAACCAGAGACACATTCTCTCACCGAAGACGTCTGCACACAGTTCGGACTGAGCCACCACACATGACTCTCTGGAAAATCATCTCTCTGTTCTCCATAAAGAACAGAGCCACAGTCCAAGTCTCTGCACACAACAGCTGTGTCCTCCTGGTCCCAGTGTCCATCGGGCTCCACTCGTCTCCACTCTCCTCTGTGTTTCACCTCCACAGTCCCAACACAGCGATTGGTTCCTCCCACCAGCCTGAGCTCTGAACAGACAAGAAACACAGTGAAGCCCCGCCCCTTTACCTGAGCATGAAGCCCCGCCCCTTTACCTGAGCAGGTGAGGTTGACAGTGGCTCCAGAGGAGCAGGTCCTTGAGTTGGAGCGGGGACAGTCCATCAGAGCAGACTCATGGCCCTCACAGTGGAACGTCTGCCCCAGAGGAGAGAGCGCCCCCTGGAGGAGAGAAGGAGCCCCACAGTCCAGCTCCCTGCACAGCACCTCTGCCCCCCGCTGGTCCAAGTCCCCGTCACAGACCCGGTCCAGGACCCGTCCCAGATCTGCACTGATCCTGAACACAGACCGGACCCCGAGACCAACCGCACCGAGTCTGTGGACACACACAGGTTTCTCTCCTCAACAAAGAGAAGCATGAGACAGAGGAGTGTGTGTGTGTGTGTGTGTGTTACACTCCTCTGGAGCAACTAGAAAAAAACCTCTGAAAGACACAAAACTGTAAGATCAGACTTTTACCTGAACACTTCACCTCCAGACCTGAGAAGGAGGAATGAATCAGAGACACATTCTCTCACTGAGGACGTCTTCACACAATCAGGACTGAGCCTCCACACACGACTCTCTGGAAAATCATCTCTCTGTTCTCCATAAACAGCAGAGCCACAGTCCAAGTCTCTGCACACAACAGCTGTTTCCTCCTGGTCCCAGTATCCATACGAACTCACTCGTCTCCACTCTCCTCTGTGTTTCACCTCCACAGTCCCAGCACAGCGACTGGCTCCTCCCACCAGCCTGAGCAGCTCTAAACAGACAAGAGACAGAGTAAAGCCCCGCCCCTTTACCTGAGTATTTTCTGAGTAACTTTCTACTGAATCAGCAAAGACAATGAAGTCATGTAAATGTGTTTGTGATGTTTGAGCGGCGGCTCTCTGACTCTGATGTCAGAAAGTGTTTATCCTGTGTCCTCCCTCTCACCAGGAGGTTGTGGGTTAAAGTCCTGATCTCTGTGAGTGGAGTGTGCATGTGCACCGATCTATAATAAGAAGTGGATAAGCCCCTCCACCTTTGTGACTAGTGGCCGCTCCAGGTACTGCAGCGTCCAGGAGCTCCGGCCCAGAAACTATTCTCCCATAGGACCTGACCTCTGACCTCTGACCTGACCACAGAGCTCAGTGCATTTATGTGAGTACAAACTGCCCGTGCTCTGACAGGGCATCCAGCTTTCACAAAGAGAGGTTTTTAGAGATTCTTGTCATTTTCACAACATAAACTTTACATTTTTTTAAATCCTCAGAGCTCCAAAAAGTGATCTTTGTCAGACTGAGCCGTGCACCGGATCGAGCACCCATGGGTACCCAACAGACGGGGGGGTAAGGTGAATCAAATAAACGACAAACCGGAAAAAAATAGTTGACGTGTCCAGGACATCCGTTGCCCTGGAGACAAGTGACATTTCCCGACTTTTCCTGGAACAATGGACTAGACTGAGAGAGACTTGAGTGTTTTGACATAAAACCATCAGCGGAGGAGATCAACTCGACGGCTCCGCTCCTGGTTCAGTCCTGGTTTAGACCTGGTTTAGACCTGGTTTAGACCTGGTTTAGTCCTGGTTCAGTCCTGGTTTAGACCTGGTTTAGACCTGGTTTAGTCCTGGTTCAGTCCTGGTTTAGACCTGGTTTAGACCTGGTTTAGTCCTGGTTCAGTCCTGGTGTAGTCCTGGACTAATGGGCTGACACTGATTTATTATGGACATGGGCGGGTAATGGGTGGAATGCTGTGGAATGGGTGCAGATATAATTTTGATATAATCACGGGTTATTGGGCGGGTGTGGTGCTGTACTGCGCAGGTGCAGGCGGGTGAGGGCGGGTACAGGTGGGTGTGGGCAGGTGTGGGTCTCCAAAAATGGAGCCGAGCAGAACTCTGGTCTCGTCCTGCTCTGAGCTGCTTGCTTCACTCTAGCAGCTCTTGCTCTGATTGGTCAGAACTGATCACATGGTGCATTTTACGCAAAGAGAGCGCAAAACACTCTCCCATTTCCAAACACACACTGGCACTCATGTCATCGACTGGTGCCCACTGACATGGCACGGTGGCATCCCCCATGGCTGCGACAGTGGCCTAATTGTTATTGTTCACCCCAAAACATAGGGCGCACTTGACATCATGCACGAAGTGCACATGAAAACAGAGCGTGAAGTGCTCTCCCCTTATCAAACACTCAATGCCAGTCAATAGTGCCACTCATGGCATCCAATAGTACAGACTGGCATTGCCCATTGCGGCGACAGCAGCATAATTGTAATTGTTAACTCCAATGGGCATGTGAGTAATCGACGAGGTTGCGCTCATTATTGACAGAGGACCACACGGGTGCGTTATTGGCTGTGAGCACTTTCCAATGATATATATATGTGCCACCATCGGTGGAACTATGTTGTTATCGTTCTGGTTTTTCCTCTTCTTATTATTAGGCCCGAGCACCATTGGTGGTGCCAAAATAAGAATTTACAATTCCAATTTACAAATACTCCACATCAAAAAAAAAAAAAAAAAAGGTGTGACATCGCCCCCTGCAAAATCAAAATACACGCCTATGGATATACCCGAAAAATCAACTTTGTTCTAGACAAACGAAATTTGGGTGATGGATAGATCTTGTCATTCCAAAAAAAAAAAAAAAAAAAAAAAAAAAAAATGCAGTTGCTAGGCAACCAACAGGACTGATGGAGCCACACTGGACTGATTGTGCGACCTGTCCTCCTACTTGAACAAACTAGGATTTTTGACCCAGACTCACCAGAATCATTCTGTATCTAGACAAGTGGGACATTAAAAGTTGTAAAAAGCTTTTTAAAAGATCAAACGGTGTTACCATGACAACGGTGCACATTTCGGGTTCGTTTTTGCGGCTTGCCATCAAACTTTGGCCGATTTCACTCAAATTTTAATAGTTGGTGGACACCCCGACCCTGAACAGATTTATATAAGAAAATCTAAAATGGATACAATAGCGCCCCCTAGTGAGATTGAATGGAACAGCAAACTCTTACTTTGTCATAGACATATAAAATGGTACACACATTCGTGACATGGTATTGATGAAAAAAGTCAATGACGCCCACAGGCCAAAAATCTGTCCTCGCCAATAGGATGCCCAACAAAAACTCTGACGTACTCAAACCAAATTTGGTACACAGATGCATCATGGGAATAGAAACAAAAAAGTATATTGTGACTACGCCCCCCTCCCAAACCGGAAGTCCGCCATCTTGGATTTAAAAAAAATCAACACATACACAAATTGAGAAAAATGGTAGGGTACGGTTAACATTAGGGGTTAGGGTTAGGGCTACGGTTAGGAGTTCAGGTAAGGTTAGTGTTAATTTAGGAGTTAGTCCAAGAGGTAAGGTGCATTCGTGGGGCATATTTAATAATAATAATAATAATAATAAGAAGAAGAAGAAGAAGAAGAAGAATTAAAGTGCTATAGCAAGCAAGTATATTTTAAGCCCATGTGCAGAGGAGTGCAGGACACTGAAAACGGAGCTACTTTGTGTTCACCTTCCATTTTATTACACTTCCATGATACCTGTGTTAGTGTGGCAGAGTGTTTATCTTGTGTCGTCCCTCTCACCAGGAGGTTGTGGGTTAGACTCCTGAGGTCTGTGAGTGGAGTGTGCATGTGCTCCCTGTGTTACTGTGGCAGAGTGGTTAGCCTGGTGTGTGAGTGTCTTTACCTGAGCTCTTGTCTTCTGCCAGGACCCCTGCACACACAAGAGACATGTCACATAATGTGATGTGTTGATCAGAGCCACTAAACATCAGACGTGTTTTGGACGTGTAGATCATGTCCATACCACATCTGTTGGTCCAAGACCAGTTCTGGACTAAAGACATGTAAATGACGTCCAGTATTTCAACGTCTCACTCTGACTCTGTTCACACATGAACATTCACACAGATATGAAGGTTCACACATGAACATTCACACAGATATGAAGGTTCACACATGAACATTCACACAGATATGAAGGTTCACACATGAACATTCACACAGATATGAAGGTTCACACATGAACATTCACACAGACGTGAACACTCACACGTGAACATTCACACAGACATGAACGTTCACACATGAACATTCACACGTGAACATTCACATATGAACATTCACACAGACATAAATTTACACACATGAATGTACACACATGAACGTACACACATGAACATTCACACAGACGTGCACATTCACACATGAACATTCACACATGAAAATTTACACAGACACATGAATGTTCACATATCAACATTCACACAGACATGAACATTCACACAGACATGAACATTCACACAGACATGAACATTCACACAGACATGAACATTCACACAGACATGAACATTCACACAAATGAACATTCACACAGACGTGAACATTCACATATGAACATTCACACCGTCCATCCATTTTCTTCCACTTATCCGGGGCTGGGTCACGGAGGCATCAGTCTAAGCAGGGACTGCCAGACTTCCTTCACCCCAGACATTTCCTCCAGCTCCTCCAGGGGGACCCTGAGGCTTTCCCAGGCCAGTCCAGAGACATAGTCCCTCCAGCGTGTCCTGGGTCTTCCCCAGGGCCTCCTCCCTGCGGGACATGCCCGGAACACCTCCTGAGGGAGGTGCCTGGGAGGCATCTGGAATAGATGCCTGAGCCACCTCTTCACCACAATGGTCTGATACAGTGACCGCATCACTGCCGACGCAGCACCGATCCACCTGTCAATCTCATCCGCACTCTGAACACTGAGGCGATCCACCTCGCAGCACCGATCCACCTGTCAATCTCACTTTCTGTCCTACCCTTCAGCTGCCTCAGGAGTCTCACAAGCCAACAAGGCCTGATAGGACTCCTTCAGCCTGATGGCATCCCTTACTTCCGGTTCCACCACTGGGTTTGGGGATTGCTACCGCGACAGGCACCACAGACTTTACGCCTACAGCTATGAGTGGCCACATCGACAATAGAGACCGAGAACAAAGCCCACTCGGACTCCATGTCCCCAGCCCTGGAATCCTGGAAAAGCCCTCCCGGAGATGTGAGTTGAAAGTCCCTCTGACAGAGGCTCCGCCAGACGTTCTAAACAGACCCTCACTACACGCTTGGGCCTGCCAGGTCTTTCCAACTTCCTCCTCCACCAGCGAACCCAACTCACAACCAGTTGGTGATCAGTTGACAGCTCAGCCCCTCTCTTCACCCGAGTGTCCAAGACACGCGGTCGGAGGTCAGATGACACGATGACAAAGTCGATCATCGACCTCCGGCCTAGGGTGTCCTGGTGCCACGTGCACTTATGGACACCCTTGTGCTCGAACATCTTGTTTGTTATGGACAAACTGTGACTAACACAGAAGTCCAATAACAAAACACTGCTCGGGTTCAGTTCAAGGAGGCCGTTCCTCCTAATCACCCCTCTCCAAGTGTCACTGTCGTTGCCCACGTGGGCACTGGGGTGAACTCCAACACACAGCGGCTGAGCTGTGGGGCAATGAGCCCACACCAGCCCACTGCCGCTCCCCCCGGCCAACGCCAGAGAAGTAGAAAGTCCAGCCCCTCTCAAGGAGCCAGAGAGGTGACATTCCATATCCCCAGAGCAAGACTCCATGTACGGAGATCCGACCGCTGAGGTCTCCGCCTTTGACTGCTGCCCAGATCTCTCTGCACCGGGCCACTATGGATCCTCCTGCAGGCGGTGGGTCCACACCGCTATTTCAGGCTCATGTGGGGATTCATGAACATTCATACATGAACGTTAACTAATGAACATTCAAACAAACATGTGAACATTCACACTTGAACATTCACACATGAACATTCACACAGACATGAACGTACACACAGACACATTAACCTTTCACACGGACATGAACATTTAAGAGCTGGGACATAGTTTGAGACTCACAGGAGCCAGTTCCCTTCAGACTGAAGGAGCCGCGCTGTGGGGCCAAAAGCACTTTGACAAATAAATGTGAAACATGAGACAGAAACCAAACCAGAAACCGTGTTGGAGCAGTGTGTTCTACCACAGCTCCACCAGCTCCTTCAGCCTGGTCTGTGTCAGTGTCCAGAGTCTGAACAAGGACCAGCCCACATGGACTTAAGGGCTGATCACGTTTTAGTCCTGGTTTAGTCCTGGTTCAGTCCAGTCTTGTTTTTCTTCTACATTCTACATTTTAGACAAACAGAAAACATCATAAATGAGTCGGTGATGTTTTGTAGTTTTTAAATGCTCAAAGAATGAAAATATAACGGCTGCAAAATGTGTAGATTTTCAGGTATATTTAAGTGTATATTTTATAATTTTGTATTTGCCCCTTGAAAAAAAACTTTGATAAAAACATTTTTCTGTATTTAAAGCCCAGGATGTCTTAAAAATGTCATTCGGTGCAAAAGGACATATAGTTACATTTTTAAATAATTTATATTATTGAAAATGATGAAAACACAAACTGAGATCTACAAATAAACAGTATGGCATCCTTTTTTCTTTTTTTTTTCATAAAATTTTGAAGAATTTCACAATTTGTATGACATTAAACTCTAAATTCTGGTAAAAAAAAAAAATAAAAAATTCACAAAAAGGGTAAAACTCACAAAATTAAATAAAACTTAAGCATGTTGACACTTTCTCTCTTTAAATTTAAGTTCTTGTGTTAAAAAAAATAAAAATAAATTGTCAAAACAAAATTTTTCTGACACATTTCACTGTAATATCAGAATTTCACAGAGTGAATCTGCTGTTTTACCAAATGACGGTTCAACTGAAACACAAAAAATGGCCTCTGTTTTGAAACGGACTTTATAAAAACTCACACGAATGTCATTTTTTAAACATTTTCATTCTAAACTGGTTTATACTTTATCCATCAGACAAACAAAAGCGTCAGTGTCGAGTCTCACACCAAAACCTGATTTCAAAAGAATATTTTAAAACTAAAACAGTTTTAAACACATTCTCAAGATTAAACCAAAATCATATCCAGAACTGTGCCATTTGTTTTTCTCGTGACAAAAGTGTCACCAACAAAAACTAAGAGGACAAATCTGAGTTATGTTTCCACTTCAGAGTCCGTCAGGGTCCACACAGTGATGTCATCAGGTGAAACATGATCTCAGATTATTGTTCAAATTGTGTCTTTAACTTTGTTTAACTGAATGACTTTGATGAAATAGACTTTTGGAGACAATTTTATTTAAGACATTAAATGTAGTTCTTTTGTGTTAATTTTGAAAATACTTTTTTATGTTCATACCAAAACTTGTAAAATTCTGCCACAGAGAAAAGTTTATGATTTTGTCAATTTTTATAATTTGTGCAAACAAAAGTTTCACTGATTTTATGTGTGACTCTTTCACCAAATGACTTTTTAAGACTTTAAACCTGTAAAATTCTTTCAGATTTGGTTTCTTCTTCCAACTGTGTTTTGGTACAACTAAAGTGAAATAAAAAACAAATACATTTAAACTATTTTAAACCTTTATATTTAAAGAATGTCACATCACTGATCCTTATAATATTTATATTTATATATTCAGATCTTCAGAGTGTTCACACTTTGCTTTGTGCAGCTCAAACCCTTGTCCTTCTCTCAATGAGCTTCATGATAAAGTCCCTGAAATGGTTTTCACTTCACAGCTGAGTCGGGTCAGAGGATGAAGAGTGAAAAGAGCGACCAAATCAAAGGGTAAAAGTGTTTAAAAAATACATCTAAAACAAGTCTGGAGTCATTTTGAGTTGTTCACACACGCACATAGAAACAAGATTCACTTACCCAGACTGAGGACGGACCAGACCAGGACCAGTGCTGCAAGGGCCATAACCAGGACTAAACCAGGACTGAACCAGGACTAAACCAGGACTAAACCAGGACTAAACCAGGCCTGAAAATGATAAAAATTGTGGTCTCCTCATTTATTCTCACACATTCAAAGAACAAAAGTGTAGGTGGCTCTACATGCTCTTTACATCCTGTTTGGTCAGTCACATGTGCCAGTGCGGTTAGTGCAGCAAACTCATTCATTTGGGGATCCACTGTCACTGCACATTTGTTTTAAACCTGTTTAAGCCCTGGTCCAGTCCTGTTTTCATCCTGTTCAAGATTCAATATATTGTAATTGTCATAAAAAAACAATGAAAGTCCAGGTTCTGTCCAGTTTAAACAGGACCAAACCAGGTCTGAACCAAGACTGAATCAAAGGAAACAGAAAACGCACAGCAAACTTCAAATGCAAATGCAAAGAAACATCAAAATTTAAAAAATGCATAGCACACTCAGATGGCCGATGTCTAAAAGCTTTTTAACATTTTTAAAATAATGTTTCAGTAAAAAAGCCTTTCGTCAATCTTTTTTTTTTTCTTACTTGGGACCACAGTCAAAGAATAAGGCGAGAGGCTTTTTGCCAAAATGTTAATTGAAAATAAAAAAGCTTTTGGACCTCAGCCATCTGAGTGTGCTATGCATTTTTTCACTGAACCAAGAGTGAACCAGGTCTAAACCAGCATTAAACCAGAACTAAACCAGGCCTGAACCAGGACTGAAAATGGCAGTGACACTTGTGGTCTCCTCATGTATCGTCACACATTCAAAAAGGAGAAGTGTAGGTGGATCTGCACACTCTTTACATCCTGTTTTGTCTGTCAAATGTACCAGTGTGGTTAGTGCAGCAAACTGGATCAACTGTCATCACACATTTCTTTGAAACCTATTTTTAGTCCTGGTTTAAACCTGGTTCTGTCCTGTTTGAGTCCTGCTTCAAGAATCAACTTATTATTGTAACTGTCACAAAAAAACAAAGAAGGTCCAGGTTCAGTCCAGTTAAACCAGGACTGAACCAAGGTCATCTGTCACATAAGGGTGCGTTGTACAGTTGTAGGGAGTATTATCTGTTACATAAGGGTGAGTTGTTGTACAGTTGTAGGGAGTATTATCTGTTACATGAGGGTGAGTTGTACAGTTGTAGGGAGTATTATCTGTTACATGAGGTTGAGTTGTTGTACAGTTGTAGGGAGTATTATCTGTTACATGAGGTTGAGTGGTTGTACAGTTGTAGGGAGTATTAACTGTGACATAAGGGTGAGTTGTTGTACATTTGTAGGGAGTATTATCTGTGACATAAGAGTGAGTTGTACAGTTGTACGGGAGTATTATCTGTTACATGAGGGTGAGTTGTACAGTTGTAGGGAGTATTATCTGTGACATAAGGGTGAGTTGTTGTACAGTTGTAGGGAGTATTATCTGTTACATGAGGTTGAGTTGTTGTACAGTTGTAGGGAGTATTATCTCTTTCAACTGTACAACAGTTGAGTTGTTGTACAGTTGTAGGGAGTATTATCTGTTACATGAGGTTGAGTTGTTGTACAGTTGTAGGGAGTATTATCTGTTACATAACAGTGAGTTGTACAGTTGTAGGGAGTATTACCTGTTATGTAACTGTTATGTAACTACTACTACTACTACTACTACTACTACTACTATTACTACTACTATTACTACTATTACTACTACTACTTCTTCTACTAGTACTACTATTACTACAACAGCTACTACTACTCATACTACTAATACAGCCACTACTGCTGCTACTATTCCTACTATTACTACTCCTACTTTTACTATTACCATAACTGCTACTACTACTACTACTACTACTACTACTACTACTACTACTACTATTATTACAACTACTACTCCTACTACTCCTACTACTACTATTACTATAACTGCTACTGCTACTACTTCTACTACTACTACTACTACTACTACTACTACTACTACTACTACTTACTACTACTACTACTACTTCTACTACTACTATTACTTCTACTACTACTACTACTACTTCTACTACTACTATTACTTCTACTACTACTACTACTACTACTGTTGTTTAATGTTCTGGTGTGTTCTCAGAGTGACTGTTGTCGCCCTCTGGTGGTGGTTTAACAGAACGCAGTTTTCACATTAGAAACATCTGGAAGTTTAAATCAAGGATCTATAATAAGATTTTATTCTACTTCTATATAAATGCAGTGGAAACATGATCATGGTGCATTTCTGCTCCGTCCACTGAAAAACAACGACAAAGTGTGTTTTGTTTAGAGCTTGTGACTCACTAGAAGAACACAGAGCGTGACCAGATTTTCAAAAAAAAAAACTGTGAAGTTCCTGGTTTGTCGATACAGCAGCCCATGATATCAATACTGTATCTAATTAAATCAAATAAAAAAATCAATATTTCAATATTTTTTGCACACTACCAGTTGAGGGCCACAAGAGATTTTTTATTACAAATTTTTCTATTTTATTTGACTTGTACATTTACATTTATATAATTTTGCCTGATTTGACTCCAGTCTCTTGCTCTTTTTTGGTTTTTATTTAGAATTTATTATTACCGTTTATATTTTTACTCTTTGTTATTATATTCTATCGTGATGTTTGAAGCTTCTGTGTCCAAAAAATTTTCCTTGTGGATTAATAAAGTTTGTCAAAGTTTTAAAGGGCAGAGACAGAGAGGGCCAGCAGAGGGCGCTGTGCGGACAGAGACAGTTGTGTGTGTTATTTTTTAAGTGTTTTTTATTTACTCCTATTATTTAATTATTATTCTTTACTTCATCCTGTCAGTGGTATTAGAACATTATCGATTTTTGTGATTGCCCATTGTGTCTTGTATATTCAAAGTTACTTTGAAAAAAAAAAAAAAAAAGGTACAGGTTGAAAGAACGACAAATGACATAAACGACATAATATGTATATGTAATTCACAGACTTCCTTTATTTAGAGAATGTTTGATTAAAAACCCTCTGTTCACTGTGGGAAAAAGAGGGCAGAGACAGGGAGGACCAGCAGAGGGCGCTGTGTGTACAGACCATGGATCTTTAATAAAAACTATAACTATAAATTATTATTAGGCCCGAGCGCCGACAGGCCGGCGAAGGGCCTATTAGTTTCGCACAGCGAAATGCCCAAGTGGCCGAAAATGACGTGACTCGCCCGTAGTGACCAGGGACCCTCGCCATCACGTACCAATGCGCCAGAGGTTTCCGAAAATGTATAGTTTGTCGGCCAAAAAAAAGCGGAACATTATTCTCGAAGGAGAATATTTAGGCCCGAGCCCCGACAGGGCGTAGGGCCTATTGCTTCCGCTCAGCGGAGCGAATGGGGAGCGACGTGCACATGTCCGAATGCGACAAGACGACATGCAACTATGTCCACGGTCGCCCCGGCACGAACAGCAGTAATCCAGTAACCCACGCCCAAGCCTGGCTCATATTTACTACTGCTAAAATGAATGGAAGTCAATGGAGGTCAGGCGCTTGGGTGACCATCCAGCGAGATGGTCCAAACAAATGACAAATTTGAAGTTGACATTATTTGCTCCTGTTCGCACAGACTTAGTCCGATAGTGTTGAAATTTGAATCACTAATGTGTGATCTCAGTCTGAATATAATACACTATAAAACATATGAAAAATTAACACTATAGCGCCCCCTACCGTATACATGAAATGTCAACATTATCAGATCTGCACCAAATTTGGGAATTAAATTCTATGCATGATTACGAGCAAAAAATTATATTATGGACATGGCGAATTTTTTACTGTTGGCCAGCAGGGGCGCAAAGACTCAAAAAATTTGGCTCCTATGGGAGATGTCCCGGTCATTTTTGTCATAGAGCCACGAAATTCGGTACACACATTCATCATGTGAAGACAAACAAAAAATATTATTATGGCCACACCCCCTGACAAACCAGAAGGCGGCCATCTTGGATTGATTTTTGAGTCCGCATTTTCGCTGACGTTGCGTTTGAACGAACTCCTCTGAAGGCGCTTCACCCACAGGGCTGAAAATCACCGTACATCATCTAGACAAGTGGAACATCTAAAGTTATCTGATTTTTTTTGATAACTGTCACGGTTTACGTGCGGTGAGGCCGCAAATTTTGATCAAAATTTCGCCTAAATTTCAAGGTGACATTATTTGCTCCTGTTCGCACAGACTTAGTCCGATCGTGCAGAAATTTGAATCACTAATGTGTGATCTCAGTCTGAATATAATACACTATAAAACATATGAAAAGTGAACACTATAGCGCCCCCTACCATAGACATGAAACGTCAACATTGTCGGATTTGTACCAAATTTGGGAATTAAATTCTATTAAAGCCGCGCGCGGCGATGGTGGCCCTCGCCCCGGGCGCGCACCGCCCCCCCACGCGACCTCCGGGGACTCGCGACCGCCCCGGCACGCCACCCTCTCTTCCCGACAGCTCCCGAGGCCGACAGCTCGTCCACCATAAAAATTACACAGTGTACCTTTAAATGTTTCAGAGGAGTCATTGCGCCCCTACTGGCCAACCGTGGAAAATGCACCATGCCCGTTATATATTTTTTTGCTCATAATCATGCATAGAACTTATTCCCTGAATTTGGTACAAATCCGATAATGTTGACGTTTCATGTCTATGGTAGGGGGCGCTATAGAGTTCCCTTTTCATATACTTAATAGTGTATTATATTCAGGCCGTGATCAGGCATTAGTGATTCAAATTTCAGCACAATCGAACTAAGTCTGTGTGTGTAATAATTTTTTAACTATTTGTTGGGGGAGTCTGTGCGCCCCTGCTGGCCAACTGTGGAAAATGCATCATGTCCTTAATTGACTTTTTTGCTTGTAATCATGCGTAGAATTTAATCCCCAAATTTGGTGCTAATCTGATAATGTTGTCTTTTCATGTCAATGGTAGGGGGCACTATAGAGTTCACTTTTCATATATTTTTATAGTGTTTTTATATTCAGGCTGAGATCACACATTATTGATTCAAATTTCAGCGCGATCCGATAAAACATGGGCATGTAATCATTTTTTAACTATTTTTGGGGGGAGTCTTTGCGCCCCTGCTGGCCAACTGTGAAAAATACCCCATGTCTATAATAAACGTTTTTACTTGTAATCAGGCATAGAATTTTATTCCCAAATTTGGTGCTAATCCGATAATGTTGACGTTTCATGTCTATGGTAGGGGGCGCTATAGAGTTCACTTTTCATATACTTTATAGTGTATTATATTCAGGCCGTGATCACACATTAATGACTCAAATTTCAGCACGATTGGACTAAGCCTGTGGGTGTAATAAATTTTTAACAATTTTTTTGGGGAGTCTTTGCGCCCCTGCTGGCCAACAGTGAAAAATGCCCCATGTCCGTAATGGACTTTTTTGCTTGTAATCATGCATAGAATTTTATTCCCGAATTTGGTACAAATCCGATAATGTTGATGTTTCATGTCTATGCTAGGGGGCGCTATAGAGTTCACTTTTATTAAATTTCATATTTCATTACATTCAGGTCTGGATCACACAATTGTGATTTGAATTTGAGTTCTCTAGGACAATGCCTGTGGACGTGACAGGCCTGGGCCAATAAGAAGAAACCGACGAAGAACAATACCCCTCACCCCTAACTGTGTTAGTGGGCGAGGACCATCATGTGAACGTGGCCATTGTTTTCTAACAGTGAGTTTTTGAATCATTTCAATACCAGGTTTAACATTTGTGCGTTTACCTTTTGGATATTTCGTGGCAAAGTACAGTGTGATAAAGAGTAGAGGGGTGTGCAAAAATATTGAAATATCGATATATCGTATCGTTTAATGTGATGACACAGTATCGATATTGTGGGCTGCTCTATCGATATATCACCAAGAGTATTTTTGGTTTATTTTACTAAATGATTTTGTTACAGCTACAGTTTCGTTGTTTGTTTAGTGGAAGGAAACTCGTTTGACATTTTCGCTATTTTGAGGATTAAAATGTTTGTGTTTCATATGAACTTTGCACAAGAAGTGGTTTAACAAAGATTTTCCATGATTTAGCCTTTATTTTTTACTGAACCGTATCGAATGGAAAGCGCACTGTATCGAGGTTTGTCTCATATCAGTGACTTCTTAACAACACTCGGCCTCAGTCAACAGGGAAACGTGGCTCTTGCCCCGTCTGGGAGTATGACATCATCACATTCTAGAACCTGAAAACCTCCCAGTTCCATCAGGTTCACGGCGCCGATGACATCATACATGTAAAGTTCCATAAAGCCTTGTTACCATGGCAACTCCGGAACTCAAAGCTAAACTTCAAAGCTTTGTGGGCTTTAACTCAAAGCTTTGTTTGGCCTCGGGGAGATTATAAGAGTAGGCAAATCGCAAATCACAAATCAAAAATCACATAATCGCTTAACGGAAAAGGCACATTTAGCTGAGCTTGACACAGAGCAAATCGTACAAAGATTTCAAACAGTAGACTTCACAGAGGAGACTTTACAGAGTAGATTTCACAGAGTAGGTCGCACTTTTTATCTGCGTAACAGTAAGTACAGCAACACTTAGAAAACAACTCAATTATAAAACAAAAATGGCCAGAAATAACAGAGGAAATATACCCTTGACCTTAAACCATGACCTTAAACTAAAGAACTGTGGTCTTCGTGTGATAAAGAGTAGAGGGGTGTGCAAAAATATTGAAATATCGATATATCGTATCGTTTAATGTGATGACACAGTATCGATATTGTGGGCTGCTCTATCGATATATCACCAAGAGTATTTTTGGTTTATTTTACTAAATGATTTTGTTACAGCTACAGTTTCGTTGTTTGTTTAGTGGAAGGAAACTCGTTTGACATTTTCGCTGTTTTGAGGATTAAAATGTTTGTGTTTCATATGAACTTTGCACAAGAAGTGGTTTAACAAAGATTTTCCATGATTTAGCCTTTATTTTTTTACTGAACCGTATCGAATGGAAAGCGCACTGTATCGAGGTTTGTCTCATATCAGTGACTTCTTAACAACACTCGGCCTCAGTCAACAGGGAAACGTGGCTCTTGCCCCGTCTGGGAGTATGACATCATCACATTCTAGAACCTGAAAACCTCCCAGTTCCATCAGGTTCACGGCGCCGATGACATCATACATGTAAAGTTCCATAAAGCCTTGTTACCATGGCAACTCCGGAACTCAAAGCTAAACTTCAAAGCTTTGTGGGCTTTTAACTCAAAGCTTTGTTTGGCCTCGGGGAGATTATAAGAGTAGGCAAATCGCAAATCACAAATCGAAAATCACATATCGCTTAACGGAAAAGGCACATTTAGCTGAGCTTGACACAGAGCAAATGTACAAAGATTTCAAACAGTAGACTTCACAGAGGAGACTTTACAGAGTAGATTTCACAGAGTAGGTCGCACTTTTTTATCTGCGTAACAGTAAGTACAGCAACACTTACAAAACAACTCAATTATAAAACAAAAATGGCCAGAAATAACAGAGGAAATATACCCTTGACCTTAAACCATGACCTTAAACTAAAGAACTGTGGTCTTCGTGTGATAAAGAGTAGAGGGGTGTGCAAAAATATTGAAATATCGATATATCGTATCGTTTAATGTGATGACACAGTATCGATATTGTGGGCTGCTCTATCGATATATCACCAAGAGTATTTTTGGTTTATTTTACTAAATGATTTTGTTACAGCTACAGTTTCGTTGTTTGTTTAGTGGAAGGAAACTCGTTTGACATTTTCGCTGTTTTGAGGATTAAAATGTTTGTGTTTCATATGAACTTTGCACAAGAAGTGGTTTAACAAAGATTTTCCATGATTTAGCCTTTATTTTTTACTGAACCGTATCGAATGGAAAGCGCACTGTATCGAGGTTTGTCTCATATCAGTGACTTCTTAACAACACTCGGCCTCAGTCAACAGGGAAACGTGGCTCTTGCCCCGTCTGGGAGTATGACATCATCACGTTCTAGAACCTGAAAACCTCCCAGTTCCATCAGGTTCACGGCGCCGATGACATCATACATGTAAAGTTCCATAAAGCCTTGTTACCATGGCAACTCCGGAACTCAAAGCTAAACTTCAAAGCTTTGTGGGTTTTAACTCGAAGCTTTGTTTGGCCTCGGGGAGATTATAAGAGTAGGCAAATCGCAAATCACAAATCGAAAATCACATATCGCTTAACGGAAAAGGCACATTTAGCTGAGCTTGACACAGAGCAAATCGTACAAAGATTTCAAACAGTAGACTTCACAGAGGAGACTTTACAGAGTAGATTTCACAGAGTAGGTCGCACTTTTTTATCTGCGTAACAGTAAGTACAGCAACACTTACAAAACAACTCAATTATAAAACAAAAATGGCCAGAAATAACAGAGGAAATATACCCTTGACCTTAACTCCAAACCCATTGATAAGATGACCATGCTGTTTATGTTATAATTTTGGTTCTCAAGAGGATTATCCAATCAGGAAGCAGAAATCATTTGAGTTTCAATGCTGAAATCCAGTTGGTTTAAAGGTTGTATAGAGGATTTTTTAAGGAAAGAGAAATACAGCGACAGTTCTTTTTCAAATGTTGTGCATGCGTGACACCACCTTCGTCCTCCACATCTCCATCAGTAGAAACATCTCCTCCCGCCGCTTTACTCTAGAAATCACATTTGTTTCCAGCCAATGCGTGTTCAGAATTACTGTTGAAGTGACCTGTAATAATTTAGTGACCGACGCGTCACTTCGTCTGCTTCAGTCGCGCCGTCGCTGCAAGGAATCTCCAAGAATCACCTCAGTTTGTCTTCGCTCCTTCTCTTCTTCTTTCAGCGACCTCAAAAATGAACTTTCTTTTGCGGCGAACTGGTCGTGGATTCTCGTCCGCCGTCGCGACAAACTTTGTACGAACTGCGAGGAAGCTAAAGTTTGAAAAAGCCTCTAAGAACCGCCGCATAAACCACGTAATCCCCACACGCCGGCGACTCAGTTACACTAGAAACGTAGGGAGTTTGACTGACAACCTAACAGCCAATAGATAAAGAGGGAGCCTCGTTTTCTATTGGCTGATGTTTATCTGGCCTCACGACGTCCACAGTTGATGGATTTTCATTCTTTTTTTTTTTGGTCATCATAATTACAAAGCTGCTGCGTCTCTGTAATGATATTTAAAACTTTCATTGACAATTTGAAACAAAAAAAAAAATCCTCCATACAACCTTTAAACTTAAAATGCCTCTGTCTGATCTGAATGGTCACTCCCTAAACCCCAGCACATGCAGCCAGTCATGACTCAGTGCTAGTGCAGCCTCTTCAGCTCATTAAGGGAATTCTGGAGGTTCTGAGCTTTCACGTGAGATATGGCCTGTCCATATACTTTTAGTTTTTTCACAGTAATTGCATCTTTTTGATAGAATTATGAGAAAAATATTTCATCTTAGTTAATTGAGCTCACATATCATGCATAACAAATATTTTGTAATTTTTTAAAGGAATAATTTATTATTCAAATCAAGTGAACAGCAAAGACCTAAACAGAGAAGATATTAAACTTAATGTCACTTACTATGTCTCCTCTGTGTGTGACAGGTCTGAGGTGAAAACTTGCAAATAAGCCACGCCCTTCTCTCTCCTTTTTCAACAACTTCATTTAAAAAGACTGATTCCATCTCTGCCCCGTCTCTACACTATCCGTTTCACTTCCTGTTTCCTGTGCCCCTCCCACCTTACCTTATTTGGACATGAGCTCCTGCCCAATGCCCAAAAGCAGTAAGTCGGTGAAGAGAGGCGACTCGGACGATGACGCCACAGAGTCTGCCCGTGATCTTCACTCCAATGAAGATGGCACCGAAGAATCCTTTAAGAAGGCCGCGCTGATCGTCAACGGTGATGGGCCGGTGTGCGGGGCCAAGGACGTGGAGAAGGCGGGATCAGACGAGGAGGAGGAGCGTCCAGCCTGGAACAGTAAACTGCAATATATCCTGGCTCAGGTGGGATTCTCCGTGGGGCTTGGGAATGTCTGGAGATTTCCCTATCTCTGCCAGAAGTACGGAGGAGGTGAGAATTTACTATTATGCAGTCTTAAACGTGAAAAATAGAACAAGTTCATTTTAAGCAGTTTGCAGTGGTCCAAAGTTACTCCTCACTTACCTTATGCATTCAGAGCATTCTAGTTATTCACCATGATGAGTTTATAAGCACTTTTCACAGCGTAGCTTGAGCATCACAGCACTGGTAACAACATGTATCATACTAACATTGCACTTCCTGGTTTGTGGATGATAAAATGCTTTCTTTTTATGTAGACAGTACAGACAGGCCACTGCTTGTACAATATATCTGTTCTGGACAAAACTAAATTTATTTAACTACAATTAAAAAAAAAAAAAAAAAAGTACAGTCCCTTTAAACGTGACAGCAGTAGCTCGAGGGTTGGAGCGTTCACCCATTAACCCAAAGGTCAACACGTCAATCCTGGCTTCGACCAATTCATATTGTAGTTGTGTCCGCAGGCAAGACACTTCCACCCATGAATGTGCTGAGCGCTGGTGGTGGTCAGATGGTCTGAGGGCACAGATTGGCAGCCTTGTTTCCATTGGCCTGCCATGGCTACAGCTGTGGCTACAGGACTGTCTTAACCACCACCAGTGAAGAGTGAATAATAATGATAATACTGTGGCTTTTCTTCTTCATTCTTCATTCTTCGCCAATTTATGTAATTCCTTCATGAAAAACATACCTGGAGTTCTGTGTTATGCACACACTCAAACTGAAAATATTAGTTAAAGATTAAGCTGATGCTTAAAAATAGCATCAAAAACTATCATTTAACTTCTTGCTCCGTCCTCTGCCTCTTGCTGTGTTCTCCCCTCTATCTCTCTCTCCTCCCCCCTCTCTCTCTTTTATACTTTGTGTGTTTGTCATATCGTTTAGACTCTCTCTAGTCTCTTTCATCACTCTCTCCCTCCTGTTTTGTGTGTGTGCTCCTGATATTGTTTTAACTCAATCTCTCGCTTTGTTTCTTTCTCCCTGTCTCCTGTCTCTCCCACCCCTCTCTCCTTCTCTCTCTTCTCTTTCTCCTCCCTTCCTCTCCCCCTGAAATTTGGAAGGATGACATTTGTTGATAACATAGGTAGAAAGATTCTGTTTTAGAACTCAGTGCTACTTCCTGTATTTTTGTACTTTTCTTCTCAACCTTTTCCATTTAACTGATGTAAAACTGTGATAAATATTTACCACAGATACTATAACACCAAGCCAAGAATTCAGAATTCTAAAAACATGAAACTATAGACCTATTGTTACTGTTACTGAGTGTGATCCTGTGAATGTCCAGTGGGCATTATTAAAACAAAGACAATTTAGTTTGATCATGAGTTTAGAGCTGCTGTTTATTTAAAAAAAAAAAAGTTTCTCAAAGCAATATAAAAGCAATAGCTGAACCACTTACAAAACACAGAGTTTTCTGAAATGTTTTGCATATATATGTTTTCAAATTCAGAGACAGCAATCGGAACCTTAAACTAATCTAAGAATCCCATGAATTTCAGAACATGTTTGTAGAGGTCCAATATGCAGGGGCAGCATCTTAATAACACATCATCACATCATGTAGACAGAGGGAGGGCACCTGACACTTGTGTGTGTGTGTGTATTTGTGGTTTCACATCAGATTTTCCTGGAAGTGAATGTGCCTCTTCATGACTCACACTTGTAGTGAGTTTGTGCTGATGATATTTGTGTTTTTTTTTTTAACTTCTATTCATTTCTAATTATCAAGTAAAGTTAAAGGTGTATTCTGTAACTTTTCTGGTGAGGGGTCTGCCACTTGCTTGTCTTTATAGAAGTGTTATTACTGAGCTGTAAATGTTCCACAATATGGCATTGAGGTTATCTATCTTGTATTTATTCAGTTACAGATGAGTTTTATTGTGGAATTACCTTGAAAAACATGAATTTGAACAGTGAAAGGGCTTCCCTATAATTTGACCTGGTTGTCTCCATGGATAGATACATTTAATGCCATACAGTGGAATGATCAAGCCAAACAAAAACGTTCCTTACCTGATCCTTCTGGTAGTATCGTTTTGGCTCATGAGTTTATACATCTCTGTACTGTAGGAGCGTTCCTGGTCCTGTACCTGATCCTGCTCATCCTCATTGGGATCCCTGTTTTCTTCCTGGAGCTCGCTGTGGGGCAGAGGTTTCGCCGTGGCAGCATCGGCATCTGGAACTATATCAGCCCCAGACTAGGAGGAATTGGCTTTGCCAGCTGTGTGGTAAGTACACAGATAAATTAATACTACTACTACTACTACAGCTGTGTGGTAAGTACACAGATAAATTAATACTACTACTACTACTACAGCTGTGTGGTAAGTACACAGATAAATTAATACTACTACTACTACTACAGCTGTGTGGTAAGTACACAGATAATTTCTGTCACTGCCACTGCTACTCCTACTGCAAATACTACTACTCAGAAGATAAGCGGGCCAGGCCTGGTTGGATGGGAGGCTGCTGGAATACGAGGTGCCATAGTGGGACAGCAGTGACTCTAGTGCAAACTGTTGTCATGTCTTTAGGCAAAATACTTCACACACATTTCTAAGTATGAATGTAGTCTGTTGGCGTTTGGTGCATACTGGCAGCCTCGTCTCTGTCAGTCCGTCCCAGGGCAGCTATGGCTACAATAGTTTCTGAGTGTGGAGTGAATTAATAATGCAATGTGTAGTGCTTTGACCTGTGCTTCACTTGTCAACTTCACCTGTCTGTCTTTCCTCAGGTGTGCTTCTTTGGGGCATTGTACTACAATGTGATCATTGGCTGGAGCCTGTTCTACTTCTCTCAGTCGTTCCAGCAGCCTCTGCCCTGGCATGAGTGTCCTCTGGTCAAGAACGAGACCTACACCTGTGAGTGTTAAAACAAATCTACACCGGTGTGAGTGTTACACAGGACATCTACACCTGAGAGTATGTAGCGCTACACTTACAAGTGTTAATACAAGATCTACACCATACAGAAGAGTACCTCTACCTGTGAGTTTATCATACTGCATCTGCGAGTGTTAAAACAAATCTACACCAGTGTCTGAAGAGCCACTACAGTTTGTGTTCGAGATGCTCTGGCCATTAGCCATAGCAGTAGCTTCATGAGGCAAACAGCTGCAACTCTACTTGTCCTTCTTTAGAATACAGTATGGTATTGGTTCTGTGAATTGGTTTGAGTACCAGCTGCTGCAAAATGTGCTTAATCAGAGTTTTTGCCGATACCTGCATTGGTTTCAGAACAAAACTAATCTTTTGAAATTTCATAGACCAATTTAACATAAGTAAACTGACAATAATCCCCCTTCCCCCCCCTCTCCCTTCTTGCCTCCCCTCTCTTTCATCCCCCTTCATCTCTCTCCTCAGATGTGGTCCCTGAATGTGATAAGAGTTCGGCCGCCACATATTACTGGTACCGCGAGGCTCTGGACATCTCCGACAGTATTTCAGAGAGCGGAGGTCTCAACTGGAAGATGACCCTGTGTCTGCTGGCTGCATGGACCATGGTCTGCCTGGCCATGATCAAGGGCATACAGTCCTCCGGGAAGGTACTAGAATCACACAAAATTTTTCTGTCTAGTAGAACATACAGTCCTTGGCGAAGGTACTAAATCAGACTAATGTACTGACCATCAATCAGGGGTCACCAAACTTTTTTCTCTGGGAGCCACATTATCATTCCTGACTGTGATGAGGGGCCGGGGTTGGGTCAGCTGTATAACAGAATTGTTTTACCCTGACGACGCAGATTATATTCTTTGAAAACCGACATATATGTGTATATATATATATATATATATATATATATATATATATATATATATATATATATATATATCAGATAAACTGCACTGTCCTTACACTTTCATTGTTGTTGAAAACTCGGCACTCCCTGTCCCTGTCAACTTTTCGTACTTTCACACAAGCCATTTTGCTGTTTGATCTCAAACTTGTCAGGTGATGAAAAGTCGGCAGCAAATGTAAATACATCATATAATAATTTAAATATAATACATCGTATAATAATTTAAATGTAATACATCGTATAATAATTTAAATATAATACCTTGGATAATTATTTAAATATAAATACTTCAAAGGGGCATGGAGGGCCGGAGTCAGCCCACGGGCCTTAGTTTGATGACCTGTCCTCCGGGAAGGTACTACAATCACACAATATTATACTGTTTATAAAACACACAGTCCTCTGCGAAAGGTACTGAAAATATACTACTGTAATGTCTCCTCTGGGAAGGTACTAGAATGACACTAATGAACTTAAAAAACATCTATAGAACATACAGTTCTCCAGACTACTAAAATATACAGTAGGCCTACTATAGAACATAGTCCTCTGGGAAGGTACTAAATACAACTGTAATGACAATACCATGGAATATCTAGGCCTACAGAAAGGTACTAAACTAGGGTGACCAGAATTTCAAAATGAAGAACAGGGACATTCTCAGTTTGGGGTGGTTGGTAATAATAAAATTGTGAAAGGAGTGCATTTTCACAATTGTTCATTGTTTCACAAAAAATACAAAATGGACAAGACATCTCCAGGAGCCTGTCATTAATATAAGCACTCATGGTCCTGTTTAGGTGTTTGATGTTCAAGAAAAAGGGACTTGTTTAAACGAATAAATCAGCTTACCTTTGTAGTTCCAACCAAGTTACCCCTTTCTGGTCAGATTGTGCCAAAATAAAATAAAGTCTAACTTGAGTAACAAAGCTTTTAACAGCTGTGGCTTTCAGTTAGCGTCACACCCCCAGAGAATATTGATGACATCTGCTGCAAAGTATCAATAGAACATCTAGTCCACCAGAAAGGAACTAAATATGTACTGACTATACCATCTAAAGAACACCATATAGGCCAACTTCAGAAAGGTAGCTTTTTTTCATCTTGCTATTGTTATACCCTCTAGAACAGTGTGCTGAAGGAGAGGTGATGGCAATAATCTGAAAAGCTTCAAAAATAGTGGCCCTACCTCTTTGTCAATGCCCAATCTCATTTGATTGAGGCTGGGCCTGGTTAGTACTTGGGCTCTCCTTGGGCAAAGCACTTCACCCACATTGCCTTATTTGTACAGCACAATTCGCACACAAAGTAATTCAAAGTGCTTTACAGAATAAGAAATACATTAAAATCATAATAAAAACTAATCAAGACATAAATAATCATAAAGATTAAAAAAAAAAAGAAAAAAAAAAGAGAGACCTAAATTAGAGAAGAGTGCGGAATGAAAACCTTTCAGTTATATGCACAGTCAAACAGAAATGTCTGAATCTAACCTGGGACCTTCTTACTGCGAGGTGAGAGTGGTAATTTCCTGTGTTTTTTCAGGTGATGTACTTCAGCTCCCTGTTCCCGTACGTGGTCCTGATCTGTTTCCTGGTCCAGGCTCTTCTTCTCAAAGGATCTGTGGATGGGATCAAGCACATGTTTACTCCACAGGTACTAAACCAGGACTATCCCAGAACTAAACCAGGTCTAAACCGTCTGTGGTTGCCATGGTTGTGGTTGACTGGTCTTTGTGGCCGACTGGCTGGTACACTGAGCAATTTTTAAACTTTAAAAAATATTTATGTTACATTTTTCAGCCCTTCTATTATGGTATTTTATTGCTCAACAAGCTTAAGCCCCTCTTGGACAACTGATTGATTGAAAACTCTGAACCTTTCTCTCCTCAGATAGACGTCATGGCGGACCCTATGGCGTGGAGGGACGCAGCAAGTCAGGTTTTCTTCGCTCTGGGATTGGGATTCGGAGGTGTCATTGCGTTTTCTAGCTATAACAAACGAGACAATAACTGTCACTTCGATGCCGTGCTTGTCTCTTTCATAAACTTCTTCACTTCTGTTCTGGCCACGCTGGTCGTCTTCGCTGTGCTGGGGTTCAAGGCCAACATCATGAACGATAAATGTGTTGCCACGTGAGTAAAAAAACTGAAATCTACACAGATCAACAACAGCACATTTTCACACAATACCATGAATGAGAAGTGTGTAATATAATCACTTAGTTCTTAAGCAAATTTTTATAGGCTCTGATTTTGATATCAGACAAATTCTAAAAGACAGAATATCTCCAATACTGATATTAGCACCAATAAATCCTTTAGATGGAGCATACCAAAAATACTAATTGACATGTAAACAATTCATTTGATCCAATTGCTTGTTAAACATTTGTCATGTTGTTGTTGCAGAAACACAAACCGCGTTGTGTCCCTCCTGGGCACACGTATCGAGGCCAGTCTGATCCCTCATCACATAAACCTGTCGGCTCCAGAGACTGTCACTGCAGAGGACTACCACCAAATAATCTCTGTTATCAGAGCTGTGCAGGAGGATGACTTCAGCAAACTGGGACTGGAGACCTGCAGCATCGAGAAGGAGCTCAACCAGGTACAACTAATATACACACACAAATATACACACAAATACATCAAGAATAGAATAGAAAGTGAGCATGGGAGCATTTTGGCTCCATCCATTAGCTCCAATTCACTTTCTGTAGAAAAAAAACATTCCCCTTCTATCTCTGTGGTTTTCATTTCACTATTTTGTACCTAAATCAAGACCTTAAGAACCATAGACTGTATATGAATGGGCATAGCTAATTCACTAGCTGCCCTTTTCCAAACAGGAAGTTCGAATGTGGGCTTTTCAGGCTCCTTCTGACCCTGGTTTCCATTGACTTTGTTTGGAACACTGCTGCCTCTCTCTCTGTAACTGCTGCTGTGAGCCTCAGCATTTTTGTCTTAAAATGTTTGTATTAATCCGCTCTACGCGATCCTGATGAGTTTTTTTCCCGCTATTTTGTTTGTCAGAAAACACTCGCTTAGTTCACTTTTTTATACAGTTTATGTCAGTAACAGACAAATCAGGTGCCCTCTTTCCCAGAGTCCCTCTAGTGTTAGCAACATGTTTGATTGACAGCATTGCTAAGTGCCCGTCCCCTGCATGGATCTATTAAAATAACTGGATACAGTATTGCTGCTTGTAGCTGCCTCGAGTTGACGTAGTGTCACTCAGTGGTTCTACAGTCGAAAAAATCCCATGGGCCGAGAGAAGATTTTTCTCATAGAGGCAATGTAATCACAACCTGCTCGTGTTCGGCTGACAGGGCACCTACAACTTTCAAAAATGTCGGATTTTGTGGCGATTTTTACCTATTTTTAGATCATAAACTTTTTCTCGCTCAAAATCCTTCAGTTGTCTTAAAAAAACGCTTTATATCTGTTAGCTCCGGCTCCGCTCTGCTCCGCTCTCGTTCCTCTCGCTCTGATTGGTCAAAGCGATCACGTGATACACGAGCCCGCGCTCCGTGCGTGTGGTCGCGTGCATTCGCGTGTGCCCGTGGGAGAAAAGAGCACTACTGCGCATGCTCGGTCGGCCCACGGCCACCGGAAGTACCTAGCCGGGCTAGGCTAATCTGGGATCATGCGCCATTGAGCTCAGCCCATTGACTTGAATGGGCGGCCATTTTGGAACCTGGGGGCTTGGTCCCCTGCCAGACAGCGGTGTGGTCAGAATGCCTCGCTCTCTCTCCTCTGTTTAACCCTTTCCTCTCACTTCTCTCTCCTCTTCTCTCCCCTCTCCTCTCTCCTCCCTCTCTTCTCTCCTCAGACTGTTCAGGGCACAGGTCTGGTCTTTATCGCCTTCACAGAGGCCATGACACACTTCCCGGCCTCTCCGTTTTGGTCCGTCATGTTTTTCCTGATGCTGGTGAACCTGGGGCTCGGAAGCATGTTCGGAATCATTGAGGGAATTCTCACTCCACTCATCGACACCTTCAAAGTCCGGAAGGAGCTGTTCACAGGTACTGAACTGGGTCTGAACCAGGACTGAGTTGGGACTGAACTAGGACTAAACTGGGGACTAGACGTTGGACTACATTTATTGATCTTTCACTCTCCCTCTCTCTCTTTTCCTCTCTCTCTTTCTCTCTCTCATACTAGTATATATGTTGTTAAAAATTTCTTCTCTCTGTCTCTACAGTGGGTTGCTGTGTCCTGGCCTTTTCCATCGGACTTATGTTTGTTCAGAGATCAGGGAACTACTTTGTGGCCATGTTTGACAGCTACACTGTCACTCTGCCCCTGCTCATCGTGGTGATCCTGGAGAATGTAGCTGTGGTTTGGGTCTATGGCATCGACAAGTGAGACACACTTCAATAGCATCTACTGTTCCTAGTTTTTGTCAGTTTTGTTTAAACTAGTTAAATTTGCAGCTTTCTGCTAAAAACCAACTAAATTTAAATTTGTGCTGCCTTCAGTGGCCTCTGCAATTTCAAGTACTACATGACATCAGCCTGGTGTTTCTGATTACAAGATTACCTGGCTGCAGGGATGGAGTTTAAAGTATTTAACCAATCACACTATTCCTTATGTACCTTCTTACCTTGCCCCTCCTCTCCCCTTCTCCCCCTGACACCCCCCTTTAGTCCATCTCTCTCAACTCTATTTGAAATGTACCTGTAGGTGGCGTTTAGGTGTTTAGTCCCCACTCTAATATTGTTTTTGTACAGTCTCTCTAAGGACCTGAAGATTTAATATCATGTGTTATTTCGTTTTTGTGTTTAGGTTCTTCGAGGATCTGCAGCTCCAATATTTTGTGTTTTTCTGTTGATGTTTTTCAAGGACCTGTAAATGTAATATTTTGTGTGTTTTTGTGATTAGGTTCTTCAGGGACCTTTAGCTCTAATATAATGTGTTATTTAGTTTTTGTGTTTAGGTTTTTCGAGGACCTGTAGATCTAATATTTTGTGTGCTTTTGTGTTTAGGTTTTTTGAAGACCTTCGGGACATGTTGGGATTCTCTCCGTTTAGGTTCTACTATTACATGTGGAAGTTCATCACTCCGATCCTGCTCCTGCTTCTGCTTGGATCCAGCTTCATCCAATTGGTCATGACTCCTCCCAGCTACAGTGCCTGGAACCAGGAGCAGGTGAGAGAGGGGCAGAGAGAGGGGCAGAGAGAGGGGCAGAGAGAGAGAGAGGGGCAGAGAGAGGGACAGAGAGAGGGGCAGAGAGAGGGGCAGAGAGAGGGGCAGAGAGAGGGACAGAGAGAGGGGCAGAGAGAGAGAGAGAGAGAGGGGCAGAGAGAGAGGGGCAGAGAGAGGGGCAGAGAGAGGGACAGAGAGAGGGGCAGAGAGAGGGAGAGAGAGGGGCAGAGAGAGGGAGAGAGAGGGGCAGAGAGAGGGGCAGAGAGAGAGAGAGGGCAGAGAGAGGGGCAGAGAGAGGGGAGAGAGGGGCAGAGAGAGGGAGGGGCAGAGAGAGAGGGGCAGAGAGAGGGGCAGAGAGAGGAGAGAGAGAGAGAGGGGCAGAGAGAGGGGAGAGAGGGGCAGAGAGAGGAGAGAGGGGCAGAGAGAGAGGGGAGAGAGAGAGGGGCAGAGGAGAGAGAGGGCAGAGAGAGGGGCAGAGAGAGAGAGGGCAGAGAGAGGGGCAGAGAGAGAGAGGGGCAGAGGAGAGGCAGAGAGAGAGGGGCAGAGAGAGAGAGGGGCAGAGAGAGGGGCAGAGAGAGAGGGGCAGAGAGAGGAGAGCAGAGAGAGGGCAGAGAGAGGGGCAGAGAGAGGGACGATAGGTGAGGCAGGAGCAGTGACAGGAGCAGGGGAAAGAGGGGCAAAGATGGGGAGAGACAAGGGAGAGGCAGGAGAAGGGGAGGGAGTCATAAATAATTTCTCCAGAAAATTGACAAAATTTTTAGGCTCTTATTGTTTATTTAAAAAAAAAAAAAAAAAAAAATAATATATATATAAATATATATATATATATAATATATATATATATATATATATATATATATATAATTAAGTCAAATTAAGTCATTTCTGAATCAATATTGCCAATTACAATAAACATAATATAAAATAATAATGATCTACATGTGTAACAATTTTTTTTTTCTTAACAATAAATAAATAAATAAATTTCCCTCTATTCTTAATCTCTTTCTCTCCCCCACCCTCTCTCTCTTTAGGCGGCGGAGCAGAAGTTGGCTTTTCCCGTGTGGGGCATCGTAGTGTGCATCTCTCTGGTCGTCATGGCGATCCTTCCTGTTCCCGTGGTGTTCGGACTCCGCTTCTGTAACATCATCGACGACAGTCCTGGCGGGTTGTCATCCGTATCCTACAAAAGAGTACGGATGATCGCGGAGACACCACAGACCGAAGACGTGGATGACGCTAGCCTCATCCATGGCAACAGCCCCAGCCAGGAGCCCTCCCCCACGCCCGGAATCTACCGCAAACACGCCGCTAACGCTAACGATGCTGACGGAACAGCAGCGCCCCCGGAGGTCGACACAGCTCCCAACGGACGCTACGGCATCGGTTACCTGACGGTGGAGATGCCCGACATGCCCGAGTCAGACTTGTAGACGCAAAAACGAAAGTAAATAAAAAAAAAAAGGCAAAATTGTGTGCAAATTTCAACGTTTGTAAAGTGTCTGTAGATATCCTGCTTCGTCGACGTGGAACTTAAGGCGTTTTTTAAGTTTAAACTGAGATAATGTAAGAAATGAAATTATAAAAATGTCAAAAATGTCTTAAAAACCCAAAATCACCTCTACATCTGCGGCTAGCTCCAGTTAGCGATAAAAAGTTACGGTAGCTTCGGAAAATGGACCAATGGACTGTGAGACATAGTAGTTTTGCTTTAGTCCATCAAACTGGCACTAAACATGATCTGATTTTTCTTTTACGAGTTTAATGTCCAAGTCTTAAAGGCAATGAAGGTGAAGTGGGGGAAACAGGGATTTGAACCTGCAACTCTCTGGTTATTAGATGATCTCCTGAGCCTCTACCAAAACATACTTCCAGCTCTAACTCCAACTAATGTGAGCACTGAAAAAGTAGATCAACTTATGGAATGGTCAAAAGAAGCGAGCAAACTTAAAATAAGTGTACATTTCAAATTTGAAATCATGAAGCCAAAAGTTTGGTCAATCAAAATGTATTGTTGGTTAAATGTATGTTAAATGTTACATCAAATGACTGAAAAATGTATTTAGCAAAGCGATGCTAGAGTTCATTTGCTATACACCATCAGTTAAAAGTTTGGACACACACTTCTTAATTTTTTCTTCTTTATTTCCATGATTATTTACACTGTAAATGCTCACTGAAGGCCTCAGTACTAAGAATCACACATATGTAATGTAGTAAACAAAACATAAACTCACAATACCTCAAAATTTAAAATGTTTTTATCCACCCTTTGCTTTGAACCATGCTTTGCATTTCTTGACTCTGATAAGGCACAGAAGTGAAAACCATTTCAGGAGACTTACCCAAGAAGCTTTTTAAGAGAAGGCCAAGGGTTTGCAATACTGTTGACAAAGCAAAGGGTGGCTACTTTTTGGATATTGAATATAAAATTAAAAAACTATTTATTTGAGTTATTTAACTTTTTTTCTTTGTCCAAACTTTTGACTGGTAGTGTGTATATATTCTTTAGAACCACATGTTAACTCAAATGTGATTTGATTATTGCACTAACTTCTTATAGAAAAAATTGACAAAATCAAATTGAAAACGACCGCATACATTTTTGTGTGCACAGAAAGACAATCTGTTTTGGTGATACTAATGACGCCACATTGAAACCACAAAAATAAGCACTTAAATAGTTTGGCCCCTGGTAAAATCTAGTACAATTTTTTTTGTTTTGAAATGAAAATTTAAAAAGTTTTGAAAAAGAAGGTTAAATCATGTTGATAACCAATTGGTGTAGAAGAATCTATTCAAGCATAGCGCCCCCTGCATTTCAATAATAGGACACATTTGGTCATGTTGTAGAGTTCTAATATTTATTTACAAGTTGTACACCAAGAAACCTGTAACATTAACATTGCTATTTAAAATGTTCAGTTTTTTTTTTTAGTTGTAATAATTTTGAAATTTCCAATTGTGTACCAAAGTTTGTCTGAAAACATTTCTTATGAGAATAATTGATGATAAATTGTAAAGTTTAAAGGTCTAGAGGTGACTTTGGGTGGTACTGAGTTCAAGTCCTGCTGAAAATGGTATTTTTGTAGCGGCTCCTCTGATTGGCTGTTACCGTTTGGCTCCTCTGATTGGCTGTTACGGTTCGGCTCCTGTGATTGGCCGTGACTGTACGGCTCCTCTGATTACAGTTCATTCTTCAGGTCACGGTGTTGGGAAGTAAAAACCATGTACCAAAAATACATATTCAGAATACTTCCACTTTCATTTAGGTGTTATTCAAAACACAATTACTTTCCTAAAATCAGTTATTTGATGCAAGTTAAATATACACTATGTAACTTTTCTAATGGAGGTTCAGCCACCTGCTTGTTACCATGGAGATGTTAATGCTTTGCCTGGAATGTTCTAAAGTTTGTTATTTATCTAGCATGTATGCAATTACAAAATGTTACATAGTGTATGTTTAAGCTTCAGATGGCACAGTATTAATAGTAATCACAAATGTTCAAATCATTTCTTATTGTCACATAAAGCTTTTGTTACTTTAGTCTTCCTCACAGTGGGAAGAGCAACCACAACTTTTACTCAAATGTACTCAAGAGTACTGTTACACTGTACAATATATAACTCAAGTTAGAGTACTATTACACTGTACAATATATTACTCAAGTAAGAGTAAAGCAGCGTTCTTAAAAAATGTTACTGTTGTAAATGTTACTAAGTACTATCAACCTTTGTTTAAACCCAGGTTGCATTTTTTTACTCTGTATTCTGATTGGACATTGTACATTTTAAAGCTGGTATTGAGTATTCTGTAATGAAATACATTTTGGAGGTATTCTTCCCAACACTGATCCGGCCTCAGTGAAGCAGTATAAACAAGTCTCCTGGACGTTTGATACTTGAAAATGTGCACTGCTTTTTTCTTATTTTAAAGATTTTAATGATTTAAAAAAAACACACAAAAAAAAAAAAAAAAAAAACAATAACTCTGATATTTCAGTAAACACAAATCAGCCATAACATTAGGAGGACAGACAGCAGCCTATGGTCAGGCTCTAACCTGGTTTAGTCTTGGTTTAGTCCTTGTTTAAACCAGGTTTAGTTCTACTAGACTTGTTTTTCTCCTGAGCTAGCTACACGTTGTATTCCTAGTTTTGAGTGACACCTGGTTTAGTCTGAGAGTAAACTTGGTTTAGACTTGGTTCAGTCCAGGCTGAGTGAAATCAGGATGAGTCCAGGTTGAGTCCTGGTTTAGACCCTGGTAAAACATGGTTTAGTTCTGCCAAGTCTTAGTTTTTAATAGTCTGGACCAGGTGTATTCTTAGTTCTGATTTAGTCCTGGTGTAATCCTGTACCTGGTTTCGGACTATGTATTAGAAATATTATATCCGATTTGTGTACTGTTAAATATCTCACAGTATTTCACATTTTTCCCAAACAGAAAAAGCAAATCCTGATGAAGTCTACTGTTTTCATGAGCGATACTTGAATCTGTAACACAGAGCACCTTTAATGTGACTTATGCAGTAAACAGACACACGCACACATAAACCTGATGGTTCGCATGACATGAATTTAGTTTCAATCTTGATTTGAGTCATTTTGACACATGTAACCTTTCACATAATTGTTTTTAATTCTGACCAGTGCTGAAAGAAAAATTGGCTTAAAATAAGAGGAGGAAATCTGTTGAAACAAGTTAAAGCCACAGTATGCAACTTTTTAGCTGGAAAAAATAAAAATAAATAATAATAATAACAATTAAAAAAAAAATCGGAATTGCTCAAATCAAAATTGTGAATTCAAGTGTTTAACCCCTTTCACTTCTATTATATCATTTTGTGTTTCTTCGAATGTTGTCCAGGTGGCGCTGTTCACTCTGCAAGCCCCTATTTGAAACAATGTGCCTAAGTCATTCTAAGTGTGTGGGGAAAATGAAGGTTTATTTAAAGAATTCTGTATGGTTTAGACCTGTTTCAGACCTGGTTTAGATCTGATTTGGTTTAGACCCAGTTTAGTCCTGGTTTAGGCCTGGTTTAGTCCTGGTTTAGACCTAGTTTAGTCCTGGTTCAGATCTGGTTCAAACCGGGTTTAGACCAGATTTAGTCCAGGTTCAGATCTAGTTTAGACCTGGTTCAGTCCTGGTTTAGATTTGGTGTAGACCTTATTTAGCCCTGGTTTAGGACCAAATCATTCTAAGTGTGTGGGGAAAATGAAGGCTGCTTATTTAAAGTGTTGTGTAAATGTAACATAAAATCACTGGTGTTTTTAAGATTTGGGGGAAATAATTTCCATTTGAATAGCTCTTCTTCTTTTGTACTAACATGCTCAAGTCTGTCTGTAAATTTTATTTTATTTTTTTCTTCAAATGGCTTTAAACGCAGTGTCGCCTTTTTCTTTTCTCAAATTAAAGATCAAATTCTGGTCCTCAACAAGATTTTCTGTGTGGTTTGTGGATACCTGGTTTAGATGTCCTGCAGTCTTGATTTCGTCGTCTCTGTCAAATATATAAATGACCTAACCAAAACAATGACTTGCCATTATTATATAAAATCTCTACACAGGTTCAAACCTTCTTAAATTATTTGTTTAATAACAAAACAGTCAATATTTTTTTACATTTACAAAAAGCAACAAAAGTTCAAAACTCTAAAAATAAAATAACTTTGTAGCATATTTTGTAGCATAAAAACTGGAGTGCTCAAGTTTCACAAAAGTCATTTACAAAACAAGAGGCTTTGAGAATACAGAGTCATGTTTTCCCTTTATAAATGTCTAAACTGTATAAAAGTCTTAATATGTTGTTGGTTTTGTTGAGGATATGAGGTAAGGTTTTGTGCGTTGATCCACTTTGGGCAGATCCCTTTTTTAAGTGCTTTCTGGAAAAAAAACATAAAACACAAGTAGAGGTTTTAATTTGTGGTAATCAAAAATCTAAATTTCTATATCTCCTTGGAGACAAGCATTGACACAGCTACAGCGAGTTACAGGTCAGATCTGTGGAGAGGGGTGACACAGCAGACAGTAAGAAGGCATACATTTTCTTTTCATTTTAAGGGCAATTAAAACACCTGTACCTGAATAAACACAAGACAGATAAGAAAGATATATATAAATTTTTCTTTCTATATATATATATAATTTTTCTGTATATATATAGTATACTGTCTATGAGCAAGACACATTTGACTTTACTAGAAATTCACTGTATGACTAGTTACCACGTAAACCTTTGGTTGGTTTTAATCTAGTGGCATTGAAATCACTCGCAAGCTTTTTCCCTTGTATTAATGTCTAGTTTGTAGATTTTCCATCATAATTCCACTCTGATAAATTGATACTAAACTTAGTATTTTCTCACCGCTGTTGGATGGGACGATGCAGCGCACAGACTGGCAGTGCGGCCCCAGAACTTGCAGAGCCTGGTTCTTACTGAGCTCCACGAGGATCATGTGACCTCCTCTGG
This sequence comes from Boleophthalmus pectinirostris, assembly GCF_026225935.1. Classification (NCBI taxonomy): domain Eukaryota; kingdom Metazoa; phylum Chordata; class Actinopteri; order Gobiiformes; family Gobiidae; genus Boleophthalmus; species Boleophthalmus pectinirostris. The sequence goes on along the minus strand of NW_026571152.1, from coordinate 42,418,990 downwards.
TCCCGACCCAAAGACACACCAAAGACTGGACCAGGAGAGTCTTGACCTGAGCCCAGGCGGGGGTGCTGTCCGTGGGATGGTCCTGCTGTGAGGGTCTGCCCCGAGAGCTGCTCTGCCTGAGGAGAGAGAGAGGCAGCATTTTAATATATTTTCTTATTTATTGTGCTTGGTCAAGCACAAAACAATAAGGCAGATAACAATTTAAGTTCTCAATTTGCTTGGTTCCTGTGAATGTTGCAATGTCTGTTTACTTAATTGTAGAACACTTTGAAAATTAGGGAGGACTTAAAATATCTGGATATATGTAATATTGAAAGGAAGTGAAAAAGGTTTCATCTGTACAGCAAAGAAGAAAGAAATCACATCATCGGAGGTAAATAATGGCAACAGTTTCTGAAGCTATTGTGAAAAAATCATTTCACTTTTATTTTATTTGTACTGACAGAGAAGACGTTAAACTTTGTGGTAGTTTTTGTTTCATGTGGTGGTTAATATCTCATTATCTACAGAGATATAACCATAAACCAGGTTGACAAATATGTTCAGAGATTAGGTAGTATTCTATTTTATTTACCTGATGATTTGAGCACAGTCAATGCAGTCCACCATCCTCCCGGTGCGTCTGTCCCAAACCTCTACTGAGCAACTTTACTCACATAAACCAGTTTGTCCACAGCCAACCGCGAGATACAAGCCTCAGAGCTCAACGTACGAGACCTGGGACAAAAGAGACAGATGTATTTAAGGCAAAGATGGTTAAATGTTTCATAATAGATGGATTGTATTTCATTTCATTTCAGTCTAAATCTCTTTTTAATGTGAGGTGTGTCATTCACAAAACAAAGAGGAAATTGTAAACAGGTTTTCGATCAGATGATGGACCTTAACCTTGCACAGTAAGACTGATTCTCACAACATTTGTGAGTTCCAAAACTCACAAGAATCCATCTCAGAGTGAGCCTGCTGTATGGTTCAATTGTTTTTCTCTAAACTGGGTGCAACAAAAGTTTGTTTGTCATTTCCAGTCACTTTCGAGAGTTGTTCCACATTGAAAATATGTAGAAGGTCAGAGTGTCACACACATATGAATCTGGTGTGAGCCAGGTTAGATGGACGTCACACTCCACAGACTGTATGCCTGATACCATAGACGGTATAAACATGGGCTGGTACTTACTGTAACGCAAAGCTGGTACCATAGACTGCATAGACATAGACTTGTACTCACTGTAGAGCGGGGCTGGGTTTGGTGTCGATACTTTTACACACATCGTACTCTGCTGTAAACGAGAGGATCCTGGAGCCACAGCTCCCCCACAGTGCCCCCCCGACTGTCTGCAGAGTGACTGCACAGTCCCAGACCCAGTACTGGAGTGTTTATGGTGCCCAAGCACAGGGTCTTCACTGGCTCACCATTCTCCTCCTGACATGAACAAAAAACATGTTATAAATATAAACTGATTTAGATTACAAAATACCGACAATACTAAGACAAGACTACTACTACTACTATACACTGTGAATATATTATTTTTGTTTAAAAACTTGCATACAATTGATTTTCTAACTTGGTTTGGTGGATAGTGCATGTAATAAATATTTATCACAGGTTTACATCAGTTAAGTGGCAGTTTATGGATTTTATTTTATTTGCCAAATCATAACTATTGTGAGCCCAGCTGCACCTGCACCCCCTGAGGCTGGAGCTCGGACGCCCCGTCACTCACAGACACGGAGATGATTGGACGATTCAGGACCAAGTCTGTGGAGACATGTGATTGGACAGATCAGTCTCTGTGTGTGTGTTACACTCCTCTGGAGGAACTAGAAAAAACATCTGAGAGACATAAAAATATAAGATCAGACTTTTACCTGAACACATCACCTCCAGACCCTCAGAGGAAGAAGAGAATGAACCATAGACACATTCTCTCACTGAAGACTTCTTCACACAGTCAGGTCTGACCCTCCACACACGACTCTGTGGAAAATCATCTCTCTTTTCTCCATAAACAGCAGAGCCACAGTCCAGGTCTCTGCACACAACAGCTGTGGTCTCCAGGTCCCAGAATCTATAGACCCCACCACCCGTCTCCACTCTCCTCTGAGTCTCACCTCCACAGCGACTGGCTCCTCCCACCAACCTGAGCTCTGAACAGACAAGAGACAGAGTGAAGCCCCGCCCCTTTACCTGAGCACTGAAGTCCCGCCCCTTTACCTGAACACTGAAGCCCCGCCCCTTCACCTGAACACTGAAGCCCCGCCCCTTTACCTGAGTATTTTCTGAGTAACTTTCTACTGAATCAGCAAAGACAGTGAAGTCATGTAAATGTGTTTGTGATGTTTGAGCGGCGGCTCTCTGACTCTGATGTCAGAAAGTGTTTATCCTGTGTCGTCCCTCTCACCAGGAGGTTGTGGGTTAGACTCCTGATGTGTGTGAGTGGAGTGTGCATGTGCTCCCTGTGTTACTGTGGCAGAGTGGTTAGCCTGGTGTGTGAGTGTCTTTACCTGAGCTCTTGTCTTCTGCCAGGACCCCTGCACACACAAGAGACATGTCACATAATGTGGTGTGTTGGTCACATGTGTTGAATATTTAGTTTGAAAAGGTTAAAAAAAAAATTTCATTCATTTGTTATTACATAGTTAAAAGTACAGTTTGATAAATAAATATATTCAAATTGAATTCATGACAAGACTACAATAAGTTCATGTTTAAATGGTTATATAACAGCTGTATTTGTTATTTAAAACCAGAAAAGGATTTTTTTCCTTCAGTTGTAGCACCATATTTCACCCATAGATGGCGCTGGTTCTCTGTATTCCAAAGGAGGATGTTGTTTTTTGAAAACCTCAGCTGATGAAGACTGCACTATCAGTTATAAAACAGTTATAAACATGTTAAACATGTTAAACAGATAGAATGAAGCGAGTTGAAACAGAATATGATGATTTGACACTGACAAAATTTTTTCAGTAAAGACATTTTTTAACTGAAGTTACTGCTCGGACATTTTTTTCATTGTAGTTGTAGTCGCACCCACAACAACATGACCAGAGCATCACACATAATGTGGTGTGTTGGACGGTGGCGGTGCACAGGTTCATGTTTTTCTTTTACTTTCTACATTTTAGACAAACAGAAAACATCATAAATGAGTTGGTGACATTTTGTAGTTTTTAAATGCTCAAAGAATAAAAATATCAAAATCAAAATGTGTAGATTTTCTGGTATATTTAAGTGTATATTTTATCATTTAGAATTTGCCCCTTGAAAAAAACTTCGGTCAAAACATTTTTCTGCATTTAAAACCCGGGACGTCTTAAAAAAGTTATTTGGTGCAACGGACATATAGTTAAAATTTAATTACATTTAAAATAATTTATATTATTGAAAATGATGAAAAACACAAACTGAGATCTACAAATAAACAGTAAGACATTACAAATGTTTTCCCTAAAGTTTTGAAGATTTTCACCATGTGCCCCAATGCAGCATTAACTTTCAACTCTTTATATATATATATATATATATATATATATATATATATATATATATATATATATATATATATATATATATATATATATATATATATATATATATATATATATATAATAATTTTTTTGACAGTTTCCCTCTTTAAATTTAAATAATTTAAGTTTCTTATGTAAAAAAAACCACAACAACAACAACAACAACAACTGTATTTTGAATAATTACTAATTAATCTACCCAACATAATTTTCTTTATTTATGTGAATTTTGCATTTTAAATATAATAGCAAATATAATTAGTTAATAATACAAATACACATGTAAAAGAAATGCAGATATTCAGATCTTCAGAGTGTTCACACTTTGCTTTGTGCAGCTCAAACCCTTGTCCTTCTCTTAATGAGCTTCATGATAAAGTCCCTGAAATGGTTTTCACTTCACAGCTGAGTCGGGTCAGGGGATGAAGAGTGAAAAGAGCGACCAAAGCAAAGGGTAAAAGTGTTTAAAAAATACATCTAAAACAAGTTTGGAGTCATTTTAAATTGTTCACACACGCACATAGAAACAAGATTCACTTACCCAGACTGAGGACGGACCAGACCAGGACCAGTGCTGCGAGGGCCATAACCAGGACTAAACCAGGACTAAACCAGGACTAAACCAGGACTAAACCAGGACTAAACCAGGCAGGACTAAACCAGGACTAAACCAGGTCTAAACCAGGACTAAACCAGGACTAAAACCAGCTAAACCAGGTCTAAACCAGGACTAAACCAGGTCTAAACCAGGACTAAACCAGACTGACTAAACCAGGGTCTAAACCATAAACCAGGACTAAACCAGGTCTAAACCAGACTAAACCAGGACTAAACCAGGACAAACCAGGACTAAACCAGGACTAAACCAGGACTAAACAGGCTAAACCAGGTCTAAAACCAGGACTAAACCAGGACTAAACCAGGTAAACCAGGTCTAAACCAGGACTAAACCAGGACTAAACCAGGACTAAACCAGGTCTAAACCAGGACTAAACCAGGACTAAACCAGGACTAAACCAGGTCTAAACCAGGTCTAAACCAGGACTAAACCAGGACGGAACCAGGTCTGAAAATGGCAATAACACTTGTGGTCTCTGCATTTGAGACATTTAAAGAGCAGAAGTGTAGATGGCTCTGCACGTTCTTTACATCCTGTTCAGTCATTCACATCCTGCTCGTGTGGCTGGTACAAATAATGTGGCTAAAGTTCAATTGTCTGTCACACCACATGTGGTTTAAACCTGTTTTAATCCTGGTCCAGTCTTGTTTAAACCTTTAATTCAGGTTTAAACCTGGTTCTGTCAAAGGGGGGACTGGGACCAAAAAACCCACACAAATTGACCCCGTGGCACAGACTGACAGTGCAGCCCTGGTCCTGTCCTGTTTTTGTCCATATTATTATTATATTTATAATATTTATTATTGTAAATGTCATAGAAAAATAAAGAAATTATGTCCAGGTTCAGGTCTAAAAATGTCAGTAAAACTTGTTATCTCCTTTCACACATTTTCAGTGCAGGAAATGCAGACAATGTGTTATTTTGGTCTTTCACTCTCGTGCGCTTCACTTTTACACGTTTCTTATTGTCTCCAAGGAGAATTCTTTTTCACAGACACTGTCAAAACAAACACACAGATACAAACAGTAAAGCCAAACGCACAGAGGACAGGAGCTCACACATGCAGACGACGATCTAGACTCCAGACTGTTGAGAGCAGAAGAGACACGAGCCACCGCTTCATTCTCTCTGTTCATGACACAGATTGACAATTGCTAACTTCTTTAACTTTGAAAATTTTACCAATTTTAATAATCTTTAATTATTAGTTAGTGCCTTAACTCTGGTAAACCACTGAAAAATGAATTAGTATAAACTGCACACACAGAGTTTTTACCAGAGGAGCTACTCGTGGTCCTTGAGTCGTCCCAGTGAACCGGACTCTGGCTCAGTCCTCGTTCTCTGACAAAGACCCAGACTGTGGAAGTGCAACCAGCAGATTTAGAAGTAGAAACAAATATCAACAAATTAAAAGTTATTAAAATGTTTGTATTTTTCAAACCAAAAATGCTCTCTCTGAAAATGTAATAAAGTTGTTTATTTCTTATCTGTTTTTGTAACTAATGTGTTTTGTCAGTTTTTATGTGTGTAGCTTATTTTTTTGCAGACAGTTGTTGAAAACTGGCACTTGTGCTGAAACACTCGAAGCATCTGACTTCTCTAATGCGACTGTGATGTCCTTAACAAACATACACTTTAAGCAGGAGTTAAAACTGGCCGTGGAAACACCCCGTATGTTGGGCATAAGTGTGGCACCACAGACGCGTCCTTAAGGGCCTGTCCACGTTTTTTGGTTGAAACGGTGAAGTTTGTATTGGTTTTGGCCTTTCGTCCACACGGAGCTGGTGTTGCGTTGTCGTGTTGTCAAGCAAACTGCAGCTTTTGGAAAACGATGATGTTACGACCCCGTCATCGTCAGGGTTCTCCGATGCAGCGAAGGCTGCAGCCCTCGAACTCGCCTCCGGAGACCATAAGACGTTTGCCGAAATGTGACAGGTGAAGCCTACGGAGTCGCTCCTGTCGCCCAACAACCGAGACACACCGCTAACGCCAATGCTAACAACACGCACCACAGATCACGCACATGGATCAATAACAAAGACACACGGGTCATTAAACTGATGGATTTTCAGATCAAGTTATTCTAATAATTCTCATCCAAATCTTATGACTAAAAACAAAAACTGATGTTTAACTGCAAAACAAAAATAGTGATATTTGTGGGATACTTCTAAAATAAACAAAATCACCTTAAAAAAAAAAAACTGATGGGATTTGCATTATTAAATATTATTATCATTGTTAACAGCGCCACATACAGGTGTGGCAGATGTATTACATCATTTTCACTCAGTGCTCGTTGTCGTCTGGATGTGAATCTTTTTCAATCTGCAAAAAAAAAAGAAATTAAAAGCCGCAAGCGGCGTCGAACGGCCCTCGCCCGCCGCGCCCCCGCGAACGCCGTGCCCACGGACGCCGCGCCCGCGAACGCCGTGCCCGCAAATACTGTGCCCGCGCCAACACCATACCGTAAACGCTGTGTCCGCAAACTCTGTGCCTGCAAATGGCAAAAATGACACAGTACGCCTTTAGATGTTCTTTGCACCCCCTACTGGCCAACCTTGAAAAAATTCCCATGTCAGCAATATATGTTTTTTCTTCTAGTTATTAAATAGATTTAATTCCCAAATTTGGTGCAGATCCGACATTGTTGAGTTTCATGTCTATGGTAGGGGGCGCTATAGTGTTTTTTTCATATGTTTTATAGTGTATTATATTCAGACTGAGATCACACATTAGTGATTCAAATTTCAACACGATCGGACTAAGTATGTGTATAATTCGCCAAAACTTTGACCAAATTTTGCAGCTTCGCCGCACGTAAACCGTGACAGTTATCAAAAAAAATCAGCTAACTTTAGATGTTCCACTTGTCTAGATGATGTACGGTGATTTTCAGCCCTGTGGGTGAAGCGCCTTCAGAGGAGTTCGTTCAAACGCAATGTCAACGAAAATGCGGACTGAAACTTCAATCCAAGATGGCCGCCTTCTGGTTTATCAGGGGGCGTGGCCATTATACATTTTTTTGTTTGTCTTCACATGACGAATGCGTGTACCGAATTTCATGGCTCTACGACAAAGTTGACCGGGACGTCTCCCATAGATGCCAAATTTTAGAGTCTTTGCGCCCCTACTGGCCAACAGTGAAAAATTCCCCATGTCCATAATATACTTTTTTACTCGTAATCATGCATAAAATGTAATTCCCAAATTTGGTGCAGATCCGACAATGTTGACGTTTCATGCCTATGGTAGGGGGCGCTATAGTGTTCACTTTTCATATGTTTTATAGTGTATTATATTCAGACTGAGATCACACATTAGTGATTCAAATTTCAGCATGATGGGACTAAGTCTGTGCGAACAGGAGCAAATAATGTCACCTTGAAATTAGGTGAAATTTTGACCAAATTTTGCGGCCTCGCCGCACGTAAACCGTGACAGTTATCAAAAAAAATCAGCTAACTTTAGATGTTCCACTTGTCTAGATGATGTACGGTGATTTTCAGGCCTGTGGGTGAAGCACCTTCAGAGGAGTTCGTTCAAATGCAACGTCAGCGAAAACGTGGACTCAAATTTCAATCCAAGATGGCCGCCTTCTGGTGTGTCAGGGGCGTGGCCATAATAATATTTTTTGTTTGTCTTGACATGACGAATGTGCGTACCCAATTTCGTGGCTCTACGACAAAGTTGACCGGGGCATCTCCCATAGGCGCGAAATTTTTGCATTTTTCCAGGTGGCGCTCTGTCGCCATTTTTTTATGCCCGTGCACGAAACCTATATTTTATCGAATTTTTCGCCACTTCTGAATAGTGTGCCAAGTTTGGTGAGTTTTTGAACGTGTTTAGGGGGTCAAATTAGAGCTCAAAAGAGCAGAAAAGAAATAAAAAAAAAAAAAATAATAATAATTCGAGCAAAAACAATATATCCGAAAACATTAGAACAACATTTATATCATTTTTTGAAAAAGCTCTCGCTTCCCCATGTCACCGTGGGTCATTGGTGAGTGACGGGCGCGTCTGGACCATCTCGCTGGGGTCACCCCTATGACCTCCCATTGACTTCCATTCATTTAGCAGTAGTAAATATGAGCCAGGCCTTGGCTGGGTTCTGGGATACTGCTGTTTCTGCCGGGGCGACCGTGGACATAGTGCATGTCGTCTTGTCACATTCGGACATGCGCACGTCGCTCCCCATCGCTCGCTGAGCGGAAGCAATAGGGCCCTACGCCCAGTCGGGGCTCGGGCCTAATAAAAATCCAGGTGTCACGACACGTGTCATGTGGACGTCGCCTAAATGTGACGGTAAGTCGGTGTTAAACCACACACTCATCAGCTACTGATCCTAATGGTAACCGTTGCCTCCCACAACACTTTTTCTGACACTTGGCCAAACTGACACACAGGTTAGACCATGTGGTCAAATCGGGGATTGTAGCTGCAGTAAATGAACATTGAACATTCACAAAGGGTTTCACAACAGTCGCCCAAAAACACTACGATTCTTGCCTCATTTGCATAAGTCAGTGTCCAGGTCCTCATTAAAACGACCCTGTGTCGTCACGATCAGATGTTGTATTTATTCATTTATGTCTCGAGCCATAAATCTGAACAATCAGATCATTGTATATTTAAATTTTATTCTTCTTATTTTTATATACTTACTTACTATGAACCAGATATTATGTGTTCTTTATAAAGACTGAATTGAACATTATACATCGTGAATAGTGACGGGCAAATGAGTCGGAGCTCCGGAGCACGTCTCGTTCTTTCTGCCTCGGAGCTCGTCTCGCAGCAGCCGCTCACGTGACCAAAGTGTGGAAGTGTCGGTCCCTCCCCTGCTGCTTCGCTCTGCGTGTCGATCGCTTCAGTGTATCGAAGCTTTTCATTGGCTCAGCAAATGTTCCGCTCTACGATCGATTGTGTTCAGAGTGTTCAGCGCACTCCCGTGGTTTAACAAGCACTAAACTGCTACAGTCTAAAAGATGCTGTGGGAAATATTCTGTGTCGATGCTGATTCACCCAATATCTTGTACCTTGGAGTGACAACAGGGTGAAAAACACGTATGACTATCTATAGTTCTATAAAAGACATGTTTTTCTGTACTTTGAGATGCCACGAAGCAGAAAACTGATGTATGTGGACCCCGTGGCATGTACCCACCCATGATAAAGTGCACCGGGTCAGCATTATTGTTCATTTTCTTGCTGTATATGCTAAATCAACAAGTTAATGTTTTGTCAGATGTGTGGTATAAAGCTCCCCCTCATTGTGAGTTGGGCAGAGGCGTCGTTCCAGGGTGGCAGTTGTACTTGGTAATCAACACTGAATCCCTCTCAATGGAAAATGATGAAGTAAAGTGGCCTGTTTCTCGGATCCTTCCATCTTTTGTGCTTCTTTCTAGGACACGCACTGAACCTTCCGAAAAACCCGCACAATGCACCAATATTTCTTAAACATGTTGTGTAGTGAGGAGTATTGTGTGACGTTAGTGGTGATTTTGGCGACTTTTGGCATTTGTTTCATTTTCGATGGCATCTACAATTGGAAAAAAGAGATCCATGGTTTGGGATCACTTTGAACAAGGTCACCTATTTTCTTATTTACAGCTGCTATTTATGTTGCTCTTTACATATTATTTAAAATCATCATTATTTTTGTTATTGTTAGGTTTTCAATTCGTTCAATTTGTCCACTAGAGGTCAGTGTTTCTCCGAGGCCTCAGACACGTCCAACCATTTGAGACGATATTGCGACTGAGGTGTCAATGCTTCACGAGGCTCCATTCACTCATCACTAATCGTGAAAGTGAAACCGTCAAATTTCTGTTTGGATCCTGGAGTGTGGGTTATTGTTTAAACAGGTTAGAGTTCAGTGAAGAGTCTGTCTGTCTGTGTGGAGTTTACATGTTCTTTCTGTGTCTGGATCAACTTCCTCCATTTAAACACCGAGGTACAACCAGGACCTGGCTCAGCTCTGGCTCCACCAAAGTTCAGTCCTTAAAGTTTGTGTAAATCATCTGCAACGTTCAAAACATCACGAAACAATTCACCCACAAACAATAAAAGAACTGAGACGTTGTCTTGAATCAAGGAGTCTGATTTATTAAAACAACAGTGTGCACAATCACAGAACCGCCTCAGCTGTAACGGAACATGCATACAGAGCAGGGGTGGGCAAACGTTTTGGCTCGCGGTCCACAAAAGGTTCTAAAATTTAACGGAAGGGTCGGACCCGGAGCAGATTGATGTAGTGGAGAGAAAAAAATAAAACGGGATATGTAGAAAACCTGTGCTTGAATTTCAATTGAAAGTCATTACAAAGCATCACAACAAAATATCTGTCGTTCAAGTCCCACGGTATTTACTATTTACAGAAATTACTCTTAAAAAATTAAATTAATAAAATACAGCTTTTTTATTACTAACAGTTGCTATTTTAAAGCACTGAAAGTTCTGTTCTCCTTCAGGATCTTATTCAGTTCAATTCATAGCTTTTCTCTGCGCCTTTCAGTCGGGTTGTGTCCAGTTAAACTCCTGTTGCTGTACGCCCTTGGAATGCTTTGTGATCCGGTCTAACGCCCATTACTTTTCAAGGTGCATTGTGGGACATTTTGAGTGCACAACGTTTTCACAAACTGGAGAGTAGGACACTCGTAAAAATGGTGTGACTCCTAAATAGTGCCCTAAGTAGGGAATAGTGTGGACTTTCAGACACAGCCATTGGTCATGTTTTAGAGTTTGGGCAACTCACGAGGCAGAGACATAATATGTGCATTAAACCTGAGAGCTTCTGGTTTTGTGCTGACCACTAAACTATCGTGTGTCCTCTGTGAGTCTAGACCAGAGACACTGAAGAACCATCATATTTCAGTCCAAACCCTGGAAACAGAGGCTTGGTGAACGTGCTGTAGAAGGTGTGAAGGTGAAGCAGTGCACTAGCAGAGTGGAATTTATAGAAGGACAAAACTCCAGCCTCAGAATCCAGAAACACGCCCACTCTGCCAGAGAACACTCTAATTCTGCCAGGGGCCGCGCTAATTCTTCTAGAGGACTGCACCAATCAGAACCGTACACAGCCATATTGCTAAAACTTGGATACGCGTGTCTTAGATCAGTGCGTGTGAGATGAGTGCGTGTTAGATCAGTGCCTGTGAGATGAGTGCGTGTTAGATCAGTGCGTGTGAGATCAGTGCGTGTTAGATCTGTCCGTTTGCCGTTGTGAATGACAGTGTATTGTTCATCATCGATCTCCAGACTCCAGGACTGATCATTGTATCCAAACACCCTCTTCTCTGCCTGGTCCCTCTCTGCTCCGTCTGATCCCTCTGTAACTCACTGCTATAGAAACCCACTCCCCGTTCCACTTCACCTCCCAGTAACAGCGCCCCCTCAGGCCAGTGCAGCTCAGGACCTGATGGAAGTCTGTGAACCTGTCCTCATGACCTGGATACTTCTGCCAGTTCGTCACACATGTCACAGTCCGATGGTCCTCGGACAGAAGCAGATATCTATGAGCTGTGTTTGGGTCCAGAGAAAACTCACAGGAATCTGAAACACACAAATATTTAAAAGTGAGAATATTATTCATAAAACTATAAATGCGTGAATGAAATAAAAACAGACTCACACTTCCTCAGACCTGAGACCATCCAGCGCTCTCCAGCAGGATCCAACCTGAAACACACAAGTTCAGTTTAGACCAGATCACAGACCAGGAACAGGAACCAGACCAGAAACCAGAAACCAAAGACCAGATCAACCATGGACTAGAGAGCAGAACCATGGGTCAGAGACTAGGACCAGGTCAGGAAGAGACCACCAGGTGAGTGTCTGAATGTCCACAGTCCGTGTGGGAAATGTGGTGGATGTGATTTTATTTCACTAAACGGTGTCAAACTGTACCTGCGCTTAAATGTTCTGTGATGTGAGGCACTTGGGGCTTTCAGTAGTAAAAAATTTTTTAAAAAGATTATTTCTCTCTCATCGTCTCTTCTCTCTCTCACCTGACAGACAGCAGGGGGCGCTGGTCCTGTAGAGCGGTCAGGAGCTCGGTGGAGGGTCCTGGATGGTTGTAGCTCAGGTCTAACTCTCTGAGGTGGGAGGCGGCGGAGCTCAGAGCTGAGGCCAGAGCAGCGCCGCCCCTCTCTGAGACCAGACATCCAGACAGCCTAAAGACACAGCATTACACTCATGTGGACACAAGGGGCAGAGTGCATCATGGGAGCATCTCACCTGAGCGTCTCCAGTCTGCAGGGGGCGCTCTCCAGCCCAGAACACAGCAGCTCCACTCCTGAGTCCTGGAGGTCGTTGTGACTGAGATCCAGATGTGTGAGACTGGAGGAGCTGAGGACTGAGGCCAGAGGAGCACAGTTCTGAGGAGACAGACCACAGAAGGACAGTCTGAGGAGACAAGAGGAAACAGTCACTGACCCCATCTGACAATGTCTGTACGGTATCTCCTGGTTTATTCAGCTTTGGCCCAAACTTGAAAAAGGCCAAACTGCTAGGCCTGTTGTCCTTTCCCCAGTACCCATGGAGCTGTTCTGAAACGCACCTGAGAGTCTCCAGTCTGCAGGGGGCGCTCTCCAGTCCATAACACAGCAGCTCCACTCCTAAGTCCTGGAGGTCGTTGTGACTGAGATCCAGATGTGTGAGACTGGAGGAGCTGAGGACTGAGGCCAGAGGAGCACAACTGTGAGGGGACAGACCACAGCCACAAAGACTGAGGACAGAGAGGGACATTAGAGACTAGAACCTCCACACAAGAGTTTAAATACAGTCTGGACTCACAGGGCTTTGGTGGAGGCTTTAATCACTGGCAGCAGACCCAGGAGAGCGTTCTCTGAGCGCTGGTATTTCCTCAGGTCAAACTCCTCCAGGTTTGAGTCTGAGGACAGTAAGATGAAGGACAGAGCCGACCACAGAGCAGGAGACATGTCTGTATCAGAGAGACGTCCTCCTGTCATGTTCTTCTGTATCTCCTGCACCAGACTTTGGTCGTTGAGTTCGTTCAGACAGTGGAGCAGGTTCATTCTTCTCTCTGCAGACAGATCCTCTTCATCCAGCTTCTGTTTGATGTACTTTACTGTCTCCTGATTGGTCCGTTCACTTCCTGTGTGACTCAGCAGACCCTGCAGCAGCCTCTGATTGGTCCGCAGAGACAACCCCAGGAGGAAGCGCAGGAACAGGTCCAGGTGTCCGTTTGGACTCTGTAAGGCCTGGTCCACAGCAGAACGGTAGAAGACTTCAGGGTCTGGACTCTCAGGAGAGTGTGGTGGCTTCAGCAGGTTCCTTCTAAAGATGAAGAAGGTCAGATGGACGTGAAGAGCTGCCAGAAACTCCTGCACAGTCAGATGGATGAAGCAGTAGACCTTGTCCTGGTACAGGCCTGGCTCCTCTCTAAAGACCTGTGTGAACACTCCGGAGTACACTGAGGCCGCTGCAGCGTCCAGCCCACACTCGCTCAGGTCACTCTCGTAGAAGATCAGGTTTCCTTTCTGCAGCTGCTCAAAGGCCAGTTTTCCCAGAGACAGCACCATCTTCCTGGTCTCTAGAGTCCAGTGAAGGTCCTCCCCTGATCCCTGATGATACTTGATGTTCTTGACTTTGGCCTGCACCACCAGGAAGTGGACGTACATCTGTGTGAGAGTCCGGGGCAGCTCTGGTCTGCCTGTTTGTTCCAGAAGTTTCTGTAGAACTGTGGAGAGGATCCAGCAGAAGATCGGGATGTGGCACATGATGTGGAGGCTGCGGACGCTCTTGATGTGGGAGAATGACGGCTGTGGCCTGGTCTCTGAACCTCTTCCTGAAGTACTGCTCCTTCTGTGGGTCAGTGAACCCTCTGACCTCTGTCACCATGGAGACGCACTCAGCAGGGATCTGATTGGCCGCGGCGGGGCGCGTGGTTATCCAGAGGAGAGCGGAGGGAAGCAGGCTCCCCCTGATGAGGTTCACCAGCAGCACGTGCACTGAGGCGGACTCTGTGGGGTCGGTCAGGACCTTGGTTTTGGCGAAGTCCAGAGGAAGTCTGCACTCGTCCAGACCGTCAAAGATGAAGAGCACCTGGAGCTGTTGGAAGCTGCAGAGATGTTTGGATGGACTGAAGAAGTGGTGCAGCAGCTCCACCAGGCTGAACTGTGTGTCTCTGAGCACATTGAGCTCTCTGAAAGTGAACGGGAACAGCAGCTGGAGGTCCTGGTGGGCCCGACCTTCAGCCCAGTCCAGACTGAACTTCTGAGTCAGCACTGTTTTCCCCACGCCGGCCACGCCCTTCGTCAGCACCAATCTGATTGGCTCTGGTGAATGTGGGCGGGGTTTAAAGAGCTCTTCACATGTGATGGTCTCTGGAGCGACAGGTCTCCTGGACGCCGTCTCCATCTGTCTGACCTCATGTTCCTGGTTGACCTCTGAGGCTCCGCCCTCTGTGATGTAGAGCTCTGTGTAGATCTGGTTCAGGGGGGTGGAGTCTCCTGCTTTAGCCACGCCCTCAAACACACGGCTGAACCTCTGCTGCAGATCACGCTTCAGTTTATCTGTGCACACTCCAACATCATCACCTGAAGGAGACAAGAGAAGATGACATGTCTGCTGTGGTCTGTTCCCTCAGGCTTCATGGATCATTGTTCTTACTGTTTTCCAGGCAGTGGGCCAGATGTTCCTGGTCCATCCTCTTCAGGAAGTCCACACTGATGGTCAGAGCCGCCTCTCTGCTCTCCTCCTCCTCAACAGAAAACACACACATATGTTACCTGTTTATGCTTGTTGGGGACGTCACATTGAGTGCCTACAGACACTTGAGTATCCCGGTTATGATCAGGTTTGTTCAGTGTCCTGATTATGTGAGTATCTGTGTAAACACTGATAGTATCTGATACTGTGGCCTGTAGACGCAGTATTCTTATTTATCACCATTAGTGATGAGCATGTGCAAACTGAAGTAACAAAAACAGTAGGAGCATTAACTTTCCCAAACTGAGTCAAACTTCTATTAGGACTTTTAAGTAATAGTATTAATAAATAATTTATTTATTTCATTTATATATAGTAATTGTATATCTATAAGCAAATAAAGCAGTGCACTGTTTAATATAACCACCTTTTACAGTTTTTCTCCGTTGGTTTGGCTCATTTCTTGAAACAGAAATGACATTCTCAAAACAACACAGACAAATCTCCAAACCAACTTTCAGTCGTTCATAACAGAATGACATTTGTCATTGATTTCATCAAATTGCAAATGTCTTAGTGCACGTCTCAAGTGTTTCAGTGCATCTTTGCACATGGTTCTGTACAAGTCGCCTACAGTTTACACAATGAACCCACATTTTGTAAATTTTCCAAATAAATAAATCTTGCTGATCTAAACTGATTAACTGATTCTCAGTCTGATGGTTGTCATCTCCAAAACATGTCAGCATCATTTCATTGTCTGAGTCATCATCTGCACAACAGTCTGTTCATCACATATGAATTTCTTGGAACATTTGATAAATTCATGACAGTCATTTTAAGTCAGGTGAAATTAAAACTATTAGAATTAGAACAAAGGAGGAGTTTCCCACATCTCAGACGACGAGTCAAACATTTTGTAGTTACCTGACAGGTGCTGTCTATGATTGTGAACGCTGCCAAACATGTAGATAAAGAGCTTGGGCAGGGCCAGGACCATTTGCAGTATGAACATGGAGGTACCTCACCAAGTAAATGAACGAGGGAAACTTTCTGCTTGAGCAAGAGAAAGAGAAGGAGGAAGAAGAAGAGGAGGAGAACGATGGCATCCAGGAGAGGGAGGGTGATGACAGTGACCAGGCTAGAGATAATTTTTTCTTTTTTGTTTGTGTTTATATTTGGTATATGTACAGAATACTGTATGCATTTTATTTTTATATACTGATGTATGGAAGTGACTTTATGTGTGTGAATAAAATGGTTAGAGTTTTGTTGGCGGTGTGAGTGCAGTGTGTGTGTGATGTCAAACTTTGGAGGATCTTTTTTTTTTTTTTTCAGTTTTATCCATAATTGTATTGTGTTAGATTGACTCTGCCATAGAGACAAAACATCATGTCATTTTAACCTGCAGTGACACAAGACCAAAGGGAAGATGTTTTTTAAGAGAAGGAGTTTAGTTCTGACACATAAATAACGACACGTAAATTGTTTTGGGAGCAGTGTTGTGGAGTAACAGATTACATGTACCGGAGTTACGTAATCAGAGTACAAATTATGAGTAACTGTATTCAGTTACAGTTACTGTTTCAGTGAGTGGTAATTGGATTACAGTTACTTTGTTAAAATAAATGGATTACACAGCGGTATTTTCTATTTTCACATTTTGGGCTAGTTCCTTTTTTTTTTCTCTGTAATTCCACTCAATGCCGGACACTAAACCAAGTCCAAACCAGGTCTAAAACCAAGTCTAAACTAGGTCTAAACCAGGACTAAACAGGATTTAACAGGACTAAATCCTGCTGTGTGGACCACGTCTCCTCTTCTTCTATCAATAATATTTTATATTTGGTTGAGTAAAGTCTGGGCTTTTCATTTTCTTTTAGCAGACAAAACATTTTTTGTGAAGATATCCTTGTCTTTGTTTCTCTACAGCAAATCAAGTAATCCAAAGTATTCAGATTACATTATTCACTTTAAGTAATTTAATGGATTACGTTACAAACTACATTTTGGGGGATGTAATCTGTAATCTGTAGGGGAATACAATTTAAAAGTCACCTTCCCAACACTGTTTGGGAGAGATCTGAGCTTTTGCAGATGATCTATGGTGTTGTGCTGAACCATCCAGAAAGAATCTGGTTTTGAAGCCTGTGTGAACAGTTTTAGGACAGATATGAGCTTTTGCTGTTGAGCTGTAATGTTGCACAAAACTATCAGACTGTTTGGCCAAATGATCTTGTAGTTTTAAAAATGTAATTTCTGTTTCAAGAAATGAGCCAAACCAACAGAGAAAAACTGTAACACAAGACTCACTTCAGTGCCTTCAGTGTGTTTGTGCTGCTCTTGGACTAAACTCATGCTGTGAGACTGTTGTATTTTTCAACTGTTAAAAACGACTTTTACTGAATCTGTTACAGAGCTCCACAATCCTGTGTCCTTATTTGTCTATTTTGTTGCTAAAACCCATTAAAAAGCCTGAAGTTATCAAAGTTGTTGTGTGTTTAGCTTCTTGCCCTATCGGTGCCATATAAACCAGTCTGTAAATGTCCAGGATACTTCAGCAGGGACATGACTATCCTGTACCTGTAAGGCTCATAACCGGGATCCTCGTGATTTTACATGCACACGAGTGTCCTGGAGGTGTTAGCGTGACAGGTGAGTAGAGTGAGTGACAGGTGTTATAGAGTGACAGGTGTTATAGAGTGACAGGTGAAAACAAACCTGGAAAATGTGTTCGAGCATGTGACCGGAGAGAGACAGAGGACCCTCGTCTCTGTGGACACAAAGGAACAAGACTGAGACCTGAGACAAGAGACACAAGACTGAGAGTGTAGACTGTGGACTGAAGGACCAAAGAGCGCTCACATGCACACCCACAAGCACACTCACGTGCACGTGGCACTTGTGTGACACTGCTGTCCTCACCTCAGACTGGATCCTTTAAACTCCATAGGCAGATCTTTGGAACGGTCACTGCTCAGGGACTCACAGCCTCGTCCTGGTTCTGGGTCAGATCCTTGTCCTGTTTCTGGTCCTGGTTCTTTCATGTTTCTGTACAGACAGAGGTCAGGTTTTAGAGCATTCACTTTAAGCACTTTAAGTTTTTCATCTCTTTGTGGAGTGTCCAGTGTCCTCTGACAGAGACAGGACTGACCTGAGTCCAGTGGATCCTTTAAACTCCACAGGCAGATCTTTGGAGTGGTCACTGCTCAGGGACTCACAGTCCAGGTTGGATCCAGGTCCAGATCCGGGGTCTGGTCTGAGTCCGGGTCTTATTTTCTTTTCCCTGCAGACAGAATCCCGGAGCCCATCAGACCGGAGCAGTGGCCCCAATCAAACAAATGTTTGTATTAAATATTATATATAATAGAACATATTAGAGTGTATATTATTCTTATTCTTATTAACCTCCTGATTCTGTTTTGTTAAATTCAAACTAAACTCTGAGCTCTGGATCAGGAAGTGCTCCGTCTGCTCCAGTCGACACTCGTACATTTCATTCTGATAAATGTGACAGAAACAGGACTGACCTGAGTCCAGTAGGTCCTTTAAACTCCACAGGCAGGTCTTTGGAGCGGTCACTGCTCAGGGACTCACAGTCCAGGTTAGATCCTGGTCCAGATCCTGGTCCTGGGTCTGGTTCGAGTCTGGGTTCTAAGTTTTCCATTTTCCATAAAACAAAAACAGACCTGTAGACTCTTAGTGTAGAACAGAGACCATAGTGTCAGATACAATTTAGTCCAGATTAAGTCCTGATTTAGTCCTAGTTCAGACCTGGTTTAGTTCTGGTTTAGTCCGTGTATAGTTGTATCCAGTGTATAAAGGTGGAATAAAAGAATAGTGAAGTTCTAGTTGGACCGGTCTGTGTTCATTTTTAGTGAGTCATGTGACAGGCCCTGACACACATCTGTGTCAGATCCACACTTTCACTTCTACACACTTTCACTCACACTTTGTTCGATGATGAAATTTGTGTTGAATAAATAACTTTTATGGCTCATTAAAGACACAAACTACTAAAGTGTTAAATTCTGCTGTTTATTTATTGCAGTTTGGAACCATATTGTATGTTTAGAATAGTTGTTTGAACATTTTGCTTTATTGAAATAGTTTAAAAATGATCGTTTATTGTCTGTACTATCATCAACAATATCGTCCTACACAATATGTTTGTAACAGTCTAACTTCTACAAGTTTATTTGTCTTCTAAGATCCAAGTCTGGACCAGGTCTAAATAAAAATATTTAAAAATATATCAGAGTTAGGGGGCTATAGGAACAAAATGTTTCACTTACAAATTTGAGCATTCACAAGATGAAAATCTATTATTATGTTTTACTTCATTTGAATCATTTAATTTTTGTAGCTGATAGTTTTTGTGTTTTGAGTCTGAAGCTCTTAAAATGATGCATTTTATAGATATATATTCAGACTCGGTTCCTCTGGGAAAGATAAGTTTAAAAGACTTTATAAAACACGCACAGAAATCATAGGCCTGGACTTTTTACAAAAGCTTTTTAATACTGACTAGTATGAAAAAAACAGCATGTCATCATAGTAAAAGAACTATGGGGTCACTTTTTGTCTTATTAATATTCACAAATACACAGAGATTGATCTACACATCTATTTTGATCTTTACAAATAGATCTGTATTTGTAAATATCTTTTCTTCATTTGAAAAAATGAAACTGAAAACTGAAAACTGAAAACTGAAAATTTTACTAAATTGGTGGATCACCAATTACACAGATTTCCTCTGACACATTTTTAAGACACTCCTTTGAGAAATCCACAAACACACGCAGATGCACAAATACACAGGCGTCCACTAGAGGGCAGTGTTGTTATTGGCGTTAAGTTGCAGTTTTTCTCCGTTGGTTTGGCTCATTTCTTGAAACAGAAATGACTTTCTTAAAACTATAAGATCCTTCTCGGTTGCTTTTGCTCATTTGCATTCACTTTGTGCTTTTGTCAAAATAACCTGGATGGTTCAACACAACACCATGGATCATCTGCAAAAGTTCAGATCTCTCCCAAAACACTTTACCCAGGTGTCCCGGTTTGTGTTCTAGTTTAGTCCTGGTTTAGTCCTGGTTTAGACCTGGTTTAGTCCTGGTTTAGTCCTTGTTTAGACCTGGTTTAGTCCTGGTTTAGACCTGGTTTAGTCCTGGTTTAGACCTGGTTTAGTCCTGGTTTAGTCCTGGTTTAGACCTGGTTTAGTCCTGGTTTAGACCTGGTTTAGTCCTTGTTTAGACCTGGTTTAGACCTGGTTTAGTCCTGGTTTAGTCCTGTTTTAGACCTGGTTTAGTCCTTGTTTAGACCTGGTTTAGTCCTGGTTTAGTCCTTGTTTAGACCTGGTTTAGACCTGGTTTAATCCTGATTTAGTCCTTGTTTAGACCTGGTTTAGACCTGGTTTAGTCCTGGTTTAGTCCTGGTTTAGACCTGGTTTAGACCTGGTTTAGTCCTGATTTAGTCCTTGTTTAGACCTGGTTTAGACCTGGTTTAGACCTGGTTTAGTCCTGGTTTAGTCCTTTTTTAGACCTGTTTTTTGTTTTTTTAATATATGTTTATTCATTTCATTAGAGATATTAAGTGTCCATTTAGCTATTTACCCAAGTAGACATCCATATATCACACATTTTATACATACATATATATACATACACACCTACACATACATACATATATACATACATACATACATACATATACATACATACATACATACATACTCTGTATTCATTTACCTTATGTTCATAACAATACTCCTTATTTGTTTATTGGTTTATATACGTGTGTGGACGCATGCACCCACCCACACACGCACACATATACATACATATACACATTTAAATCCGTGCACCTATATACATATAGGCACATATCCATACATATACATATATTTCATTAAATTTTTTTTTTTAACACTTCATATTATAAAGGCAGAGCCTAATATTATATCTATTTATATTCTCCTTGTGTGTGTATATATACATACATACACACACACATATATGTATACATATACACATACATACACACATATACACACACTTATATATATATATATATATATATATATATATATATATATATATATATATATATATATATATATATATATATATATATATACAATATATATACATATATATATATATATACATATATATATACACACATACACACATATACACATATACATATTATATATATATATATATATATACACACATACACACATACACACATATACATATATAATATATACACACATACACACATATACATATATATACACATACACATACATACATACACACACATACACACACACATATATATATATATATATATATATATATATACATATATACACATACATACTTATATCTACACTCATATTTTTCCCTTTAATCCCTTCCCCCAATTAATAACCCCTCACCAAACTAAATAAATAAAAATCACATTATGAATGAAGAAACACACACATACACATTCATACATATTCACTCACTCACATACACCCATGCACACATCAAAGGTAGGATATACATTATCTTGTTTCTTGTTTTACCGGTGCCCAGAACTCCTCAAATTCCTTCATTTTAAATCGCAGTCTTGCTGTTACTCTTTCCATTTCCATCACATCTTTAACCCTTTCCCACCACTTTTCTTTAGTAGGAGGTTGTGGTTTTAGCCAGGACACAGTTATCTTTTTTTTTGCTATTGTACTTAATATTAAAATATTTTTTCTATTTTTTGAAGATATATAGTGGTTGGTACAATACTCAATATAAATAATTGAAGATCTAAACTTAGTTTTTTCTTTACAAATACTTTAAATCTTT
>NW_026571152.1:42372294-42386718 GCF_026225935.1 Boleophthalmus pectinirostris | reverse complement strand
GGGGCAGAGAGAGGGGAGAGAGAGGGCAGAGAGAGGGGCAGAGAGAGGGCAGAGAGAGGAGAGAGCAGAGAGAGGGAGGCAGAGAGAGGGGAGAGAGAGGAGAGAGAGAGGGCAGAGAGAGGGACAGAGAGAGGGGCAGAGAGAGGGGCAGAGAGAGGGGAGAGAGGGGCAGAGAGAGGGGCAGAGAGAGGGGAGAGAGAGGGCAGAGAGAGAGAGAGAGGGCAGAGAGAGGGCAGAGAGAGGGCAGAGAGAGGGACAGAGAGAGGGGCAGAGAGAGGGACAGAGAGAGGGGCAGAGAGAGGGCAGAGAGAGGGGCAGAGAGAGGGGCAGAGAGAGGAGAGAGAGGGGCAGAGAGAGGGGCAGAGAGAGGGGCAGAGAGAGGAGAGAGAGGGGCAGAGAGAGGACAGAGAGAGGGCAGAGAGAGGGAGAGAGAGGGCAGAGAGAGGAGAGAGCAGAGAGAGGGGCAGAGAGAGGGGCAGAGAGAGGGCAGAGAGAGAGAGAGGGGCAGAGAGAGGGGCAGAGAGAGGGGCAGAGAGAGGACGATAGGTGAGGCAGGAGCAGTGACAGGAGCAGGGGAAAGAGGGGCAAAGATGGGGAGAGACAAGGGAGAGGCAGGAGAAGGGGAGGGAGTCATAAATAATTTCTCCAGAAAATTGACAAAATTTTAGGCTCTTATTGTTTATTTAAAAAAAAAAAAAAAAATATATATATATATAATTAAGTCAAATTAAGTCATTTCTGAATCAATATTGCCAATTACAATAAACATAATATAAAATAATAATGATCTACATGTGTAACAATTTTTTTTTCTTAACAATAAATAAATAAATAAATAAATTTCCCTCTATTCTTAATCTCTTTCTCTCCCCCACCCTCTCTCTCTTTAGGCGGCGGAGCAGAAGTTGGCTTTTCCCGTGTGGGGCATCGTAGTGTGCATCTCTCTGGTCGTCATGGCGATCCTTCCTGTTCCCGTGGTGTTCGGACTCCGCTTCTGTAACATCATCGACGACAGTCCTGGCGGGTTGTCATCCGTATCCTACAAAAGAGTACGGATGATCGCGGAGACACCACAGACCGAAGACGTGGATGACGCTAGCCTCATCCATGGCAACAGCCCCAGCCAGGAGCCCTCCCCCACGCCCGGAATCACCGCCACGCTAACGCTAACGATGCTGACGGAACAGCAGCGCCCCCGGAGGTCGACACAGCTCCCAACGGACGCTACGGCATCGGTTACCTGACGGTGGAGATGCCCGACATGCCCGAGTCAGACTTGTAGACGCAAAAACGAAAGTAAATAAAAAAAAAAGGCAAAATTGTGTGCAAATTTCAACGTTTGTAAAGTGTCTGTAGATATCCTGCTTCGTCGACGTGGAACTTAAGGCGTTTTTAAGTTTAAACTGAGATAATGTAAGAAATGAAATTATAAAATGTCAAAATGTCTTAAAAACCCAAAATCACCTCTACATCTGCGGCTAGCTCCAGTTAGCGATAAAAAGTTACGGTAGCTTCGGAAAATGGACCAATGGACTGTGAGACATAGTAGTTTTGCTTTAGTCCATCAAACTGGCACTAAACATGATCTGATTTTTCTTTTACGAGTTTAATGTCCAAGTCTTAAAGGCAATGAAGGTGAAGTGGGGGAAACAGGGATTTGAACCTGCAACTCTCTGGTTATTAGATGATCTCCTGAGCCTCTACCAAAACATACTTCCAGCTCTAACTCCAACTAATGTGAGCACTGAAAAAGTAGATCAACTTATGGAATGGTCAAAAGAAGCGAGCAAACTTAAAATAAGTGTACATTTCAAATTTGAAATCATGAAGCCAAAAGTTTGGTCAATCAAAATGTATTGTTGGTTAAATGTATGTTAAATGTTACATCAAATGACTGAAAAATGTATTTAGCAAAGCGATGCTAGAGTTCATTTGCTATACACCATCAGTTAAAAGTTTGGACACACACTTCTTAATTTTTTCTTCTTTATTTCCATGATTATTTACACTGTAAATGCTCACTGAAGGCCTCAGTACTAAGAATCACACATATGTAATGTAGTAAACAAAACATAAACTCACAATACCTCAAAATTTAAAATGTTTTTATCCACCCTTTGCTTTGAACCATGCTTTGCATTTCTTGACTCTGATAAGGCACAGAAGTGAAAACCATTTCAGGAGACTTACCCAAGAAGCTTTTTAAGAGAAGGCCAAGGGTTTGCAATACTGTTGACAAAGCAAAGGGTGGCTACTTTTTGGATATTGAATATAAAATTAAAAAACTATTTATTTGAGTTATTTAACTTTTTTTCTTTGTCCAAACTTTTGACTGGTAGTGTGTATATATTCTTTAGAACCACATGTTAACTCAAATGTGATTTGATTATTGCACTAACTTCTTATAGAAAAATTGACAAAATCAAATTGAAAACGACCGCATACATTTTTGTGTGCACAGAAAGACAATCTGTTTTGGTGATACTAATGACGCCACATTGAAACCACAAAAATAAGCACTTAAATAGTTTGGCCCCTGGTAAAATCTAGTACAATTTTTGTTTTGAAATGAAAATTTAAAAAGTTTTGAAAAAGAAGGTTAAATCATGTTGATAACCAATTGGTGTAGAAGAATCTATTCAAGCATAGCGCCCCCTGCATTTCAATAATAGGACACATTTGGTCATGTTGTAGAGTTCTAATATTTATTTACAAGTTGTACACCAAGAAACCTGTAACATTAACATTGCTATTTAAAATGTTCAGTTTTTTTTTTAGTTGTAATAATTTTGAAATTTCCAATTGTGTACCAAAGTTTGTCTGAAAACATTTCTTATGAGAATAATTGATGATAAATTGTAAAGTTTAAAGGTCTAGAGGTGACTTTGGGTGGTACTGAGTTCAAGTCCTGCTGAAAATGGTATTTTTGTAGCGGCTCCTCTGATTGGCTGTTACCGTTTGGCTCCTCTGATTGGCTGTTACGGTTCGGCTCCTGTGATTGGCCGTGACTGTACGGCTCCTCTGATTACAGTTCATTCTTCAGGTCACGGTGTTGGGAAGTAAAAACCATGTACCAAAAATACATATTCAGAATACTTCCACTTTCATTTAGGTGTTATTCAAAACACAATTACTTTCCTAAAATCAGTTATTTGATGCAAGTTAAATATACACTATGTAACTTTTCTAATGGAGGTTCAGCCACCTGCTTGTTACCATGGAGATGTTAATGCTTTGCCTGGAATGTTCTAAAGTTTGTTATTTATCTAGCATGTATGCAATTACAAAATGTTACATAGTGTATGTTTAAGCTTCAGATGGCACAGTATTAATAGTAATCACAAATGTTCAAATCATTTCTTATTGTCACATAAAGCTTTTGTTACTTTAGTCTTCCTCACAGTGGGAAGAGCAACCACAACTTTTACTCAAATGTACTCAAGAGTACTGTTACACTGTACAATATATAACTCAAGTTAGAGTACTTACAACATATATAACTCAAGTTAGAGTACTATTACACTGTACAATATATTACTCAAGTAAGAGTAAAGCAGCGTTCTTAAAAAATGTTACTGTTGTAAATGTTACTAAGTACTATCAACCTTTGTTTAAACCCAGGTTGCATTTTTTTACTCTGTATTCTGATTGGACATTGTACATTTTAAAGCTGGTATTGAGTATTCTGTAATGAAATACATTTTGGAGGTATTCTTCCCAACACTGATCCGGCCTCAGTGAAGCAGTATAAACAAGTCTCCTGGACGTTTGATACTTGAAAATGTGCACTGCTTTTTTCTTATTTTAAAGATTTTAATGATTTAAAAAAAAACACAAAAAAAAAAAAAAAAAAACAATAACTCTGATATTTCAGTAAACACAAATCAGCCATAACATTAGGAGGACAGACAGCAGCCTATGGTCAGGCTCTAACCTGGTTTAGTCTTGGTTTAGTCCTTGTTTAAACCAGGTTTAGTTCTACTAGACTTGTTTTTCTCCTGAGCTAGCTACACGTTGTATTCCTAGTTTTGAGTGACACCTGGTTTAGTCTGAGAGTAAACTTGGTTTAGACTTGGTTCAGTCCAGGCCGAGTGAAATCAGGATGAGTCCAGGTTGAGTCCTGGTTTAGACCCTGGTAAAACATGGTTTAGTTCTGCCAAGTCTTAGTTTTTAATAGTCTGGACCAGGTGTATTCTTAGTTCTGATTTAGTCCTGGTGTAATCCTGTACCTGGTTTCGGACTATGTATTAGAAATATTATATCCGATTTGTGTACTGTTAAATATCTCACAGTATTTCACATTTTTCCCAAACAGAAAAAGCAAATCCTGATGAAGTCTACTGTTTTCATGAGCGATACTTGAATCTGTAACACAGAGCACCTTTAATGTGACTTATGCAGTAAACAGACACACGCACACATAAACCTGATGGTTCGCATGACATGAATTTAGTTTCAATCTTGATTTGAGTCATTTTGACACATGTAACCTTTCACATAATTGTTTTTAATTCTGACCAGTGCTGAAAGAAAAATTGGCTTAAAATAAGAGGAGGAAATCTGTTGAAACAAGTTAAAGCCACAGTATGCAACTTTTTAGCTGGAAAAAATAAAAATAAATAATAATAATAATAATTAAAAAAAAAAATCGGAATTGCTCAAATCAAAATTGTGAATTCAAGTGTTTAACCCCTTTCACTTCTATTATATCATTTTGTGTTTCTTCGAATGTTGTCCAGGTGGCGCTGTTCACTCTGCAAGCCCCTATTTGAAACAATGTGCCTAAGTCATTCTAAGTGTGTGGGGAAAATGAAGGTTTATTTAAAGAATTCTGTATGGTTTAGACCCGTTTCAGACCTGGTTTAGATCTGATTTGGTTTAGACCCAGTTTAGTCCTGGTTTAGGCCTGGTTTAGTCCTGGTTTAGACCTAGTTTAGTCCTGGTTCAGATCTGGTTCAAACCGGGTTTAGACCAGATTTAGTCCAGGTTCAGATCTAGTTTGACCTGGTTCAGTCCTGGTTTAGATTTGGTGTAGACCTTATTTAGCCCTGGTTTAGGACCAAATCATTCTAAGTGTGTGGGGAAAATGAAGGCTGCTTATTTAAAGTGTTGTGTAAATGTAACATAAAATCACTGGTGTTTTTAAGATTTGGGGGAAATAATTTCCATTTGAATAGCTCTTCTTCTTTTGTACTAACATGCTCAAGTCTGTCTGTAAATTTTATTTTATTTTTTCTTCAAATGGCTTTAAACGCAGTGTCGCCTTTTTCTTTTCTCAAATTAAAGATCAAATTCTGGTCCTCAACAAGATTTTCTGTGTGGTTTGTGGATACCTGGTTTAGATGTCCTGCAGTCTTGATTTCGTCGTCTCTGTCAAATATATAAATGACCTAACCAAAACAATGACTTGCCATTATTATATAAAATCTCTACACAGGTTCAAACCTTCTTAAATTATTTGTTTAATAACAAAACAGTCAATATTTTTTTACATTTACAAAAAGCAACAAAAGTTCAAAACTCTAAAAATAAAATAACTTTGTAGCATATTTTGTAGCATAAAAACTGGAGTGCTCAAGTTTCACAAAAGTCATTTACAAAACAAGAGGCTTTGAGAATACAGAGTCATGTTTTCCCTTTATAAATGTCTAAACTGTATAAAAGTCTTAATATGTTGTTGGTTTTGTTGAGGATATGAGGTAAGGTTTTGTGCGTTGATCCACTTTGGGCAGATCCCTTTTTTAAGTGCTTTCTGGAAAAAAAACATAAAACACAAGTAGAGGTTTTAATTTGTGGTAATCAAAAATCTAAATTTCTATATCTCCTTGGAGACAAGCATTGACACAGCTACAGCGAGTTACAGGTCAGATCTGTGGAGAGGGGTGACACAGCAGACAGTAAGAAGGCATACATTTTCTTTTCATTTTAAGGGCAATTAAAACACCTGTACCTGAATAAACACAAGACAGATAAGAAAGATAGAAAGAAAAATTATATATATATATATATATAATATATATATATATATATATATATATATATATATATATATATATATATATATATATATATATATATATATTATGTATATATAGTATATACTGTCTATGAGCAAGACACATTTGACTTTACTAGAAATTCACTGTATGACTAGTTACCACGTAAACCTTTGGTTGGTTTTAATCTAGTGGCATTGAAATCACTCGCAAGCTTTTTCCCTTGTATTAATGTCTAGTTTGTAGATTTTCCATCATAATTCCACTCTGATAAATTGATACTAAACTTAGTATTTTCTCACCGCTGTTGGATGGGACGATGCAGCGCACAGACTGGCAGTGCGGCCCCAGAACTTGCAGAGCCTGGTTCTTACTGAGCTCCACGAGGATCATGTGACCTCCTCTGGTCCCGACCCAAAGACACACCAAAGACTGGACCAGGAGAGTCTTGACCTGAGCCCAGGCGGGGGTGCTGTCCGTGGGATGGTCCTGCTGTGAGGGTCTGCCCCGAGAGCTGCTCTGCCTGAGGAGAGAGAGAGGCAGCATTTTAATATATTTTCTTATTTATTGTGCTTGGTCAAGCACAAAACAATAAGGCAGATAACAATTTAAGTTCTCAATTTGCTTGGTTCCTGTGAATGTTGCAATGTCTGTTTACTTAATTGTAGAACACTTTGAAAATTAGGGAGGACTTAAAATATCTGGATATATGTAATATTGAAAGGAAGTGAAAAAGGTTTCATCTGTACAGCAAAGAAGAAAGAAATCACATCATCGGAGGTAAATAATGGCAACAGTTTCTGAAGCTATTGTGAAAAAATCATTTCACTTTTATTTTATTTGTACTGACAGAGAAGACGTTAAACTTTGTGGTAGTTTTTGTTTCATGTGGTGGTTAATATCTCATTATCTACAGAGATATAACCATAAACCAGGTTGACAAATATGTTCAGAGATTAGGTAGTATTCTATTTTATTTACCTGATGATTTGAGCACAGTCAATGCAGTCCACCATCCTCCGGTGCGTCTGTCCCAAACCTCTACTGAGCAACTTTACTCACATAAACCAGTTTGTCCACAGCCAACCGCGAGATACAAGCCTCAGAGCTCAACGTACGAGACCTGGGACAAAAGAGACAGATGTATTTAAGGCAAAGATGGTTAAATGTTTCATAATAGATGGATTGTATTTCATTTCATTTCAGTCTAAATCTCTTTTTAATGTGAGGTGTGTCATTCACAAAACAAAGAGGAAATTGTAAACAGGTTTTCGATCAGATGATGGACCTTAACCTTGCACAGTAAGACTGATTCTCACAACATTTGTGAGTTCCAAAACTCACAAGAATCCATCTCAGAGTGAGCCTGCTGTATGGTTAATTGTTTTTCTCTAAACTGGGCTGCAACAAAAGTTTGTTTGTCATTTCCAGTCACTTTCGAGAGTTGTTCCACATTGAAAATATGTAGAAGGTCAGAGTGTCACACATATGAATCTGGTGTGAGCCAGGTTAGATGGACGTCACACTCCACAGACTGTATGCCTGATACCATAGACGGTATAAACATGGGCTGGTACTTACTGTAACGCAAAGCTGGTACCATAGACTGCATAGACATAGACTTGTACTCACTGTAGAGCGGGGCTGGGTTTGGTGTCGATACTTTTACACACATCGTACTCTGCTGTAAACGAGAGGATCCTGGAGCCACAGCTCCCCCACAGTGCCCCCCCGACTGTCTGCAGAGTGACTGCACAGTCCCAGACCCAGTACTGGAGTGTTTATGGTGCCCAAGCACAGGGTCTTCACTGGCTCACCATTCTCCTCCTGACATGAACAAAAAACATGTTATAAATATAAACTGATTTAGATTACAAAATACCGACAATACTAAGACAAGACTACTACTACTACTATACACTGTGAATATATTACTTTTGTTTAAAAACTTGCATACAATTGATTTTCTAACTTGGTTTGGTGGATAGTGCATGTAATAAATATTTATCACAGGTTTACATCAGTTAAGTGGCAGTTTATGGATTTTATTTTATTTGCCAAATCATAACTATTGTGTAAATTAAATGAGGTTTGAGTCCAGATTTGAGTCCAGGTTTGAGTCCAGGTTTGAGTCCAGATTTGAGTCCAGATTTGAGTCCAGATTTGAGTCCAGATTTGAGTCCAGATTTGAGTCCATGTTTCAGTCCATGTTTTGTCCAGGTTCTAGTTCAGATTTTAGTCTATGTTTTGTTCAGGTTCTAGTGCAGGTTTTAGTTCATGTTTTGTCCAGATTCTAGTCCAGGTTTGAGTTGAGATTTTAGTCCAGGTTTATTCCCACTATCACTTATCCTCACCTGGAGAGCTGAGTCTTCATAAACGGTGAGAGTTCCATCTGCTGTCCCCACCAGCAAGTAACTCCTCCTCTGCCTGCAAAAACATTAAATATGAGATTTTTGTTCTTCATCCACAGATTTGATGATGAAAATGATGTAGCAGATCCTCCACCAGATATAATACTAAAATAACAAGCCTTTGAATGTAAATTGGGACATGCTTGTGGGAACAACAAAACAACAAACAAACAAAAATGAGCACAAATATCTTACTTCCATAGAATGCCATTTAACAAATCTCATCCATCTCACTAACCAATAAACATGACTGAATCCAGATTAAAGTTCTACATGTTCATAATACTATCATTCTAAAGCTATTCAGGAATGGTTCATTTCTGTGACTGTGACTTTCTGTTTCTTACGTGCGTTTGGGCTGCAGGTGGAAGTACAGGGAGGTGACGGCGTCGGACACGCTCTGCAGATGGTGCCTCTGGGTCCAGTCCTGAGTGTTCTGAACAAACAGGGACCCGGACTGAGTACCGCCCACCAGCCAATCACAGCCCTCCTTCCTGTGAGCTAGGGACCAGAGCCAGACACAACACTGGACTGGAGTCTACCACCCGACGAAGCGAGAGGGAGAGGCAGGAAGAGATGAGGGAAAGGAGGTGAGAGGAGATGGAGAGAGAAAGGGAGAGAAGGGAGAAGTGAAAGAGACAGATAGAGAGCGAGAGAGAGAGAGAGAGAGAGAGAGAGAAGGAGAGGAGAGGATGGAGAGGGGAGGGAGAGATCAGGGAGAGAAGGGAGAAGTGAAAGAGACAGGAGAGGAGAGGAGAGGAGGGAGAAAGAGAAGAGAGAAGAGGGAGAGAGGTTTTTTCACATCAACAACACCATTTTAACAACACCCTCTGCTGCTGTTTTGTTTGTAATCCTCATCATAAATCGAACCACTGGAGTATTTACTATGCACATAAAATATTTAAGTTACGCCAAATCAAATACCAGGACTAAGGTGTCCAAAGTACAAATAATGACTAATGTAGAATAGCTGAAAAGTTTGTGCTCAGTGGTTAGAGAGCTCGTTTTTCAACTTGTCACACTTTAAGGCTTTGTTCTTAGCCTAAGACACCTCACCCATCTCTCCTGGGTATGAACGTGGTGTGTGAGAGTGCAATTAAAATGTGTTGGTGGTCAAAGGGGCTGATGGAGCAGATGTGGCTAAAAAGATAGTTTACTATGAGTGAAGCCTTGTGAATCTTAGCTCCTAACAAGTGTAAGGTAGAAAAAGGTCGCAGAGTCAAAGACACAATTTCTATTCTTACTCTAACCTGAGTCTGGACGCTGCCAGTTTCCAGATTCACTGCACTGATGTTTCCCTGACGTTTAGAGCCGCTGCCACCTCCGAGCCACGCCACCGGAGTCGAACCAACAACCGGAGCAGAGACCAGACCAGAACGAGGACTAGAGACCGGACTAGAACTAGAGACTGGTCTAGAGACTGGACCAGGACCAGAGCTGAGGGCCAGACAATCTGCGTTTAAAGGCAGCACCAGCTCATTCAGCAGACACAGCATGTCTCCACAGTTCAGACGATCAAACACCTGAAAGAAACCAAACAAGACAGAAATTTACAAAGACTACAATTAGTGCTGTCATGCGATTAAAAAAAATTGAGAGATTAATTAATTATGATCTGTAATTAATTAATCTAATCAATCTCATTTTAATCTCACCTAAAAATTGCTGAGAAAAGACTTCAATTTGAGGTATTTTCATTTAAATTCATTATTACATTATTGTGGCAGATCAAAAGACTGATATAGATTTAAAAAAGTGACTTTATAAAGTCATTTATTGTTTAACAAATCTCTCCAAATTGTCTGTTGAGCCCAAGTCTCCATGAATAAGAAACTGTTTGTTGTAAAGTAAAGACGAGGAAATCTGAACATAATAACTTTTGTCGACTTAAAGACAATAAAAAGTCCAGTCTTTCCTTAACCATATTAAAAATATTATTGATAGAGAAATGCTTTATATATGAGATCACTGGTTTTAGTCCTGGTTTAGTCCTGGTTTAGACCTGTTTTAGTCTTGGTGTTAGTTCTGGTTTAGAGCCTCACAGAAGGAAGTGCGGTTTACGCAGCGTACGCGAGAAAACACGATCCACACACGGCTCACGGGAATAAAACTTCATTTATAGTCTTTAAGCAGCAGGTCAACCAAAACTAATTTAAGGCCAATAAACGCATCAAGAATCTCGGACTTCTGGTCATTGCGCATTTCATACTGGGAAGGATTTTCCGAAAAAATTAGCATCAAACCTCCATGTTTGTTTTCCCAGTGGGATGTGTCTATTGTGAAAGTCGATCTTTTCAAGTCTTTTGAACCATATCACTTTTGTTTCTGGTTCTGATATTGTCATATTTTAGTTTTGGGATTTGGACATCGTAATTGTGTGGTTGTTGGATCCTAACAGCGGAAAACGACTCGAGAAACGGACTTCGGAATCAGATGTGTGTGACTCAAACCTCTGTTCAAACTGTTTCTCTTCCCAACGGAATTGAAAAATAGTGAAAGGTGAAGGTGATGGGCAGGATTGATCCACGGGAAGAACCAAAAAGGAAACATTTGTCTGACTAAATCATCCTGAGTTTACAGAGAACATTTTGTATGTGGAGCGACAACAAAACAAAATCCTGTTTGTTAATGTAGAGGAGCAGAAGACAAACAGACTGAGCTGCACTTTCTTGTTCTTGTGGTTTTACACAAACATCACGTCTTGGTCTCTTTGCAGTGGAAGGTGTTTCTTGGTGAACAGTTGGTGCCTTTCACTTGGGCGTTGACTTTTAAAAATTCATAATAAATAAATTCATGATACATGTATTGTGACTGGTTAAATAAGATGTCTTCTCGCAGTAGGGCAGGTGCGTCGGTGTCGTCAGTCAAACATTTCAAAAGCAACAATATTTCTCCACGATACAAAACCAAGTGGAAAAGGAAACCTAAGAGCGTTGAGATTTAAAACCAGTGCATGGATTGTAACCTGTGTCATCTGTGTGACCATGTGCTCCAGTCGAGGACGTCTGGTCGAGTCATTCAAACAGCTCATGGATAAGGAAACCTTTTACACACACCTTGGGACTCCCTCCGCTTGATGAAAGGGCACATGAGCGCGGAGCAGCGCGAGCGGCTCTGGACAGTTGGGTCAGTTCTTTACAGCTACTTGTTCAGGACCAAAGTTTCCGAGTGGCGTTTGCACAAACAGTAAACTCTGCCCCGCGTGTCACGTGTCAGATCTTACCACAGCGTTAACCGACCATCGGCAAAAAAACACCACTTCAAACCATTTAGAACCGTCAAACACACTGTGTTTTATGGGACTAGAACCAAACCAAGAGGATTATTATTGTGTGTGTGTTTATCTGTGTGTGTGTGTTTATCTGTGTGTTTTTATGTGTGTGTGTGTGTGTTTATCTCTGTGTGTGTGTTTATCTGAGTGTGTTTATCTTGTGTGTGAGTGTTTGCATGTACATGTGATTGTGTGTTTTGTGTGTGTGTGTGTGTGTGTGTGTGTGTGTGTTGTATCTGGAGCAACTACAAAAAACATTTGAGAGACATAAAAATATAAGATCAGACTTGACCTGAACACATCACCTCCAGACCCCGAGAGGAAGTGAAGTATGAACCAGAGACACATTCTCTCACTGAAGACTCCTTCACACAGTCAGATAAGACCATCCACACATGACTCTGTGGAAAATCATGTCTCTCTTCTCCATAAACAGCAGAGCCACAGTCCAAGTCTCTGCACACAGCAGCTGTGTCCTCCAGGTCCCAGAGTCCAAAGAGCTCCTCCACACGTCTCTGCTTTCCTTCATGTTTCAGCACCATAGCTCCAGCACAGCGACTGACTCCTCCCACTAACCTGAGCTCTGAACAGACAAGAGACAGAGTGAAGCCCCGCCCCTTTACCTGAGCACTGAAGTCCCGCCCCTTTACCTGAACACTGAAGCCCCGCCCCTTCACCTGAACACTGAAGCCCCGCCCCTTTACCTGAGTATTTTCTGAGTAACTTTCTACTGAATCAGCAAAGACAGTGAAGTGGTGTAAATGTGTTTGTGATGTTTGAGCGGCGGCTCTCTGACTCTGATGTCAGAAAGTGTTTATCCTGTGTCGTCCCTCTCACCAGGAGGTTGTGGGTTAGACTCCTGATCTCTGTGAGTGGAGTGTGCATGTGCTCCCTGTGTTACTGTGGCAGAGTGGTTAGCCTGGTGTGTGAGTGTCTTTACCTGAGCTCTTGTCTTCTGCCAGGACCCCTGCACACACAAGAGACATGTCACATAATGTGGTGTGTTGGTCACATGTGTTGAATATTTAGTTTGAAAAGGTTAAAAAAAAAAAGTCATTCATTTGTTATTACATAGTTAAAAGTACAGTTTGATAAATAAATATATTCAAATTGAATTCATGACAAGACTACAATAAGTTCATGTTTAAATGGTTATATAACAGCTGTATTTGTTATTTAAAACCAGAAAAGGATTTTTTTCCTTCAGTTGTAGCACAATATTTCACCCGTAGATGGCGCTGGTTCTCTGTATTCCAAAGGAGGATGTTGTTTTTTGAAAACCTCAGCTGATGAAGACTGCACTATCAGTTATAAAACAGTTATAAACATGTTAAACATGTTAAACAGATAGAATGAAGCGAAGTTGAAACAGAATATGATGATTTGACACTGACAAAATTTTTTCAATAAAGACATTTTTTAACTGAAGTTACTGCTCGGACATTTTTTTCATTGTAGTTGTAGTCGCATCCACAGCACATGACCAGAGCATCACACATAATGTGGTGTGTTGGACGGGTGGCGGTGCACAGGTTCATGTTTTTCTTTTACTTTCTACATTTTTAGACAAACAGAAAACATCATAAATGAGTTGGTGACATTTTGTAGTTTTTAAATGCTCAAAGAATAAAAATATCAAAATCAAAATGTGTAGATTTTCTGGTATAAATTTGTGTATATTTTATTCATTTCGTATTTCCCCTTGAAAAAAAACTTCGGTAAACATTTTTTCTGCATTTAAAACCCGGGACGTCTTAAAAAAGTTATTGGTGCAACGGACATATAGTTAAAATTTAATTACATTTAAAATAATTTATATTATTGAAAAATGATGAAAAACACAAACTGAGATCTACAAAATAAAACAGTAAGACATTACAAATGTTTTCCCTAAAGTTTTGAAGATTTTTTCACCATGTGCCCCAGTGCAGCATTAACTTTCAACTCTTTTTTTATATAATATATATATATATAATATATATATATATATAAATATATATATATATATATATATATATATATATATATATTATAATTTTTTTGACAGTTTCCCTCTTTAAATTTAAATAAATTTAAGTTCTTATGTAAAAAAAACAACAACAACAACAACAACAACTGTATTTTGAATAATTACTAATTAATCTACCCAACATAATTTCCTTTATTTATGTGAATTTTACATTTTAAATATAATAGCAAATATAATTAGTTAATAATACAAATACACATGTAAAAGAAATGCAGATATTCAGATCTTCAGAGTGTTCACACTTTGCTTTGTGCAGCTCAAACCCTTGTCCTTCTCTTAATGAACTTCATGATAAAGTCCCTGAAATGGTTTTCACTTCACAGCTGAGTCGGTTCAGGGGATGAAGAGTGAAAAGAGCGACCAAAGCAAAGGGTAAAAGTGTTTAAAAAATACATCTAAAACAAGTTTGGAGTCATTTTAAATTATTCACACACCGCACATAGAAACAAGATTCACTTACCCAGACTGAGGACGGACCAGACCAGACCAGTGCTGCGAGGGCCATAACCAGGACTAAACCAGGACTAAACAGGACTAAAACCAGACTAAACCAGGACTAAACCAGGACTAAAATCCAGGTCTAACACCAGGTCAAACAGGTCCAAACCAGGACTAAAACCAGGACTAAACCAGGACTAAACCAGGACTAAACCAGGACTGAAACCAGGTCTAGGACTAAAACCTAAACCAGGTCTAAACCAGGACCATAACCAGGAC
>NW_026571152.1:42265914-42371794 GCF_026225935.1 Boleophthalmus pectinirostris | reverse complement strand
CCACCAGGCTGAACTGTGTGTCTCTGAGCACATTGAGCTCTCTGAAAGTGAACGGGAACAGCAGCTGGAGGTCCTGGTGGGCCCGACCTTCAGCCCAGTCCAGACTGAACTTCTGAGTCAGCACTGTTTTCCCCACGCCGGCCACAGCCCTTCGTCAGCACCAAGTCTGATTGGCTCTGGTGAATGTGGGCGGGGTTTAAAGAGCTCTTCACATGTGATGGTCTCTATAGCGGACAGGTCTCCAGGACGCCGTCTCCATCTGTCTGACCTCATGTTCCTGGGTTGACCTCTGAGGCTCCGCCCTCTGTGATGTAGAGCTCTGTGTAGATCTGGGTCAGGGGGGTGGAGTCTCCTGCTTTAGCCACGCCCTCAAACACACGGCTGAACCTCTGCTGCAGATCACGCTTCAGTTTATCTGTGCACACTCCAACATCATCACCTGAAGGAGACAAGAGAAGATGACATGTCTGCTGTGGTCTGTTCCCTCAGGCTTCATGAATCATTGTTCTTACTGTTTTCCAGGCAGTGGCGCCAGATGTTCCTGGTCCATCCTCTTCAGGAAGTCCACACTGATGGTCAGAGCCGCCTCTCTGCTCTCCTCCTCCTCAACAGAAAACACACACATATGTTACCTGTCTATGCTTGTTGGGGGACGTCACATTGAGTGCCTACAGACACTTAAGTATCCAGGTTATGACTGGGTTTTTTCAGCATCCTGACTATGTGAGTATCTGTGTAAACACTGATAGTATCTGATACTGTGGCCTGTAGATGCAGTATTCTTATTTATCACCATTAGTGATGAGCATGTGCAAACTAAAGTAACAAAAACAGTAGGAGCATTAACTTTCCCAAACTGAGTCAAACTTCTATTAGGACTTTTAAGTGATAGTATTAATAACATAATTTATTTACATTTATATATAGTAATTTATACCTATAAGCAAATAAAGCAGTGCACTGTTTAATACAACCACCTTTTACAGTTTTTCTCCATTGGTTTGGCTCATTTCTTGAAACAGAAATGACATTCTCAAAACAACACAGACAAATCTCCAAACCACCTTGCAGTCGTTCACAAGGGAATGACATTTCTTCTTGATTTCATCAAATTGATTAATTGATTCTCAGTCTGATGGTTGTCATCTCCAAAACATGTCAGCATCATTTCATTATCTGAGTCATCATCTGCACAACAGTCTGTTCATCACATATGAATTTCTTGGAACATTTTGATAAATTCATGACAGTCATTTTAAGTCAGGTGAAATTAAAACTATTAGAATTAAACAAAGGAGGAGTTTCCCACATCTCAGACGACGAGTCAAACATTTTGTAGTTACCTGACAGGTGCTGTCTATGATTGTGAACGCTGCCAAACATGTAGATAAAGAGCTTGGGCAGGGCCAGGACCATTTGCAGTATGAACATGGAGGTACCTCGCCAAGTAAATGAATGAGGGAAACTTTCTGCTTGAGCAAGAGAAAGAGAAGGAGGAAGAAGAAGAGGAGGAGGAAGAAGAAGAGGAGGAGAACGATGGCATCCAGGAGAGGGAGGGTGATGACAGTGACCAGTGAAAGGGTTATTGTAGTTGTGAAACTTTATTTACAGCACTGTAGCCTAGAGATCATTTTTTCTTTTTTGTTTGTGTTTATATTTGGTACATGTACAGAATACTGTATGCATTTTATTTTTATATACTGATGTATGGAAGTGACTTTATGTGTGTGAATAAAATGGTTAGAGTTTTGTTGGCGGTGTGAGTGCAGTGTGTGTGTGATGTCAAACTTTGAAGGATCTTTTTTTTTTTTTTTTTCAGTTTTATCCATAATTGTATTGTGTTAGTTTGACTCTGCCATAGAGACAAAACATCATGTCATTTTAACCTGCAGTGACACAAGACCAAAGGGAAGATGTTTTTTAAGAGAAGGAGTTTAGTTTTGACACATGGGTAAATTGTTTTGGGAGCAGTGTTGTGGAGTAACAGATTACATGTACCGGAGTTACGTAATCAGAGTACAAATTATGAGTAACTATTCAGTTACAGTTACTGTTTCAGTGAGTGGTAATTGGATTACAGTTACTTTGTTAAAATAAATGGATTACACAGCGGGATTTTCCTATTTTCACATTTTGGGCTAGTTCCTTTTTTTTTTTTTCCTCAGTAATTCCACTCAATGCCGGACACTAAACCAAGTCCAAACCAGGTCTAAAAACCAAGTCTAAACCAGGACTAAACCAGGATTAAACCAGGTCTAAACCAGGTCTAAACAGGATTTAACAGGACTAAATCCTGCTGTGTGGACCACGTCTCCTCTTCTATCAATAATATTTTATATTTGGTTGAGTAAAGTCTGGGCTTTTCATTTTCTTTTAGCAAACAAAACATTTTATGTGAAGATATCCTTGTCTTTGCTTCTCTACAGCAAATCAAGTAATCCAAAGTATTCAGATTACATTATTCACTTTAAAGTAATTTAATGGATTACGTTACAAACTACATTTTGGGGGATGTAATCTGTAATCTGTAGGGGAATACAATTTAAAAGTCACCTTCCCAACACTGTTTGGGAGAGATCTGAGCTTTTGCAGATGATCTATGGTGTTGTGCTGAACCATCCTGAAAGCACTAAAATGCAAATCCGTTGAAGAAATCTTTGAAGGGTCCTGGCTCTGTGGAAAGAACTAGTTTTGAAGCCTGTGTGAACAGTTTTAGGACAGATATGAGCTTTTGCTGTTGAGCTGTAATGTTGCACAAAACTATCAGACTGTTTGGCCAAATGATCTTGTAGTTTTAAAAATGTAATTTCTGTTTCAAGAAATGAGCCAAACCAGCAGAGAAAAACTGTAACACAAGACTCACTTCAGTGCCTTCAGTGTGTTTGTGCTGCTCTTGGATTAAACTCATGCTGTGAGACTGTTGTATTTTTCAACTGTTAAAAACGACTTTTACTGAATCTGTTACAGAGCTCCACAATCCTGTGTCCTTATTTGTCTATTTTGTTGCTAAAACCCGTTAAAAAGCCTGAAGTTATCAAAGTTGTTGTGTGTTTAGCTTCTTGCCCTATCGGTGCCATATAAACCAGTCTGTAAATGTCCAGGATACTTCAGCAGGGACATGACTATCCTGTACCAGGGATAAGGCTCATAACCGGGATCCTCGTGATTTTACATGCACACGAGTGTCCTGGAGGTGTTAGCGTGACAGGTGAGTAGAGTGAGTGACAGGTGAGTAGAGTGAGTGACAGGTGTTATAGAGTGACAGGTGAAAACAAACCTGGAAAATGTGTTCGAGCATGTGACCGGAGAGAGACAGAGGACCCTCGTCTCTGTGGACACAAAGGAACAAGACTGAGACTGAGACAAGAGACACAAGACACAAGACTGAGACAGAGAACTGTGTGACTGAGACGACAGAGAGAGTGAGTCTGAGACAGAGACCTCTGACTCTGTGGACACAAGACTGAGACACAAGACTGAGACACAAGACTGAGACAAGAGACACAAGACTGAGACAAGAGACACAAGGCTGAGAGTGTAGACTGTGGACTGAATGATAAAAGGAACAACCAACGTGCACGGGAGCGTGCACACTCACGTGCACGTGGCTCTTGTGTGACACTGCTGTCCTCACCTCAGACTGGATCCTTTAAACTCCACAGGCAGATCTTTGGAGCGGTCACTGCTCAGGGACTCACAGCCTGGTCCTGGTTCTGGGTCAGATCCTGTCCTGGTCCTGGTTCTGGGTCAGATCCTGTCTTTCTGGTCCTGGTTCTTTCATGTTTCTGTACAGACAGAGGTCAGGTTTTAGAGCATTCACTTTAAGCACTTTAAGTTTTTCATCTCTTTGTGGAGTGTCCAGTGTCCTCTGACAGAGACAGGACTCACCTGAGTCCAGTGGATCCTTTAAACTCCACAGGCAGATCTTTGGAGTGGTCACTGCTCAGGGACTCACAGTCCAGGTTGGATCCAGGTCCAGATCCGGGGTCTGGTCTGAGTCCGGGTCTTATTTTCTTTTCCCTGCAGACAGAATCCCGGAGCCCATCAGACCGGAGCAGTGGCCCCAATCAAACAAATGTTTGTATTAAATATTATATATAATAGAACATATTAGAGTGTATATTATTCTTATTCTTATTAACCTCCTGATTCTGTTTTGTTAAATTCAAACTAAACTCTGAGCTCTGGATCAGGAAGTGCTCCGTCTGCTCCAGTCGACACTCGTACATTTCATTCTGATAAATGTGACAGAAACAGGACTGACCTGAGTCCAGTAGGTCCTTTAAACTCCACAGGCAGGTCTTTGGAGCGGTCACTGCTCAGGGACTCACAGTCCAGGTTAGATCCTGGTCCAGATCCTGGTCCTGGGTCTGGTTCGAGTCTGGGTTCTAAGTTTTCCATTTTCCATAAAACAAAAACAGACCTGTAGACTCTTAGTGTAGAACAGAGACCATAGTGTCAGATACAATTTAGTCCAGATTAAGTCCTGATTTAGTCCTAGTTCAGACCTGGTTCAGACCTGGTTTAGTTCTGGTTTAGTCCGTGTATAGTTGTATCCAGTGTATAAAGGTGGAATAAAAAGAATAGTGAAGTTCTAGTTGGACCGGTCTGTGTTCATTTTTAGTGAGTCATGTGACAGGCCCTGACACACATCTGTGTCAGATCCACACTTTCACTTCTACACACTTTGACTCACACTTTGTTCTATGATGAAATTTGTGTTTGAATAAATAACTTTTATGGCTCATTAAAGACACAAACTACTACTAAAGTGTTAAATTCTGCTGTTTATTTATTGCAGTTTGGAACCATATTGTATGTTTAGAATAGTTGTTTGAACATTTTGCTTTATTGAAATAGTTTCAAAATGATCGTTTATTGTCTGTACTATCATCAACAATATCGTCCTACACAATATGTTTGTAACAGTCTAACTTCTACAAGTTTATTTGTCTTCTAAGATCCAAGTCTGGACCAGGTCTAAATAAAAATATTTAAAAATATATCAGAGTTAGGGGGCTATAGGAACAAAATGTTTCACTTACAAATTTGAGCATTCACAAGATGAAAATCTATTATTATGTTTTACTTCATTTGAATCATTTAATTTTTGTAGCTGATAGTTTTTGTGTTTTGAGTCTGAAGCTCTTAAAATGATGCATTTTATAGATATATATTCAGACTCGGTTCCTCTGGGAAAGATAAGTTTAAAAGACTTTATAAAACACGCACAGAAATCATAGGCCTGGACTTTTTACAAAAGCTTTTTAATACTGACTAGTATGAAAAACAGCATGTCATCATAGTAAAAGAACTATGGGGTCACTTTTTGTCTTATTAATATTCACAAATACACAGAGATTGATCTACACATCTATTTTGGTCTTTACAAATAGATCTGTATTTGTAAATATCTTTTCTTCATTTGAAAAAAAAAAAAAAAAACTGTAAAACTGAAAATTTTACTAAATTGGTGGATCACCAATTACACAGATTTCCTCTGACACATTTTTAAGACACTCCTTTGAGAAATCCACAAACACACGCAGATGCACAAAATACACAGGCGTCCACTAGAGGGCAGTGTTGTTATTGGCGTTAAGTTGCAGTTTTTCTCCGTTGGTTTGGCTCATTTCTTGAAACAGAAATTACTTTCTTAAAACTATAAGATCCTTCTCGGTTGCTTTTGCTCATTTGCATTCACTTTGTGCTTTTGTCAAAATAACCTGGATGGTTCAACACAACACCATGGATCATCTGCAAAAGTTCAGATCTCTCCCAAAACACTTTACCCAGGTGTCCCGGTTTGTGTTCTAGTTTAGTCCTGGTTTAGACCTGGTTTAGTCCTGGTTTAGTCCTGTTTAGTTTAGACCTGGTTTAGTCCTGGTTTTAGACCTGGTTTAGTCCTGGTTTAGTCCTGTTTAG
This sequence comes from Boleophthalmus pectinirostris, assembly GCF_026225935.1. Lineage (NCBI taxonomy): Eukaryota > Metazoa > Chordata > Actinopteri > Gobiiformes > Gobiidae > Boleophthalmus > Boleophthalmus pectinirostris. The sequence goes on along the minus strand of NW_026571152.1, from coordinate 42,365,869 downwards.
TCCTTGTTTAGACCTGGTTTAGTCCTGGTTTAGACCTGGTTTAGTCCTGGTTTAGTCCTGGTTTAGACCTGGTTTAGTCCTGGTTTAGACTGGTTTAGTCTTGTTTCCTGGTTTAGACCTGGTTTTAGTCCTGGTTTAGTCCTGTTTTAGACCTGGTTTAGTCCTTGTTTAGACCTGGTTTAGTCCTGGTTTAGTCCTGTTTTAGACCTGGTTTAGTCCTTGTTTAGACCTGGTTTAGTCCTGGTTTAGTCCTTGTTTAGACCTGGTTTAGACCTGGTTTAGTCCTGATTTAGTCCTTGTTTAGACCTGGTTTAGACCTGGTTTAGTCCTGGTTTAGTCCTGGTTTAGACCTGGTTTAGACCTGGTTTAGTCCTGATTTAGTCCTTGTTTAGACCTGGTTTAGACCTGATTTAGTCCTTGTTTAGACCTGGTTTAGACCTGGTTTAGACCTGGTTTCGTCCTGGTTTAGTCCTTGTTTAGACCTGTTTTTTTTTTTTTTAATATATGTTTATTCATTTCATTAGAGATATTAAGTGTCCATTTAGCTATTTACCCAAGTAGACATCCATATATCACACATTTTATACATACATATATATACATACACACCTACACATACATACATATATACATACATACATACATATATACATACATACATACATACATACTCTGTATTCATTTACCTTATGTTCATAACAATACTCCTTATTTGTTTATTGGTTTATATACGTGTGTGGACGCATGCACCCACCCACACACGCACACATATACATACATATACACATTTAAATCCGTGCACCTATATACATATAGGCACATATCCATACATATACATATATTTCATTTAAATTTTTTTTTTTAACACTTCATATTATAAAGGCAGAGCCTAATATTATATCTATTTTATATTCTCCTTGTGTGTGTATATATACATACATACACACACACATATATGTACATATACACATATACACACATACATATATATATATATATATATATATATATATATATATATATATATATATATATATATATATATATATATATATATATATATATATATATATATATATATACATATATATATATATATATATATATACACACATATACATACACACATATACATATATATATATATATATACACACATACACACATATACATATATATACACATACACACATATACATACATACACACACACATACACACACACATATATATATATATATATATACTATATATACATATATACACATACATACTTATATCTACACTCATATTTTTCCCTTTAATCCCTTCCCCCAATTAATAACCCCTCACCAAACTAAATAAATAAAAATCACATTATGAATGAATAAACACACACATACACATTCATACATATTCACTCACTCACATACACCCATGCACACATCAAAGGTAGGATATACATTATCTTGTTTCTTGTTTTACCGGTGCCCAGAACTCCTCAAATTCCTTCATTTTAAATCGCAGTCTTGCTGTTACTCTTTCCATTTCCATCACATCTTTAACCCTTTCCCACCACTTTTCTTTAGTAGGAGGTTGTGGTTTTAGCCAGGACACAGTTATCTTTTTTTTTGCTATTGTACTTAATATTAAAATATTTTTTCTATTTTTTGAAGATATAGTGGTTGGTACAATACTCAATATAAATAATTGAAGATCTAAACTTAGTTTTTCTTTACAAATACTTTAAATTTTCTTTTTTCCATTGATCCAGTAGTCTCTGATTAGGGGACAATCCCATAATATGTGTGTGTGTCTCCTGTCTGACCACAACCCCTCCAGCATTTGTCAGATTTTGTACTGTATTTTGTTACCTTTGTTGGGACAACAAAATATTGCATCTTGGATTTCCATTCAAACTCTCTCCATGAAACACTGTTTAACATTTTATGTCCATCTTTAAATGATTTCTCCCAGTTTTCCTCTAATATTGTAAATATTTCTTTCCTTTTTCCTATTTGTCTTTAATGCCCATATTGTTGTCATCTGTATCAATCTGTAGGGTTTTATATATTTTTGAAATGAGTTTTTTAGTGTTACATGTACTTGTCATTAATAATTCTTCTAGATAATTAGGCTGATTACAAATATATTTCCAATCCTTATGTTTCATAAGATAATTTCTGATTTGTAAAAACATATAAAAGTCTTGTGCTTTTACACCAAATTCCTTTTTTAACTGTTCAAAAGATTTCATGTGTTCACCTTCAAAAAGATGCCCGATATAAACCAATCCTTTCTCTTTCCATTTACAAAATCCCCTTCCACTGATGCTGTAAAGTCTGGGTTTAAACCCATTTTAGTGGCCCTACATATTGAATCAGACTTTATTTAAATTTCTTTTACTATAGTCCATATTCTTAATGTTGCTTTAACCCATTCATTTTTGATTTTTAAATCCTTTTGTAATTTCTTTGTAAGAAATGGTAAAGATTCTAGAGGAACCTTTGGGCAGGAGTTTTGCTCCATTTCCCTCCATCCTGTCTCATCATCCTTATCAGTCCAAACTTTTAGGGCTCTTAGTTGTGATGCCCAATAGTATTTTTTAATGTTGGATAAGTTTAGGCCACCCTTTTCTTTAGAGCTCTGAAGTAGCTTGTACCGAATTCTTGGTTTTTGATTTCTCCATAAAAAAATTTGATATGAGTTTATCTATTTTTACGAAAGTTTCTTTAGAGAGCAGAATGGGTAGGGATTGGAACAGAAACAAAAATTTGGGCAAAACATTCATCCTAATGACTTCTATTCGCCCCATTAATGTCAACGGGAGGATTTCCCATCGTTTCAAATCTGCACTTATTTCTTTTATAACTTTCTCATAATTGGCTTTAAAAAGATGTGATGTATTCTTGGTAATATTAATGCCCAAATATCTAAAGCCCTCATCAGTCCATTTGAATTTAACCTTCTCTTTTGTTTCAGAGGGACATGTACCTGATATACTCATAGCTACTGACTTAGATTCATTAATTACATAACCGGAAATTATTTTGGTTGTTTAGACCTGGTTTAATCCTGGTTTAGCCCAAAATTAGAAAACAGGAAAATCCCTCTGTGTAATCCATTTATTTCAACAAAGTAACTGTAATCCAATTACCACTCACTGAAACAGTAACTGTAACTGAATACAGTTACTCATAATTTGTACTCTGATTACATAACTCCAGTACATGTAATCTGTTACTGCTCAACACTGATGACACGTGATAAACAATAACAAATACAGCGAGATGAAAACAGTCGAACTTCAAACTGAGTTAAAAGCCGAAGAGAAAAAGTGAATCTTTCAACTCAAAAACATGGATTAAAATTTCAATGTTGTGACGAGATAAAATCAGTTTCACTTTCAACTGACTCAGCTGAAAAAAAGCTGATCTTCACCACAGAATCAATTTGAGCATCAAGTTTTAAACCCACCAGCGCATTTTCACACCTAAATTTGTCACGACCATAACTGTGATAACATCTACAGACTGGACCAACCACACCGAGAGACGGAGCGGGAGCCCCAGACTGAAACGTGAAGTCCCGCCTCCTCCACGTATGTCTGTATCAATAGTCTCTATGGATACCCGCTTCATTTCTTCTGCATGTCAGAGTCACTGCTATGTGGATAGAAGCAGCAGCTGGACGGCGTTCCAGAGTGAAAAACCCAAAGGAACCGAAAGAACCGTCTGGAAAAGAGGCGCACGATGCAGGTGACCCAGCGCAGAGAGAGAGGTGAGCGTCTGTGTGCTTTTGTGTTTGACTGAAATCTCTCTGAAGGTGTGAGAGTGACTATTACCAACTCTAAAAACTCATCTGGATAGGTTTATCTTATGAGCAAATCAAATTACGCAATTTAACACCACAAAGAGTATATTTTTTATCTAACCTACCTTATTATCAAACAGAAGACGAGCTGAAGTTCTATTATTTCAGATTATATTTGATTTGATGGAGCCTAATATATAAGGATAGATTCTGTAGTAGTAGTAGTAGTAGTAGTAGTAGTAGTAGTAGTAGTAGTAGTAGTAGAAGTAGTAGTAGTAGTAGTAGTTTCTGCTCTGCTCTCTCTGCTGGACACTGCTAAACTCTCCATTGTCTGACACACAGTGGAGCAGATGAACCAGAGGCTAATGCAGCCTCTTCTCTCACTGCACAGAATCAACAGACAAGATCAGCAGCATCACAGTCTGTCACACTGAGCTGCATGTGAACACGGACGACCTGAACACACAGCCCCACGCACACGCTGCACATACACACACACACACACACACACACACATACACATACACACACACACATGTACTACTGCACATACACGTACACACATGTACATACAAGTAAAACTGCACATACACGTGTACACACAACTACTGCACATACATCACAGTCTGTCACACTGAGCTGCATGTGAACACGGACGACCTGAACACACAGCCCCACGCACACACACACACACAAGTACTACTGCACATACACGTACACACATGTACATACAAGTAAAACTGCACATACACGTGTACACACAACTACTGCACATACATCACAGTCTGTCACACTGAGCTGCATGTGAACACGGACGACCTGAACACACAGCACCACACACACATACACACACACGCACACGCAAATGATCTGTCCATGCAGAAAGATAATTTTACTATTTTAAGTCATTTTCCCATAGATTTAACTGTTTATATCTTACGTTTTTTTGCAGTGTACACACAAGTACTACACATACACATGTACACACAAGTACTACACATACACATGTACACACAAGTACTACACATACACATGTACACACAAGTACTACACATACACATGTACACACAAGTACTACACATACACATGTACACACAAGTACTACACATACACATGTACACACAAGTACTACACATACACATGTACACACACAGTACTACACATACACATGTACACACACAGTACTACACATACACATGTACACACAAGTACTACACATACACATGTACACACAAGTACTACACATACACATGTACACATAAGTACTACACATACACATGTACACACAAGTACTACAAATACACATGTACATATAAGTACTACACATACACATGTACACACCAGTACTACTAATACACATGTACATATAAGTACTACACATACACTCGTGTTGTGTTTCTGTGTAACTCGTGTTGTGTTTCTGTGTAACTCGTGTTGTGTTTCTGTGTAACTCGTGTTGTGTTTCTGTGTAACTCGTGTTGTGTTTCTGTGTAACTCGTGTTGTGTTTCTGTGTAACTCGTGTTGTGTTTCTCTTAGGTCCTCGGGGCACAGGAGGTTTTCTGACCACGTTCCTCCTGATGATCTCCTGCTTTAGTCCAGTTTCCCTCTTGACCCCTCCTCCCGCGAGCTCAGCGCTGCAGTCTGCGTTCTCTGCCACGCGCAGCAGCAGTGTGACGGGCGGCCAGCAGAGGGCAGTGACGTTCGACAGACTCACGGTGAACATCGGCGCCGACTTCAGCCCGGACACCGGCTTCTTCCGCTGCCGCATCCCGGGAGCGTACTACTTCTCTTTCTCCGTGGGGAAATTCCCGAAGAAAATGCTGTCTGTGATCCTGGTGAAGAACGGAGCGGAGGTGCAGGCCATCGCCTACGACGATTATCGAAAGAAAGGCCGAAAGGTGCAGAGCCAAAGTGTGATGGTGATGCTGAAGGAGATGGACACTGTGTGGCTGCGCATTCAACAGAGCCCCCAGTACGCCTTATACAGCAACGTGGGTCCGTACATCACCTTCTCTGGGTACCTGGTCTATCCTGAGGCCACCATCAGCAACCACCTGCCCTCCTCCTCTGGGCTCTCCTCCTCTAGACCCTCCTTCTGGACCCTCCTCTGGACCCTCTTCTGGACCCTCTTCCTCTGGTTTCTCCTCCTCTGGTTTCTCCTCCTCTGGACCCTCCTCTAGACTCTCTCCTCTGGACCCTCCTCTAGACTCTCCTCCTCTGGACCCTCTTCCTCTGATTTCTCCTCCTCTGGACCCTCCTCCTCTGGTTTCTCCTCCTCTTCTGGTTTGTCCTCCTCCTCTGTGCTGCCCCCGCCACCCTGCCCCCCTCACACAGACCCTCAGATGGGCCCCTGGAGCGGGCCGGATCAGGGGCCCCGCTCGGCGTTCTCTGTGGCGCGCACCTCCTCCCTGCTGGGACAGAGGCGCCTGCAGGAGCTGAAGCCGGCGCTCACCTTTGACGTGGAGTACGTGAACATAGGAGGACACTTTAACAGAAGCTCGGGCGTGTTCACCTGCTTCCACCCCGGGGCCTATTTCTTCGCCTTCACCGTGGGGAAACACCCTCGGAAGGCGGTGTCCGTGAAGCTGATGAGGGGCCAGGGGGACGTCCAGGCCATGGTGTTTGACGAGGACACGTCCAAGCGGAGGGAGATGCAGAGTCAGAGTCTGCTGCTGTCTCTGCACCGCGGGGACACGGTGTGGCTCTACAGTCAACAGGACGAGCGCTTCGCCGTCTACAGCAACCAGGGACGCTACACCACCTTCTCCGGCTTCCTGCTGTACCCCGAGCCCCAGAGGGCACACGTCACACACGACCCACACGACTCACACAGCGCAGGGGCCCATAACACACACAGCACACACGGCTCACACGGCGCAGGGGCCCATAACACACACAGCACACACGGCTCACACGGCGCAGGGGCCCATAACACACACAGCACCACCGGGGCCCATAACACACACAGCACACATGGCTCACACGGCGCAGGGGCCCATAACACACACAGCACCACCGGAGCCCATAACACACACAGCACACACGGCACACACGACTCACATGACTCACACAGCTCACACGGCGCAGGGGCCCATAACACACACAGCACATACAACACCGGGGTCCATAACACATACAGCACACACGGTTCTGGGGCCCAAAACACACACAGCACACATGGTTCTGGGGTCCAAAACACACACAGCACACACAGAGAAGGGGCCCATAACACACACAGCACACACGGTTCTGGGGCCCAAAACACACACAGCACATACAACACCGGGGTCCATAACACATACAGCACACACGGTTCTGGGGCCCAAAACACACACAGCACACATGGTTCTGGGGTCCAAAACACACACAGCACACACAGAGAAGGGGCCCATAACACACACAGCACACACGGTTCTGGGGCCCAAAACACACACAGCACATACAACACCGGGGCCCATAACACACACAGCACTGGGGCCCATAACACACACAGCATCGAGGCCGATAACACACACCGCACACATGGCTCCGGGGACCATAACACCAGGGCCCAAAACACCAGGGCCCATAAAACACACAGCACACACAGCACTGGGGCTCATAACACTGGGGCCCACAACACACAAAGCACTGGGGCCAATAACACACACAGCATCAGGGTTGATAATACCAAGGCCCATAACACTGGGGCCCTTAACACACACAGCACTGGGGCCCATAACACACACAACACACATGACTCCGGAGACCATAACACCAGGGCCCAAAACACCAGGGCCCATAAAACACACAGCACTGGGGCCCATAACACACACAGCACCAGGGTTGATAACACCGGGGCCCAAAACACACACAGCACTGGGGCCCATAAAACACATAGCACTGGGGCCCATAACACACACAGCACTGGGGCCCATAACACACACAGCACCAGGGTTGATAACACTGGGGCCCAAAACACACACAGCACTGGGGCCCATAAAACACACAGCACTGGGGCTCATAACACACACAGCACTGGGGCCCATAACACACACAGCACCAGGGTTGATAACACACACAGCACCAGGGTTGATAACACCGGGGCCCATAATACACACAGCACTGGGGCCCAAAACACACAGCACCAGAGTTGATAACACCGGGTAACACCAAGGCCCACAGCACCGGGGACCATAACACGCACAGCACACACAGCTCCGGGGCCCAAAACACCGGGGCCCATGACACACACAGCACTGGGCCCCATAGTACCGGGGCCTATAACACACACAGCACACACAGCTCCGGGGCCCATAACACACACATCACACACAGCTCCGGGGCCCAAAACACCGGGGCCCATGACACACACAGCACTGGGCCCCATAGTACCGGGGCCTATAACACACGCAGCACACACAGCTCCGGGGCCCATAACACACACATCACAGGGCCTCACACACAGGACAGAACTGTGCTCTGATGTCGTTTCTCTCTCGTCTGTTTCATGTTTAAAGCTTTAGAAACTCTTATGCCATGTTAGTCCACAAGATGGTGCTATAACACAACAGTGAAATGTTCATATCCACAGAGCTCTTGTGTTTTTACTTTATTTTCTTATCAAATATAGTTTTTATATATAAATGTAGTTATAGTTTCATGCATTCAAGAAGAGTGAAAATAAGAGTGCTGATCGTAGTCACGTCGGTGAAAAAAAAACAAACAAAAAACTTTTTATACTGATTTATACAGTGATTCTTTTGTGTTTTGCATGTCTTATTTTAATAAATAAAATGTATTCAGAATTTTATTAGTCCAACACTGTACATACATACACATATTACAGCACAGGTACGGTTCATTATTTTTCTCTTTAATGACATTTCACTTACACAGACTTCTCCAAAACTCTTACAAAAAGGATTAAAACACAAAACAAAATGACTTTATTTGGTTTAAAGAAAGAAGTCCAGTGTTTAGTCTCTGTGGGAGCACATGCAGTGACAGACAGTGAGTATGAGGTTATTTTTGTCTCATTTATTTATTTATTTTATTTTATTATTATTATTATTTTTTTACAAATAGTTGTGTATTTGTAAATATATATTTTTTTATTTGCAAAAAAAAGTTCGTAAAATGTGATTTGCATTTGTGGATCATCAATTACACGAATTTACAGTTTTCCTCTATGATGTATTTCTGAGACACTGCCCTCTAGTGGACGCCTGTGTATTTGCGCATCTGTCTGTCTGTGGATTTCTCAAACAAGTGTCTCAAAAATACATCATAGAAAAAAGGAAATCTGTGAATTTGTGTAATTGGTGATCCACAAATCCAAACAGAATTTTCAGTTTTACAATTTTTTTTTTTTTTTTTTGCAAATGAAAAAAGATAAATTTACAAATACACAGCTTTTTGTAAAGTTCAAAATACAAGTTACAAATATTAACAAACCAGTGACTAGTTTTAAATCACCCTCTGTGCATTTGTGAATATTAATGAGACAAAAGTGACCCCATAAGTGAGAGACAGGGACAGACAGGGACAGACAGGGACAGACAGGGACAGACAGGGAGAGACAGTGTTGACTTTAGGTTCAGAGAAAACCAGTGTCTGACAAAGTCCATCAGACTGAAGCTCACTGAGGCCGTTCCACCGACTGCACCGTTCTAATGTTTGACCGACAAAGACACAAGCAGCTCTCGTGCTCCAGTGTAAATAAACGAAGCCCCGTTCACACACAGATCCACAAATCCCAGACATTTACCGGGTATGAAACACCAGAACACCAGTCCCAGAACTTTCCCGGGTCTACTCAGGTCTTACTTAAAGACACTGGACATTAGGGTTGGGCGGTAAAACGGTATTACAGTTTCCCGGGGCATCAAAAAGTAGCAATGGTATCAGTTTCATTATCATCATTATAAAAATCTGCAGTGAAGTGAAGTGTTTTCTGCTACGTCAAACGTGTCATAGGTGAATCTGCCGCGTCATCGTTGTAGCAGCTTTAGTTTGTTGTCAGTTTTGTTGTTAGTTTGTTTGGCTTTTTTTTTTTTTTTTAACAAATTGCAGCATATTACAAGGCGACATATACAAGGCCCACACGTCACTCTTAGAAAGTAGAAAGCTCTGAAAAGTTGATTTTGCATGAGATGGGCCCTTTAAGCAAAATAGAGAAAAGCTGCTTAAAACCAAAAAGAAAATGTGACTGTACTGACTCACGTTAGTCATGAAGGTTACAGCCTCATCATCAGAAGATCCACTAGTCAGAAGATCATTCCTCTTCTATTGGTTTGTCAGCAACATTTCTCTTGAACAATTGAATGTTTATTTGATGAAAGCAACAGGGAATAATCCCTGGATATCAGGGAAGAATGAGTAAACTTTTGGATGTTTACCAATTAAAAATGGCTGCAACATCAACATTTTTAGAGATATTGACAGGAAAACACATAATCATGTATAACAGCATGAGCTAAGGCCAGAATTACTTAATTTGTTGGTTTACAAACCCACCAATGCTTATTAAAAGAAAAAGATTTAAAATAAAATTGAAATGAAGGTTGTAGAGCTCGAATTACTGAACATTTTCCAAGTTGTTGCCTGAAAATCAGACAATTATTAACCCTGTTCCACTTAAGACAAACATTTACACCCAAATCATTATTTCCTCAAACATTTTTGCTGTATTTTAAGGGTTTAATATATTTATTACTTTTAATATTTACTTTTTAAAATATTTAAAACTTGAAATACAGTTTCATTTGTAACAAGGCAGCCGCAATTTTGTTTATAAATTAGCAAACCTAAAAGTCAAGGTCACACGTTCAGGAGAATTAACAGACAAATGCACAGAAACAGCATTTAAAGAGACAGGGTTTTGGTGCAACAGGGTTAAGGAGGTAATGAAGTAAAGTGGATTTTTCTGGCTTTTGAATTTTGACCATGTGAAAATTGAAATGGCTGCTGTGACCTTGGAAAATGGATCAAGGTCAAATGGCTGGTATGGGACAAAGGTCATGGTCGGGATAATAATTGTGTGTGAGTGAAAAGGATCTTGTTGTAAAAATCCTTTATATTATAAGCAAATCTAGTGCCCACTGAAATGCATTGGAAAAGTGAACTTTGCCCTGTAAAGATCCACAAAGTCACTGTGACATAATTCAAGAACTGGAAAGAGCTTTTACCCTAAAGTATGTAAAGACATTCATATGGACTCTGTAAGTCAAACAGTCTAGATTTGTCCAGCCATGGTTAACGGACACACAGAGACGGACGGACGGACGCGGGACAATGGGTGATTGCATAAGCTCAGCTTGAGTTTACAGCTCACAAGCTGAGCTAAAAATGCCTTACAGTTGGTCCTTTTCAATACGACCAGGCGGGATCCCCAGAGCAGGAAGCATTTTTATGACACGCCTAAATAGTACATAAACTTTGAGCTGAGCTAAAAATATCAAGGCCTCTTATTTTCAATTTGTTCACAAAATTGGAAGTTCGTATAAAAATTAACTTTGTGGTGAAAATCTGGAAAATACCCTACAAGATCTGTGGTCTACTGAAAACACGACCTGAACATGGATTTTCTGACTAGAGGCTCTTCTGATGATAAGACTGACCCCGTCATGAACGGGCCGAGTGCAGAGCAGTTTTCCTTTACGCACTTGTTTCACTATTTTATTATTACCAACCACCACAAACCAGTTTTTTATTTTCAAAATCTGGTCACCCTATTCAATTCTGTCAACTGGGCAAATGTTTTTTGATTGAATGTGGCCTTTAAAACCAAGGAACCAAAAGTCTCCACTGAATGAACTGTACCAGTTCTTACCAAACCTTCTACGTTTCGGTGCCAGGCTCTAATCAGAAATGCAGGACAATCCGCTCTGGTTTCATTCACACACGACCCGGTTCTGGTTGTGGTGAGACTGTGTGTGAACGGGGCTGTTCAGAATCACTGTACGTCCCAGATCTCACAGAGCAGAGGCGTAAACTTGTGATCGTTGACTCTCCAGGACGTGATGATCTCGGCGTGGTAGTGGTTGAGGCTGCGCAGTTCGGTGAGGCGTCCCAGTAAACGGGCGAAGTACTGGGGCTCGTGAGGATGGTGAAGGGCGCAGAGCTTCCTGAGGACCTCCAGCATGGGCTCCTGCAGCCGCTCCACCGCCGCCTGGTCCTTCACGTACGGACGATCTGAAACAACACAAGGCACCGTCAGGGGTTGGCTCGGTTTAGTCCAGAGCAGCAGTGGAGCCACACGAGAAACAGAAAATACTGTGGAGGTTAAGTAATCAGAGTACAAATTATGAGTAACTGTATTCAGTTACAGTTACTGTTTCCATTCAAAGTAATTAGATTACAGTTACTTTGTTGAAATAAATGGATTACATGGTGGTATTTTCCTGTTTTCACATTTTGGGCTAAACCAGGACTAAAACCAGGACTAAACCAGGTCTAAACTAGGACTAAACCAGGTCTAAAACCAGGACTAAACCAGGTCTAAACTAGGACTAAACCAGGTCTAAAACTAGGACTAAACCAGGTCTAAACTAGGACTAAACCAGGTCTAAAACCAGGACTAAACCAAGTCTAAACTAGGACTAAACCAGGTCTAAAACCAGGACTAAACCAGGTCTAAACTAGGACTAAACCAGGTCTAAAACCAGGACTAAACCAAGTCTAAACTAGGACTAAACCAGGTCTAAAACTAGGACTAAACCAGGTCTAAAACCAGGACTAAACCAGGTCTAAACTAGGACTAAACCAGGTCTAAAACCAGGACAAAACCAGGAATAAACCAGGACTAAACTAGGACTAAGAAATATGACACTAACAGTAGGTGGACATAATTTAAAGCAGCAGTGATCTTATACATAAATCATTTCTCTATCAATAATATTTTTAATCTGCTTAAGGAAAGTCTGGACTTTTTATTGTCTGTTAGCAGATAAAACATATGTTAAAATATCCTCGTCTTTGCTTCTCTACAATAAAACAAAAGTCTGTTCATGGAGACTTGGGCTCAACAGACAATTTGAAGAGAACAAACATGAATTTTCAGGATGTTTTCGCTTTGTTCATGTAATTTTAAAAAACATGACAATATCAAGTAATCCAAAGTATTCAGATTACATTACTCACTTTAAGTAACTCAGTGGATTATGTTACAAACTACATTCGGGAGGATGTAATCTGTAATCTGTAGGGGATTACATTTTAAAAGTCACCTTCCCAACACTGCCTGTCAATTTGAGCTACCTATCGCTACTGCGCACAACTCCCAGGCACTTTTAGAGTTTAAACGCTGTCGATTTGAGCTCCTGAAGCAGAAGTTTAGTAACAAGTCGCATTTTAAAGGTGTATTGGTTTTATTTTCTGTTTTGAGCAGTTAAGCTTCGACATGTGCGTGTAAGATTTGCGGCACAAAACTTACGTTAGATGATTGAATAGTCAGGATTTAATATTTGATTTTATTTTGTTTCCACGTGTAGAAAACGTTGTAACTTTGTTTAGAAAGGCCCTGTATAAATAAAATATCACTATATTATAATAGGAAATTCACACTGTAGCCTACGATATTTATTTAATATAAAGATTTCAGTGTTTCCAGTCATTTCTTTCTCTCTTTCATTCACATAAATGAGTTGAAATTTGACATAACTAAGGTATAAAGTGTCACCGATCACCACGTGCAAACAGACTCAAACCGACTCTAATCCAAAGAAATGTGTGTCAAACTGGGGATTTCAGGTTTATTGGATCTATACAACTGTACATGGAAAAACATAAGGTCGCTTATTTCAACCGGGCAGCGTGAATTGATAGACGTCATTGTCGATTTAGGCTGCTGGGAGCTCATTTCGATGAGGCAGCCCATTTCGACAGAACACCAGGCCAAATGCTTAACTCAATTCTGCATAATATTAACTAATTACAGGTGGTTTTATAGCTCGAAAACACCTCAAAAAACAGACTTTCTGACTGTGAGCGGGGGTCGCCTCTCCACAGATCTGACCTGTAACGTGGTCTGGTTTGGTCTACGTGGAGATAGAAAGGTTTAATACTGTGAAACATTCCAGACAAAGCAATAATGTCTCCATGGAGAAAACAATTTGACGGACTCTCCACTAGAAAGTTACTCAATGCAGCTTTCAGTTTCAGGTGTTGTAAAAGTTATTTTTTTTTGCTCGACCTGTAGTTAACTTCACATTTTACACCCACGTGACTCTTTTGACCCACGGGGGCAAACTTAAAGGTCCTTCTAGACGTGAACAGAGACACTTACCTGGTGTTAAGATGGTGACTGCGGTGAGGAGGGCCTGTTCTTCTGGAGACATGAGCAGCTCTCCTATACTTTTGTAAAAGTTGAACATTGGTTTGATGAACTCCTCGGAGATCCCTGGAGAAGAGACAGAGAAGAAGGTTTGAGTTTGTCTGAGCAGCCAGTCGCTTCCATGTTCTGTTCAAATCCAGACGGGACTCGAACTGGACCATAGAGAGCCAAAGATGTTCATTTTGTCTTCTGACGTACTTTCACTTCTAAGGTTCTTTTTCAAGACAAAACAGTAAAGTGTATTTATCTTATTGACATGTTTCAGCTGCTGCATCGTCAGAATTGTCCCGGGTGTTGGTGTTGACGTGTCGTATATCAGCTGTTGTTACTTCCTGTAGGCGTGGTCAGACCTGATGGACCTGCAGGTCGCTCAGACTGACCACGCCTCCCGTCGCCCGGTGTCTCTGGAGGAGGGTGTCCCAGGTTTGTGAAAGGAGGAACGCTCCGTCATCTCGGGTAAACCTGTCTGTGCCTCGTTTCTTGATTTCACCGTCCTCCTTGATCCAGAGTTTGAACTTGTTGTTTTCCGATCCAACGACCCTGAGCCCCGTTCCAATCCAGAATGTGGTTATTTCTTTTACAGTGTCTGATATGATGGATTTTAGGGTTTCCTGTTCTGCTTTGTCTTTTTGTGTTCTGGTGAGTCTCCCTGATGGTTCAGTTTCGCATTCCTTTTGGTGTTCCTTTTTTCAAATGTGGAATGCCCGGCCAGTTTCCCCTACGTATGATTTATTGGATGATGCATAGGGGAAACTGGCCGGGCATTCCAAAACCACCATATCAGACACTGTAAAAGAAATAACCACATTCTGGATCGGGACGGCGCTCGGGTCGTTGGATCGGAAAACAACAAGTTCAAACGCTGGATCAGGGAGGACAGTGAAATCAGGAAATGAGGCACGAACACTCGGACAGGATTAACCGAGATGACGGAGCCTTCCTCCTTTCACAAACCTGGGACACCCTCCTCCAGAGACACCGGGCGACGGGAGGCGTGGTCAGTCTGAGTGACCTGCAGGTCCAAAAGACTGACCACACCTACAGGAAGTAACAACAGCTGATATACGACACGTCACCACCAACACCGGGGACAATTCTGAAGATGAAAGCAGCAGCTGAAACATGTCAACAAGGTAAATGCACTTTACTGTATTGACTTGAAAAAGAACCCAAAGAAGTTAATGGACCATAGAGCGTGAAAAATCTCCGTCCAAACTTCAGACGGTCCAACCACAAGCACGTGTCTCTCAAAGGCAGAAGACATCTCTCGTAACATCCTGAACAAACATAAATATAATGTCTTTCTTACATAACTCTGCACTTTGAGCCAGACCATACAGGCTACAGCAAACACTGAAATCTGAAATCTACACCACAAACAAATACAGATGTTCTCAGGAGAATTAAAGCTGTTCAACTTAAATCACAATTAACACGTCACAACTGCAAGAATTTAAAAGTCCAATATCACACAAAACGGACTCTTGTGAGGTTTAAGTCGTGTTCTAATGTTGTTCCCTCCTCAAAAACAGAGCTGGAGTTTTGTTTTGTTTCATTCACACATGTTTGAGTAACTCTGTATTATTAGTCTGTCTACATCTCCAAAGCTCAAAGCTCTGCTCCACCTTGTGATGTCACGAAGCGGTAGTTTTCAAGTTAGTAACTACCTTTTACCTTTAGTTTCATTCTTTAGTTTAGTTGTCTATAGACTTTTTTCACAGTGGCTGTAAATTTATGATTTTCTGTGGCAAAATGTGTGTGTAAATAAATGTGTGTGTAAATGAGTGTGTAAATGTGTGTGTAAATGTGTAAATGTGTGTGTAAATGTGTAAATGAGTGTGTAAATGTGTGTAAATGTGTGTGTAAATATGTAAATGAGTGTGTAAATGTGTGTGTAAATGTGTAAATGAGTGTGTAAATGTGTGTGTAAATGTGTAAATGTGTGTGTAAATGTGTAAATGAGTGTGTAAATGTGTGTAAATGTGTGTGTAAATGTGTAAATGTGTAAATGTGTAAATGTGTGTGTAAATGTGTGTAAATGAGTGTGTAAATGTGTGTGTAAATGTGTAAATGTGTGTGTAAATATGTAAAAGAGTGTGTAAATGTGTGTGTAAATGTGTGTGTAAATGTGTGTGTAAATGTGTAAATGTGTGTGTAAATGTGTAAATGAGTGTGTAAAATGTGTGTGTAAATGTGTAAATGTGTGTGTAAATGTGTGTGTAAATGTGTGTGTAAATGTGTAAATGTGTGTGTAAATGTGTAAATGTGTGTGTGTGTGTAAATGTGTAAATGTGTGTGTGTGTAAATGTGTGTGTAAATGTGTAAAGTGTGTAAATGTGTGTGTGTGTAAATGTGTGTGTAAATGTGTAAATGTGTGTGTAAATGTGTAAATGTGTGTGTAAAGTGTGTGTAAATGTGTGTGTAAATGTGTGTGTAAATGTGTGTGTAAAGTGTGTAAATGTGTGTGTAAAGTGTGTAAATGTGTGTGTAAATGTGTGTGTAAATGTGTAAATGTGTGTGTGTAAATGTGTGTGTAAATGTGTGTGTAAATGTGTAAATGTGTGTGTAAATGTGTGTAAATGTGTGTGTAAATGTGTGTGTAAATGTGTGTAAATGTGTGTATAAATGTGTGTGTGTGTAAATGTGTGTAAATGTGTGTGTAAATGTGTGTGTAAATGTGTGTGTGTGTGTAAATGTGTGTAAATGTGTGTGTAAATGTGTGTATAAATGTGTGTGTAAATGTGTGTGTAAATGTGTAAATGTGTGTAAATGTGTGTGTAAATGTGTGTAAATGTGTGTGTAAATGTGTGTGTAAATGTGTGTATAAATGTGTGTGTAAATGTGTGTGTAAATGTGTGTAAATGTGTGTATAAATGTGTGTAAAAATGTGTGTAAATGTGTGTAAATGTGTGTGTAAATGTGTGTAAATGTGTGTGTAAATGTGTGTGTAAATGTGTGTATAAATGTGTGTGTAAATGTGCGTCTGCACTATCACCAAATCTTCAATGAACAAGCTCCACAAAGGATAAACATTCTAACACAGGCATGTCCAAACTATGGCCCGTGGGCCAAATGCGGCCCTCAGACAAATTTTTCTTGTTGCCCTCAGGCTTTTTTTCCAGGAGAATTGGCCCAAATGACCTTGCAATAAGCTAAATGAAAAATTTACTTTTTATTACAGGTGAAAATGTACCTTGATAAAGCCAGTATTTAACATTTAGTGTGTGGTTTAAAGGATCTTAGCGTAAATAAAGACTGACGGCTCATTCAAATGTGTTAAACCTGCACATATTTCAATTATTCACTGTATTTAGCACCAGTCTATGGCCCTTGATCGTCCCTCTGCTTCGTCTGTGTTTAGATATGTGGCCCTTGATGAAAAAAGTTTGGACACCCCTGCTCTAACATGAACATGTCAATTTGCCAACTGGACAAATTGTTGACAAATTGAAATTGAACTGAAGAAGTGGTTTGGATGAGCTGCGAAACGTACACACGCATCAAGAATCTCAGACGTCCGGTCACTGCACAGTTCATACTGGGGAGGATTTTCCGAGAAAGTGAGCATCAAACCTCCATGTTTGTTTTCCCAGTGGGATGTGTCTTTTGTCAAAGTCGATCTTTTCAAGTCTTTTGAACCATATCACTTTTGTTTCTGGTTCTGATATTGTCATATTTTAGTTTTGGGATTCGGACATAGTTAATTGTGTGGTTGTTGGATCCAAACAGCGGAAAACGGCTCGAGAAATTTGTTTGCAGCGAACATTTTGTATGTGGAGCGACAACAAAACAAAATCCCGTTTGTTAATGTAGAGGAGCAGAAGACAAACAGACTGAGCTGCACTTTCTTGTTCTTGTGGTTTTACAGAAACATCACGTCTTGGTCTCTTTGCAGTGGAAGGTGTTTCTTGGTGAACAGTTGGTGCCTTTCACTTTGGCGTTGACTTTTTAAATTCGTAACCAAGGTTGAGCGAAGGATCGGGATTTTGTTTTGTTGTCGCTCCACATACAAAATGTTCTCTGCAAACTCAGGATGATTTCTTAGACAGACAAACGTTTCCTTTTTGGTTCTTCCTGTGGATCAATCCTGCCCATCGCCTTCACCTTTCACTATTTTTCAATTCCGTTGGGAAGAGAAACAGTTTGAACGGAGGTTTGAGTCACACACATCTGATTCACTTTTGCATTTATGGAGTTCACAAACACATTTCTCGAGCCGTTTTCCGCTGTTCGGATCCAACAACCAAACAATTATGACATCCGAATCCCAAAACTAAAAAAATGACAATATCAGAACCAGAAACAAAAGTCTTCATCAGCTGAGGGTTTCAAAAAACAACATCCTTTGGAATACGGAAAACCAGCGCCATCTATGGGTGAAATATCTGGTGCTACAACTGAAGGAAAATAATAGTTTTCTGGTTTTAAATAACAAATACATACTTTTAAATATTAACATGTAATAACAAATTAATTGACCATGTTTTCTCAACCTTTTTAAACTAAATATTCAACACCACATCAGAAAAGTTACACAGTTGACCTTGACATGGGCCTAGTCCTCTGCAGACGGCACAGTCTCTCATCTCCACGGGTTCATATCTCATTGAAAAGCTGCTAATCCTGTGGTTTAGTCCTGCACAAACACACTCTGAAACGCCTATGATTCTTATATTTCAGTCTTCTCAAATGTTAATTGTAACCTGGGTGAAAAAACATTAATAATTCATAATATTTCGCTGTCCTCGTGTGATTGTGTCACCGCCTGCACGACTGCATCGCCCGGTTATGTGACTAAGCACGGACCAATCCTCCAGTAATATAACCTGGTACTGACAGTCTAACGCCGGAGTGAACAGGACACGCTGAGGAACATTTTTGCTGAAGTAGCCAAATACCGGTGCAGGCCTCGAAACAGAGTCCTGCAGTCGATAAACTACTGGACTGACCAGGTCTCTTTTGATGGAAAGCTAACAAAGAATGAGAACTAAAGAACTGTAAACGTTAAAGTCTCTCAAACTGGACTCTTCCCCCTGGACACTGCGAACAGTTTTCCAATTGTTTCTTTTCGTGATTGGGCACGACAAAAACTAAACTGCTGCACTCAAAGGACATTTGTACACAAACATCCACCCAGCCAATTTCTTCCACTTATACGGGGTCGGGACGTGGGGGCAGCAGTCTAATCAGGGACTCCCAGACTTCCTTCACCACAGACACTTCCTCCAGCTCCTCCCAGAAGAAGGAAAATGTCTTTTTCGTATTCTGAGTGAAAAGAACCACTAACGGTGAATTAAACGACTTTCAAACATCCGCAGAGCAAACGTAGAAGATCCTAACAAACCGTGGACTCCAACAAGTTCAACAACACATCGAGACTCTTGGAGGTTTTCATCTTTTCTGCTGTGAATGGCCCAGGAGTTTCCACCAAGTCATTGTGGATGTCGCCCAAGTGAATATTTGTCCAGGTCGTTGGCGATTCTGACCAGAAATTTGGTTTGGTCCAGGTTCTGTCGGGGTTGAAAAGGGTGATTTGTCGTCCGTCGATGCTTATGACCAATTTCTGGTCAAATGGTCTTGGGTCCTCTGCCGTTAGAGTGGATAAATAACCGGGATCAATACCCTTTACGTGCTTTCTCGCTCCGTCCGTCGTGTTGAATTAGTGTTTCTTGCCGCCGACCAAAATAATTCCCAGCATGCAACGCGCGCTTTTGTCAACAATGAAACTCGTCTATACCTTGCACTGTATTTAACTTTTTTATTCTTACTATTTTCTTTTTAATACTATGAACCAGATATTACGTGTTCTTAATAAAAACTGAATTGAATCTATGGCTGATTAAAGTGTAGTTATTAAAAAAGTTAAACACAGAACACAGAAATCATCTTTAGCTCTTATGAATGAAGTCTGTAGAGATTGTTTTTTTTTTTTTTTTTTGGTGAGTTTTGAGTTTGGGGGCGGGCGTCTGCGCAGGAGGCGTCGTCGCGGCTTTAAAATGTCAGTGGAGCTCAGAGGAGAGACGAGGATGAAAGCTCTCGTGATGTTGTGATAAGAAACAAAGGCTCCTCAGACAGAAGAGCGGCCGCTGCTCAGAATAGATTTAATCCCATTCAAAACAGAGCGACGCAACACACACACACACACACATGAATACACACACACACACTGACCACACACACACACACACACACACACTGTCCGGCCTGAGTGACATGATGACAGCCACATACATAAACATGAGGCTAAACCGTCGGCGCAAACCCGGAGCTTGGACCTCGAGTTCAGACCTTCTGCTTTTATTAAAACTAAATAAAATCTGAAAAAAAAAAAAAAAAAAATTCCATGTGTCATTCGTTCATTTGTTTTTCAAAATAAAACCAAAAATAAGAAAACAAACAAACAGAAAAAAAAAACAACTATTTTCTTTGTTATTTGTCTCCAAAACCAAAATGAAAAAACGGATAATGATTTGTTTTTTTCAGTTTTTGATTTTGTGTTTAAATGAAAAAAAAAAAAAAAAAAAAAAAAAAACGGATAAAGGACGTTTTTCTTTTTCGTAACTTAAACTGTCATGCTGGACTTTTGCGCCGCATACGGACTAAACCAGGACTAAACCATTTTCAGTCCCAGTCTGGTCCGGGTCTCAGTCCTGGTTTGTCCCGGTCTCAGTCCCAGTCTCAGTCCCGGTCCTGTTCCGTGTCTCAGTCCTTGTCTGGTTCCGGTGTGGTTCCGGTCTGGGCCTGGTCTCAGTCCCGGTCTCAGTCCTGGTCCTGTTCCTGGTCTCAGTCCTGGTCTAAGTCCTGGTCTCAGTCTCGGTCTCAGTCACGGTCTCAGTCAAGGTCTGGTCCTGGACCAGGACCAAACCAGGACTAAACTAGGACTAAACTAAAACTAAAGTAGGACTAAACCAGGACTAAACCAGAACTAAATCAGGTCTAAAAACAGGACTAAACCAGAACTAAACCACGTCTAAAACCAGGACTAAACCATTTTCAGTCCTGGTCTGGTCCCAGTCTCAGTACCGGTCTCAGTCCCGGTTTCAGTCCCAGTCTCAGTCCTGGTCCTGTTCCTGGTCTCAGTCCCGGTCTAAGTCCTGGTCTCAGTCCTGGTCTCAGTCCCGGTCTGGTTCTGGTCTCAGTCTCAGTCCTGGTCTCAGTCCTGGTCTCAGTCCTGGTCTAAGTCCTGGTCTCAGTCCTGGTCTAAGTCCTGGTCTCAGTCCTGGTCTCAGTCCCGGTCTGGTCCATCCATCCATTTTTTCCATTTTTCATTTCAACACAAAATCGAAAACTGAAAAAACGAATCGTTATCTGTTTTTTTTTTCATTTTGGTTTTGGACAAATAATGAAGAAAACTGTTGTTTTTTCATTTTCTTATTTTTGGTTTTATTTTGACAAACGAATGAACGAATGTCACATGGATTGCGATGTATCAGCTTTTTTGTTTACTGTAGTTCTTTAAATGTTCTTAAAGCAAAACTGGAAACAACAACTCCACACTGCCCCCACCCTGGACTCGCCTCTCCACAGATCCGACCAATAACTCGATCTGTAACTTGGTCCTTCTTGTCTTTTTAGAGATACAGAACTTTAATGTCTGTGACAGTGGAACAAAAATGACGTCCACACGTCACCGTGGAGACAGCGTGCAACAAAGCCTCAGAACTTCCACGGTGCCCCTTTAATAACGTCTGGTCGGATTAAGTCCGAGGGCATTTCCGCGTAAACGCTCGGGCGCTGTAACGGGAGACTGTGTAACTTAAACCTGAGATCAGCTCGGCGGCTCCTGCGTCACAGAAATCACCACATGAATAATTTGTGGAGGATCTCAGAAGCCGCAGGAGGATCTCAAGAGTCTGTCAGGACTTTTGATGCGGATAAAGAATGTGCAACAACGAGAAAAGAAAAGAAATGACTAATGTTCAGAAGAGTGATTTCATTTCCAAAACAGAAAATGTGACTTTACTGTTTCGTTTACAAAAGTTGATCTGAAAGTTTCCCCTCCAAGAACCAACAACATAAAGATTTGACTTTGAAAGATTTTGAAAGTTGTTTTGAAAGATACAGAGCTCCGGAATGAATGAATTTTGCAGTACAGTGTCCCTCGTTTATTGGGGGGGTTATGTTCTAAAAATAACCCGCGATAGGTGAAATCCGCAAAGTATCAACTTTATATTTTACAATTATTCTATCTGTTTTAAGTCTGTAAAACCCCTCACACAAACTTTATACACTTTTCTCACACAGGACACTTACAGTTCATTTTTACATCCTTCTGAAAACTTATTGCTGTTGTTGTTCTTTTGTTATTTTCCTCCTTTTTTATGTAACGAACCAAAGATTCATTTATTCCGTAATGGAGCCGACAGTGCAGAAGCCTTCACTCTCGCAGTACAGGACCGCACCCGCCCGCACCCGCCCGCACCCGCCCGCACCCGCCCGCACCCGCCCGCACCCGCCCGCACCTGCCCTTTAACCTGAGATTATATCAAACTTTTGGGCTGCACACGCCACAGACTGATCCAAGACTAACCCAGGACTTACCCAGGACTGATTCCAGGACTGAAGAGGAGGACTAAACCAGGACTAAACCAGAACTAAACCAGGACTAAACCAGGACTCATTGTCTGGACGGCCTTGGAGGTGACCGCAGGAGAAAGGACCCGTGCAGAGCTCCACACCTCACGGAGGTAAACGCGGCAATTGCCCGATCACGTTTTGCAGACAAACTGCTCGGCGTTTTCTCTCTTAAATCCAACATTAGTCCTGGTTTAGACCTGGTTTAGTCCTGACTCACCTGTGTGTAATTACTACCTGCCCGTAATACATAATACGCATTCATACCCTGTAAAAAAACATGCAAATTTGCACAAAAAAAATCTGCGTAACAGCAAAACCGCGAAAGGTGAACAGCAATTGTAAATTTTGTTTGTTTTAATTTATATTTTGTCTCTTATATTTACAGTAAGTCTCAAACTTATTGTTCATACGCTGCTTTTCTTTCTTGGAATTCTGTCATTGTTTAACAGGGTTTGATGTTTTAAGTACTTTTTAATTCAGCCTAAACCCTTTTGGTAATGATGATTCATGAGGTCGTAGTCTAAGTTTTGTTTTGTTTTGTTTTGTTTTGTTTTGTTTTGTAGTTCCGCAAAATGTCCCAATAAACTACTACTACTATTCCAGGTCTAAAGCAGGTCTAAAATGGAAATACGTCAATGCTACTGTTGTTTTCACCACGATATGACCCAAAAAGTGGATCAAATTGACTTTTAAAGGTTTCATATTAGTCTGTTTTCTGTAGTTATTCACATTCACGCATGTTTAACACACAAACCCTGCAGATTTAGACTGAGTTCTTCTCTCAGACAGAAAGAAAAACTCTCATTTGGATGATTTCAGACCAGGAACTGCCCGATCTCTACTGAACTAAACGGAGCTGTTCACATGGAAACTACCATTACATGACATCACAAGGTGGAACAGAGCATTTCGAGCTTTGGAGATGTAGACAGACGAATAATAAAGAGTCACTCAAACATGTGTGAATGAAACAAAACACAAGTCCAGGTCTGTTTTTGAGGAGGGAACAGCTTCACAAGTGGAAGTCCCACAGTTTGAGAAACATATTTATCATATTTACAGATTTATAACATGAAGGAAAACAAGTCTGAGTTATTTACATTATACTGAACTCTAAAGAAAAAATCACACAACACATACAGCACAAATCTGTGTGTCATTCCTTCATTTGTTTTTCAATATAAAAACAAAAATAAGAAAACGAAGAAACAACTATTTTCTTCATAATTTTTCTCTAAAACCAAAATGAAAAAAACAGATAATGATTTGTTTTTTCAGTTTTTGATTTTGTGTTTAAATGAAAAATGGAAAAAAAAAAAAAAGATAACGGCCTGAACCAGTACTGAACCAGGTCTAAAACAGGACTAAAGGACTAAACCAGGACTAAACCAAGTCTAAACCAGGTCTAAACCAGGACTAAACCAGGACTAAACCAGGACTAAACCAAGTCTAAACCAGGACTAAACCAGGACTAAACCAAGTCTAAACCAGGTCTAAACCAGGACTAAACCAGGACTAAACCAGGACTAAACCAAGTCTAAACCAGGTCTAAACCAGGACTAAACCAGGACTAAACCAGGTCTAAACCAGGACTAAACCAGGAATAAACCAGGTCTAAACCAGGACTAAACCAGGACTAAACCAGGAATAAACCAGGTCTAAACCAGGACTAAACCAGGTCTAAACCAGGACTAAACCAGGACTAAACCAGGTCTAAACCAGGTCTAAACCAGGACTAAACCAGGCCTGAACCAGTACTGAACCAGGTCTAAACCAGGACTAAACCAAGTCTAAACCAGGTCTAAACCAGGACTAAACCAGAACTAAACCAGGTCTAAACCAGGACTAAACCAGGACTAAACCAGGTCTAAACCAGGACTAAACCAGGACTAAACCAGGTCTAAACCAGTCTAAACCAGACTAAACCAGGATTAAACCAGGTCTAAACCAGGTCTAAACCAGGACTAAACCAGGACTAAACCAGGTCTAAACCAAGACTAAACCAGGACTAAACCAGGACTAAACCAGGTCTAAACCAGGACTAAACCAGGACTAAACCAGGTCTAAACCAGGACTAAACCAGGACTAAACCAGGACTAAAACCAGGTCTAAACCAGGACTAAACCAGGACTAAACCAGGACTAAACCAGGTCTAAACCAGGACTAAACCAGGTCTAAACCAGGACTAAACCAGGTCTAAACCAGGACTAAACCAGGACTAAACCAGGTCTAAACCAGGTCTAAACCAGGACTAAACCAGGACTAAACCAGGTCTAAACCAGGTCTAAACCAGGACTAAACCAGGACTAAACCAGGTCTAAACCAGGTCTAAACCAGGACTAAACCAGAACTAAACCAGGTCTAAACCAGGTCTAAACCAGGACTAAACCAGGACTAAACCAGGTCTAAACCAGGTCTAAACCAGGACTAAACCAGGTCTAAACCAGGACTAAACCAGGTCTAAACCAGGACTAAACCAGGTCTAAACCGGGACTTAACCAGGACTAAACCAGGACTAAACCAATACTGAGTGTGGGGACAGGCCTGGAGGTGTCGGGTGATCAGGACTGAGACCAGTACCAGACCAGGACTCAGACCAGGACCAGACTGGGACCAGACTAGGACTGAGACCGGTTTAATCCTGTTTTAGTCCAGGAATCAGTCCTGGTTCAGTTCGGCATCGCAGTTTAAGTCACGAAAACGGGAAACGGTCTGATTTTTTCCATTTTTCATTTAAACACAAAATCAAAAACTGAAAAAACAAATCATTTTCTTTTTTTTTCCATTTTGGTTTTAGAGACAAATAATGAAGAAAATAGTTGTTTTTTTGTTTTCTTATTTTTGGTTTTATATTGAAAAACGAGCGAACGAATGACACACGGATTAGTAGAGCACGTGGACGCACACACAGGTTCATACACACAATCACAATGTCCATAAATGTCCATGTTTGCTTGTTTCACATTATTTACAAATTCTAGATTAGCTCGAGATGAACTGGGAAAGATTTGGAAAATAAAATGTTTTTAATCTGGTAAAACGTACCGCTCTTTCGGATGCGTTCCTCCAGAACCTCTGTGTGTCCAGACGGTGTTTTCCGGTTGAAGACCTGAGCCGAGCGCAGAAACATGGCCTCCACAGCCGAGCCCTTCAGCAGAGCGATCTGGTCCTCATGGTCCAGAGAGAGAAACCCTGAGGAACCCAAAGAGTCACGTTTGAATGAGTCAGAACAGAGTGAGCAGAGTTTCACCTCAGTTTACACCAGTGTTTCACAAATGTTTTTTCTGGGGACCCATATTTTAAAAGTCACAAACCTTCACAACGCAAGTCAAAAGAAATTATTCATAAATCACAAAATAAAGTTGAATTATTGAACATTAAAGGTTGTATGGAGGATTTTTTTTGTTTTTTTTTTGTTTCAAATTGTCAATGATAGATTATAGATGCAGGAGCCTTGTAATTATGATGACCAAAAAAAAGAGAATAAAAATTCATCAACTCTGGACGTGGTGGGGCTAAACATTTGCCAATAGATAACGACACTGCCTCGTTATCTGTGAGCTGACAGGCTGTCAATCAAACTCCCTACGTTTCTAGTGTAACTGACTTGCCTGCGCTGCCGGTACGTGGTTTATGTACGACTGTCACACAGTCCACAGACGCAAGACGCACAGACGCTGTTTACTCCACCAACGCAACAGTTCTTAGCGGCTTTTTTTGACCTATATCTTCCTCGCAGTTCACACAAAGTTTGTTGCGATGGCGACAAGAATCCAGGAGCAGTTCACCGCAAAAGAAAGTCAGTTTTTGAGGTCGCTGAAAGAAGAAGACAAGGTGAAAAGCAGCGAAACCAAACTAAGGTGATTCTTGAAGATTCATTCCAGCGATGGCGCGACTGAAGCAGACGCAGGGTCTAAAGACTGAAGCACTGGTCCACAAATTACTCCTGGACAGGAAACTTCTGCTTATTATGAAAACGTACTTTATTTCCAAGAGCTACACAAACGTTTTTCAGGACACGAATGCGATATCCTATGTCTGAAAACTTAATTTTCAAGGCAAAGAAAGAGTCCACTTGCTGCTGCGTGTTGTAGTTAGTTCATTCGCACTGAATCTCCGCGCAACCTTCTCTGCACCCCTTTCCTGCTCCTCTCCCCGCTGCCCGATCCGCTCTTCTCCCCGCTCCTCACTTCTCCGTCTTGCCTAACCAACACTGTAGTTAGTTGTTTACAAGTCATGTGCAGTTCACCGGCTGTAAACAAACCTGTTTCTGGCGTAAGGAGGAGGCGGAAGGAGGCGTTTCTACGTAGGAGCTGTAGGGGACGGGAGGTGGTTTCACACATGCGGAACATTTGAAAAAGGACAAACAGTCGCTGGATTTCTCGTTCCTTGGAAAATCCTCTATACAACCTTTAATGAGGATATTTTTCGTTGACTGAGTGATCGTGTCTCTGAACAATTAATATTACTCAAATTTTAAACAATGAAAAACAAACATTGAAGCAGCAATAAAAGGATCCAGAAGTCGTCTGTTTGGACTTTAAATGTAGAACATTTCTTTTTCTTTTCAACATTTAACTGAACCAGCAACACTGGAACAAAACAGTCACTAAAATAATTACAAAAAGATTAAAAATGATGTCTGATGTCTTAACATTTGAACATTTCTAATGACATAGATGGACCTGTCTGTGTTTTTGTAGCTCATTTCAGTTCAGGTGCAGGAAGAGACGCAGCAGCAGATCAGAACTTTACATCACAGACCCACATGCAGATCGTGACAAGGTGATCCCCAAAAAAATCACTTGTCTCAGTCTTTGGGAACCAATGGTTTAGACTAAGACTATGATGGCAAAAGATATTCATTCATATTTGAATAATTTTACTTAATACAATATTTTGGTGTATAAAATGTCTCTTATTCTTAAACAAAAACACAATGATGACAGAGTGAAATTTGTTATTTTATGATAACTCTACTAGCACAAAGTATCATTTGTTTCACCACTTTCTTTGCTCGGCTTGTTTTTAGACTCTAGTGGTGTAAAAGAAAAAGAACTTCGCACATTGTTTTCTTGAAACATTTGCTCTGGAGGAGAGGGAGGAGCCCAAAAACATGAACAAAGGAGAATCCTGCACCGTGTTACTTGCAAATTGTGAATTTTATTAGGACATCAATGAGGTTTCGGCACCAGGCCTGAAAAAGGCACTAGGTAAAGTTTTTATTTATTTTTTTATATATATATTTTTTTTTTATGGGGGTGAATATTAGACTATGATCTCCTCTGTTAACAGGAAACACTGATGTAAATAAAGAGATGGACGATACAGTGATTAAAATACAATCATATCTCAGCCCTGGGACCATCTACTGTTATTAATACTATTATTAAAGCAGAGAAGAAAGAACCTTAGAACCAGCAGATCTTTTTATTTGCCTCCTAAAGCCACCATCTGTAATTAGAAATTAATTGTGTAATTCTGTGTTTTTAGTATTTCACGGTGCACTTTGAGCTTTTTCCTTGGTGTTTTTTAACAACAAATGGCAAATAAACTAACCTAACCGAGATTAAACTAACCAAAGCTAAACTATGATCCTTTGTGAGGATGAAGAGGAAATACCTGGGATGTTTTTTGTAAACTCCACGAGGACTTGGACCTGACTCGTGGCCATCTCTGTCAGGAGCAGGAAGTTCTCCTCGGGGCTGTACTGGTCATGGAGCTGGAACCAGAGCAAAGGAATCACAAATAAACATGCTGAGACTTTACAGATCAGCTCTTCAACATTCTGTCAATAAAGTTTGTTTAAGTTTGTCTTTGAAATAGAAATTAGACGGATGAAAATCTAAAATGTTGTTACCAGTTTCTTGGCGACGTCCTGTGGGATCTGGTGTCGTTGATACGCCTTTAAAATGACCTGAAGCAGAGCGTGTTGTTCTTTGGTGATCTCCACTTTGTCCTGGATAAAAGACAAGAAAAAGGTAAGTTGTAGGGAGTATTATCTGTTACATAAGGCTGAGTTACTGTACAGTCGTAGGGAGTATTATCTGTTACAGGGGTGAGTTGTTGTACAGTTGTAGGGAGTATTATTTGAGTTGTTGTACAGTTGTAGGGAGTATTATCTGTTACATAAGGCTGAGTTACTGTACAGTCGTAGGGAGTATTATCTGTTACAGGGGTGAGTTGTTGTACAGTTGTAGGGAGTATTATTTGAGTTGTTGTACAGTTGTAGGGAGTATTATTTGAGTTGTTGTACAGTTGTAGGGAGTATTACCTGTTACATTTGTAGGGAGTATTATCGGCTAAATAACAGTGAGTTGTTGTACATTTGTAGGGAGTATTATTTGAGTTGTTGTACAGTTGTAGGGAGTATTATCTGAGTTGTTGTACAGTTGTAGGGAGTATTATCTGTTACATAAGGGTGAGTTACTGTACAGTCGTAGGGAGTATTATCTGTTACAGGGGTGAGTTGTTGTACAGTTGTAGGGAGTATTATCTGAGTTGTACAGTTGTAGGGAGTATTACCTGTTACATTTGTAGGGAGTATTACCTGTTACATTTGTAGGGAGTATTATCGGCTAAATAACAGTGAGTTGTTGTACATTTGTAGGGAGTATTATCTGAGTTGTACAGTTGTAGGGAGTATTATCTGAGTTGTACAGTTGTAGGGAGTATTATCTGTTACATAAGGGTGAGCTGTTTTACAGTTTTAGGGTGTATTATCTGAGTTGTACATTGTAGGGATTATTATCTTAGTTGTACAATTGTAGGGAGTATTATCTGATTTGTTGTACAGTTTTAGGGTGTATTATCTGAGTTGTACCATTGTAGGGAGTATTATCTGCTAAATAAAGGTGAGTTGTTGTACAGTTGTAGGGAGTATTATCTGAGTTGCACAGTTGTAGGGATTATTATCTGTTACATAAGGGTGAGTTGTTGTACAGTTGTAGGGAGTATTATCTGCTAAATAAAGGAGTTGTACACTTGTAGGGAGTATTATCTGTTACATAAGGGTGAGTTGCTGTACAGCTGTAGGGAGTATTATCTGAGTTGCACAGTTGTAGGGAGTATTATCTGCTAAATAAAGGTGAGTTATACATTTGTAGGGAGTATTGTCTGAGTTGTCTAGTTGTAGGGAGTATTATCTGAGTTGTACAGTTGTAGGGAGTATTATCTGTTACATAAATGCTGAATTACAGAAATGCTCATGAAAAACGTTCAGAATTAAAGGTGCAGTGTGTAACTTTTCTAGCAGAGGATTCCATGTAGATGTCAATGTTTTTCCCTGGAATGGCATTTAATTGAACGATCTCCATGGAGACAAGCCACGACCAAGGCCACGTCACAAGGCCAGGTTACAGGTCAGATCTGTGGAGACGTGGACCCGTTCCCTGTAATAATGCTGTTTTGTTTTTTTACTGTAGTTTTGAGAAATAAAACCACCTGTGATTGAATAAATACAGGTTATATTTGTTTTAATGCCGTACTGTGGAACATCCCAGGCACCCTCCGCAGAAAAGTTACACGGTGCAGCTTTAAACGCAGTGTTGGGAGTAATGTATTATAAAAGTAATGTATTACAGTAATGCGTTGATTTTTGCTGTAACGCAGTAATGTTGGGCATTACAGGGGAACAAATTGTAATATTTTACTCGGTACAAATGTGAGTAACGAGCGTTACAATTTTTTTTAACCTGGATTGAAGTGGTGGGTTTTTCTTCATAGAAATTCGCTAAAATCACCGTGAAATCAGCAGCGGTGAAACGCCAGAGACGCGGCCGGATAAACCTTCAGTTAACCGCGGGCGAAAGGACCAACCCAGAACTCTACGCTGTTTAGACCTGGTTTAGACCTGGGTCACTTCTGGTTTAGACCTGGTTTACAGTCGTCCCTCACTCTAACGCGATTCACTTTTCGCGGTCTCGCTGTTTCGCTGATTTTTAGAATTTATTTTTTTTGTGCAATTTTGCATGCCTTTTGTTTTTAGTGTATGAACACGTATGGCGTTCCTCCCGCTGTGTCCTGATTGGCTAAGGGACTCCTGTCTCCTGTACAGTACAGAATGTGTTCAGCTGCCAAATTTAAATAAATGTTCAATCTGTATCAGTGTGATTCTGAAGTGCTGTATGTCTGCAAGTTTTCTCTCCGACAAAATCCACAACGTCGACGAAATGTTCTGCACCGACAAAGTCTCCTGCACTCGCACCCAAAAGACAGAGGACGATGCAAACCATCACACAAAAAGTTGGACTTCTGGACACGTTGAAGGAAGGTAGAAGTTACGCGCTGTAACAGACTCTTGCACCGAGTCTGCAAATAGTTGCTGAAATTAGGACCGCGAGCCCGAGCAGCAGGGTCCATAAAGAGCGATCGGGCGACAGACGCTCTTACCTCCATGAGGTGTGGAGCAGAGCCGCTCCTTTCTCCTGCGTCACCTTCGAGCCCCGTCCTGACAGTGAGTCCTGTTTTAGTCCTAGTTCAGTTCTGGTTTAGTCCTCCTCTTCAGTCCTGGAATCAGTCTGAGGTTAGTCCTGTTATAGTCCTGGTTTAGTCCTGGTTCAGCTCTGGTTTAGTCCTGGTTTAGACCTTGTTTAGTCCTGGTTCAGTCCATATACGGCTCAAAAGTTCAGCTTTTCGCAGTTATTTTGGTGAGAGTAACTTAAAGTAATGCAATAGTAATGTAACGCCTCACATTTTAAATGCATTAATATTGTAATGTAACAATTACTTTGAAATGACAGTAATAAGTCATAAATAACGCATTACAGTTTTAAAGTAACTTGCCCAACAGTGTTTAAACGTGGTATTTCGCGGAGGTTTGAGCGCGTGCAGACCTTGAGAGGTTTGGTGGTGGAGGTGACCTGTTTGCTGTCTGTTTGCTCGCCCTCCGCCTCTTCTCCCATCGATCCGGACCCCGGCGAGGACTTTGTGTTTTTCCGTAACCTTTTGGATTTACACTGGATTTCTGTGAGGAGGCCTGAGGAAGAGAAGCGGGAAAGTTACGGGGGAAGTAACAGAGCTGCTGCACATTCTCCAACAAAATGCGTCTACAGTATGTACCGCCACATGACATCACAAGGTGGAACAGAGCGTTTGAGAGAAGAACTCAGCCGGGTTTGTGTGGGAATAAAACAAAAACACAAGTCCAGGTCTGTTTGTGATGAAGAAACGACATTAGAACAGTGATCAGAAAATAACATAATATGTATGTACGGAAACCCTGAGCGGCAAGCAAAAAAAAATAAAAAAATAAATAAAAAAAAGGCATTTGGGCTCCATTTTATTTATTTATTTATTTGTTTATTTATTTATTTTTACCAACAGTTCAGAAAAAAGAGGCACATCATTTGGGCTCTATTTTATAAGTAGATTTTTTTTTTTTACTTTTTTAAACCAACAACTCAGAAAAAAAAGAGGCACGTCATTTGGGATCCATTTTATTTATTTATTTATTTATTTACTTATTTATTTTTACCAACTGCTTAGAAAAAAGAAGCACATCATTTGGGCTCTATTTTCTAAGTTTTTTTTTTTTTTTTTTTTTCTTCCACGAACAGCTCAAAAAAAAAAAAGAAAAGTACATCATTTGAGCTCTATTTTATCAGTTTTTTTTTTTTTTTTTTTTTTTTTTTTTTTACCAACAGCTCAGAATAAAAGAGGACACATCATTTAGGATCCATTTTCTAAGTTTTTTTTTTCACCAACAGCTCAGTTATTTTTTTTAACAGTTGATGTGGCTGATGGACAAAAAAATTAAAAATAAAAATAAAATCCCCCCCTAAAATCAAAGACTCCAGAGAAGACCTGGGCACAGTTCAGCCACATACTGTCCTTTAGTCAACTTTGACCAGCCCCTTTAAGATAATTTGGAATTACAAAATAAACATATTTTATAATTTTACCTCATGCATGGACTAAAGCTGCATTGCTTTTATTTAGAGGTGTTTTTTTTTTTTTTATATAATTTTTTTTTAAAACAACCTCATTTTTTCATTGCTTAGTCTCGACATAAACTCTCCCCAGTCTGAGCAGCTCATCAAAACAATATTTACTGCTTTTTATAAAGAAATACAATTAATATTATGCAGATTTGAGTTCAGCATTTTGGCCTCCACAGTATTTTGTGTTTCTCATGTGGCACCATGGAAAAAAACAATTGCCCACCTCTGGTCTGGAGCCGAAGTGTTTTTCCAGTGTGTTAGTTTAAATGCCAAAGTTCAGCACAAGTAAATATGTGGAGGGAGAGTTTATTAGGTAAAAGCATCGGGTTAAAATGTGGGAGGCTGGGATTTGAGACTCATCTTCTCCAGTTGTAAATGAATTCACTTTAGCTAAAAAAGAATCAGTTTTTTCATGAGTTTTAGTTTTAGTTTTCTCTCTATGAGTTACATGAGAAGACGCGTCACTGATCCCAATACAGGCATAAGACGCAGCTGATTATACTTTGTTGAGGCAAGGTTTTTTTTCTCTTTCTTTTTTTTTTCTTGGGAGATGTTGATGGGAAAAAAGAAAAACACTTAGAAGTTTTTTTTTTTTTTTTTTTTTGCTTGCTGCTCAGGGCTTCCGTATCTTTAAGTATCAGAAAATGTGACTTTCACCTTTAGTTTACAAAAGTGTTTCTTTAAGTTTTACATAAAGATTCGGCCGTCCGAGTTCCGCCAGATCTAAACCAGGACTATTTCAGAACTATTCCAGGTCTAAAGCAGGTCTAAATTTGGAATACGTCATTGCTACTGTAGTTCTCACCACGATACGACCCAAAAAGTGGATCAAATTTACTTTTAAAGGGTCCATACTTTCTATTTTCTGGAGTTGTTCACATTCACACATGTTTAATTCTTCTCTCAAACTGAAAACACTCTGTTCCACCTTGTGATGTCATGTACTAATTTTTAAACCCCACACATCTTTTCTAGAAACATTTGGACGATTTCAGACCTGGAGTTGCCGAGCTCTATGGACCTAAAGGTAAAAAAAAAAAAAAAAAAAAAAAAAAAAAGGAGCGTTTCACTTGAAAACTACCACTTCATGACATCACAAGGTGGAGCAGAGCATTCTGAGCTTTGGAGATGGAGTAATAACTAATAACTTTTTTTTTTTTTTTTTTTTTTGCTTGCTGCTCAGGGGTTCCGTACATTTAAGTATCTGGCAGTTATTCATTTTTCTTCAAACTTTAGGTAAAATTATTTAGAATTAATTAATAAAATTTTAAGGTTATATTTCAAAGTACAGATGTCCAGACTTTTTTTTTTTTTTTTTTTTCCAGACACACTTCCTCCAGCTCTTCCATGGGGACCCCGGAGCGTTCCCATGTCCTGGGTCTTTCCCCGGGGTCTGGCTGGGGGCAGTGGCTCTACTCCGAGCTCCTCACCCTATCGCTTTGGGAGTTTTATTTTCCTTTTTTTTTTTTTGTGACTAAGGACTTTTCTGATTTAATGATTCATGAGCTGCTGTGTGTAATTCCTCCGTCGTCCTGTAGGGGGAGACACGTGAGACACGAGGTGGAATTACCTCGTCTAAAAATAATCCTGTCTTGCTTCTTGGTCCAAGGGTTTAAATAAATAATAACACTGTAATTTTAACTCTAGGAGGAGCCACGGGAGTCAGAAAAGAGGAGTCAGAAGAGTCAGAGGACACAGAGAAGGAGCCAAAGGAGACAGAGGGGGAGCCAGAGGAGCCAGAAGAGAGAAACCAGAGGAGGAGCTAGAGGGGGAGCCTGAGAAGAGGAGCCAGAGGAGTCAGAGGGGGAGTCAGAGGAGGAGGCAGAGAAGGCAAAGGAGTCAGAAGAGCCAGAAGAGGAATCAAAGGAGTCAGAAGAGAGGAGCCAAAAGAGAGAAGACAGAGGAGTCAGAGGTGGAGCCAGAGGAGCCAAAGGAGGAGCTAGAGGAGGAGCCAGTAGAGTCAGAGGAGGAGTCAGAGGAGCCAGAGGAGGAGTCAGAGGAGCCAGAGGAGGACCTAGAGGAGTCAGAAGAGCCAGAAGAAGAGTCAGAAGAGGGGAGTTGGAGGAGCCAGAGGAGTGAGAGGAGGAGTCAGAGGAGCCAAAGGAGAGAAGCCAGAGGAGGAGTCAGAATAGTTAGAGGAGGAGTCAGAAGAGTCAAAGGAGTCAGAGGAGAGGAGTCAGAGGAGCCAGAAAAATCAGAAGAGGAGCTAGAGGAGGAGCCAGAGAACAGGAGTCAGAAAGGAGGAGGAGCCAGAGAAGAGGAGCCAAAAGAGTCAGAGGGTCAGAGGAGCCAGAGGAGTCAGAGGAGGAGTTAGAGGAGGAGTCAGAGGATCCAGAAAGGTCAGAGGAGGAGCCAGAGGAGAGGAGTCAGAAGAGTCAGAGGAGTCAGAGGAGCCAGAGGAGTCAGAGGAGGAGTTAGAGGAGGAGTCAGAGGAGGAGTTAGAGGAGGAGTTAGAGGAGGAGTCAGAGGAGGAGTTAGAGGAGGAGTTAGAGGAGGAGTCAGAGGAGGAGAGGAGGAGTCAGAGGAGGAGTTAGAGGAGGAGTCAGAGGAGGAGTCAGAGGATCCAGAAAGGTCAGAGGAGGAGCCAGAGGAGAGGAGTAAGAGAGGAGGAGCTAAAGGGGGAGCCAGAGAAGAGGAGTCAGAAGAGTCAGAGGAGTCAGAGGAGCCAGAGGAGTCAGAGGAGGAGCCAGAGGAGCCCGTACTCACACTCTGCCAGCATGCCCATCTCTTTGCACTTCCGCAGGCGACACTCTTGGCACTTCCGTCTCATGTACATGTCCATCTCACAGTTCCCTCCACTTTTACATTTGTACACGGCGTTTTTTGTGATGCTCCGGCGAAAGAATCCTGCACAAAAACAAACACAAACACACACACAAACACAGAGCTCAGAGTCGTGACAGAATCTACGGATAAAGTAAAACATCATATTAAACAAGTCAAGTCTTATTCTGCGTTTTATTTATTGCAGCTCATGATTTTAAAGACGCACGATGTAACAACACAATGACGTGGAGATGAAGAAAACCGGGACTTTTTCTCATTTTTTTCCCTAGATTTTGTCAGATTTACTACAGCGAACAGAGCCCAGAGGAAGTTTCGTCGCGTGTTTCCAAACGTCTTCCTGGTTTGTGACCCTCAAATAGTCGCTGAAACGGGCGGGTTTTAACGTTCTGGAATTTTACGGGCGGTTTATTGTCTGAGTGATGATTTTAAAAAGTCTAACACTGTAAAAGCCTTTAAAAAAAAATAATAAAGTGTTATGTTTTGAAAAATACAGAGCTCTGGAATGAATGAATTATGCATTAAATTGAGTTTGTTTTAATTTATAAGTATTTTAGAAAGTCGTAAGTGAAATTGTAAACACAAATTTGCTGCTTTTCTTTCTTGGAATTCTGTCGTTGTTTAAAGGTTGTATGGAGGATTTTTTTTTTGTTTTTTTTGTTTCAAGTTGTCAATGATAGCATTATAGAGGTGCAGTAGCCTTGTAATTATGATGACCAAAAAAAAGAGAATAAAAATTCATCAACTCTGGACGTGGTGGGGCTAAACATTTGCCAATAGATAACGACACTGCCTCGTTATCTGTTAGCTGACAGGCTGTCAATCAAACTCCCTACGTTTCTAGCGTAACTGACTTGCCTGCGCCGCCGGTACGTGGTTTACGTACGACTGTCACGCAGTCCACAGACGCAAGATGCACAGACGCTGTTTACTCCACCAACGCAACAGTTCTTAGCGGCTTTTTTTGACCTATATCTTCCTCGCAGTTCGCACAAAGTTTGTTGCAATGGCGACAAGAATCCAGGAGCAGTTCGCCGCAAAAGAAAGTCTGTTTTTGAGGTCGCTGAAAGAAGAAGACAAGGGGAAAAGCAGCGAAGCCAAACTAAGGTGATTCTTGTAGATTCATTCCAGCGATGGCGCGACTGAAGCAGACGCAGGGTCTAAAGACTGACGCACTGGTCGCCAAATTACTCCTGGACAGGAAACTTCTGCTTATTATGAAAACGTACTTTATTTCCAAGAGCTAGTCAAACGTTTTTCAGGACACGAAAGCGATATCCTATGTCTGAAAAACGTAATTTTCAAGGCAAAGAAAGAGTCCGCTTGCTGCTGCGTGTTGTAGTTAGTTCATTCGCACTGAATCTCCGCGCAACCTTCTCTGCTCCCCTTCCTGCTCCTGTCCCCGCTGCCCGACCGCTCTTCTCCCTGCTCCTCACTTCTCGTCCGCGAACGAAATGTCCGCACACCCGCTCCCCCCGCTCCTCACTTCTCCGTCTTGCCTAACCAACACTGTAGTTAGTTGTTTACAAGTCATGTGCAGCACCGGCTGTAAACAAACCTGTTTGTGGCGTAAGGAGGAGGAGGGAGGAGGTGTTTCTACGTAGGAGCTGTAGGGGAGGGGAGGTGGTTTCACGCATGCGCAACATTTGAAAAAGGACAAACAGTCGCTGGATTTCTCGTTCCTTGGAAAATCCTCTATACAACCTTTAATAGACATTAGAAGTATTTTTTAGTTCAGTGTAAACGCTTTTGCTCATGATCCACGGGGCTGTAGTTTATGTTTAGTTTTGTTTTGTTGTGCAGCAAAATGACCGAATAAAACTACTCCTATTATGGGATATTTCACAAAAGTCATCATGTTTGTCCAGACCAAACACCTCGACTTTATTCTTAAAAAAACGTGCACTTTTGTATCATGACATTCAGAGTAACACTGTGTAATATTTTGGATGTTTCACAGAACAGAACATTAAAGCCATACTTCAGAACATTCTCCATAGACACAGTTACGTCTTATGCCAAACGAGCAACATTTCCATGGAGAGATGCAGAGTCAGGTTTGTGGAGATGCGAGCCCACTCTGACACAGGACACATTGTTTTCCAACAAAAATATACAAAAAAAATGGATAAAAAAATGACATGGAGGTAGAGATGTAACAATTACCAAAATATTGTGATATCGTCTCGTCAAAGTTCTCACAATAATATCCTGGACCATCACAATATATCGAATTATATTGAAAAGTTGCTAAACAGGTCTGAAATAGGGTCTAAACAAGGACTAAACCAGGTCTAAACAAGGACTAAACCAGGTCTAAACCAGGTCTAAACCAGGGTCTAAACCAGGTCTAAACAAGGACTAAACCAGGTCTAAACAAGGACTAAACAAGGACTAAACCAGGTCTAAACCAGGTCTAAACCAGGTCTGAAATAGGTCTAAACAAGGACTAAACCAGGTCTAAACAAGGACTAAACCAGGTCTAAACCAGGTCTAAACCAGGTCTAAACCAGGTCTAAACAAGGACTAAACCAGGTCTAAACAAGGACTAAACCAGGTCTAAACCAGGTCTAAAACAGGACTAAACAGGTCTAAAAAGGGTCTAAACAAGGACTAAACCAGGTCTAAACAAGGACTAAACCAGGTCTAAACCAGGTCTAAACAAGGACTAAACCAGGTCTAAAC
Organism: Boleophthalmus pectinirostris; assembly: GCF_026225935.1. Classification (NCBI taxonomy): domain Eukaryota; kingdom Metazoa; phylum Chordata; class Actinopteri; order Gobiiformes; family Gobiidae; genus Boleophthalmus; species Boleophthalmus pectinirostris. Next base: position 42,327,774 of record NW_026571152.1, on the reverse strand, counting down.
CAGGTCTAAACAAGGACTAAACCAGGTCTAAACAAGGACTAAACCAGGTCTAAACCAGGTCTAAACCAGGTCTAAAACAGGGTCTAAACCAGAACCAAACCAGGACTAAACCAGGTCTAAACAAGGACTAAACCAGGTCTAAACCAGGTCTAAACCAGGTCTAAACAAGGACTAAACCAGGTCTAAACAAGGACTAAACCAGGTCTAAACCAGGTCTAAACCAGGTCTAAAACAGGGTCTAAACCAGAACCAAACCAGGACTAAACCAGGTCTAAAACAGGGTCTAAACTGGGACTAAACCAGGTATAAAACAGGTCTAAAAACAGGTCTAAAACCAGGACTAAAACTGGACTAAAACAGGGTCTAAACCAGGTCTAAACCAGGTCTAAAACGGGACTAAAAACAGGTCTAAAACAGGACTAAAACCAGGACTAAAACCAGGACTAAAACAGGTCTAAAACCAGGACTAAAACCAGGACTAAAACCAGGACTAAAACCAGGACTAAAACAGGACTAAAACCAGGACTAAAACAGATCTAAAACCAGGACTAAACTAGGTCTAAACCAGGTCTAAAAACAGGTCTAAAACAGGTCTAAAACCAGGACTAAAACCAGGACTAAACTAGGTCTAAACCAGGTCTAAAAACAGGTCTAAAACAGGTCTAAAACAGGACTAAAACCAGGACTAAAACAGGACTAAAACAGATCTAAAACCAGGACTAAAACCAGGACTAAACTAGGTCTAAACCAGGTCTAAAAACAGGTCTAAAAACAGGTCTAAACCAGGTCTAAAAGCAGGACTAAAAAGGTTCTAAAACAGGGTCTAAAACAATTGAGGCTTTAAGCTTTAATCCATGTTATAATGTTGTTCCCTCCTCAAAAACAGACCTGGAGTTGCGTTTTGTTGGCAATTCCAGGGCTGAAAAAATCCAAATGATTCTAGTGAAGATGTATTTTAGAAGTATTTTCAGTTTGAGAGAAAAACTCAAACTCAAATGTGCAGAGTTTGTGTGTTAAACGTGTGTGAACGAAACAAAAAAACCACAACTCCAGGTCTGTTTGTGACGAGAACAGTGTAATGTCGTATATAGACCCTTTAAATTGCACACGGCCGGTTGTATGGAACAGTTAATAGTCGTACATAGAACATTAGTGCGGCCGGGTTCATGTTGCGCTCGTATTGTGGGACAGAAAGTTGAGAGGAAACCTGAGCTCGAGTCAAACAGCAGCAGAGTTCAGCCGGACCCGGGCACGTCTCTCTCTCTCTGCACCTTTGTCTCAGGCCAGAGTGGAATTACACACACTCCACACACACTCCACACACACTCACACTGTGCTCAGCCACCGGGAAAAGATCTCATTGCAAAATTTCTGACGAGCTCTGTGGTTAAATTTAAGTTTTAATAATAGAAAGGTCAGGACGGTGTGTTTTTTTTTAGACAAAACCGAGATCCGATATTTGTTCTACTTCTGTGGCCAAGAACGGAAAATTTCACACAGAAAGGCCCACAAATTTGTCTAAAGGTGCATTGTGTAACTTTTCTGGTCGATCACGTGCTTGTTTCCATGGAGATGTCATTGCTCTGCCTGGAATGTTCCACAGCGTGACATTAATAAACACAGTTCTACTTTAAATTTATTCAGTTACAGGTGGTTTTAGAGCTCAAAAATACCTTGAAAAACAGACATTGTGACTGGGAGCGGGGTCGCCTCTCCACAGATCTGACCCCTAACTCGGTCTGGTTTGGTTTCCATGAAGACAGAAAGGTTTAAAGCCATAGTGTGAAACATTCCAGACAAAGCAATAACATCTCCACGGAGAAAAGCGAGGAAAGGAAAGAAAGAAAAAAGAAAAGCGAAAAAACCTGTCACCATAAAAGTTACACAATAGGGAGCGTGATTTGCCAAACTTTTTGAAAAATGTTTGAAAATCAATCCTGTACCAAGTATCAATTTTTTACACTTGCTAAAGTAAACGTCCATGAGAAATTTCATGAAATTCTAGTAATGTTGCTGAAATGTTCTGGATTTTTATGGCCGAGTCTGCGGACAAGTAGTGATTACAAACAGGCAAGTCAGAACTAAACCAGGACTAAACCAGGACTACACCAGAACTAAAGCAGGACTAAACCAGGTCTAAACCAGGACTACACCAGAACTAAAGCAGGACTAACCAGGACTACACCAGACTACACCAGAACTAAACTCAGGACTAAACCAGGACTACACCAGAACTAAATCAGGACTAAACCAGGACTACACCAGAACTAAAGCAGGACTAAACCAGGACTACACCAGAACTAAAGCAGGACTAAACCAGGACTACACCAGAACTAAATCAGGACTAAACCAGGACTACACCAGAACTAAAGCAGGACTAAACCAGGACTAAACCAGGACTACACCAGAACTAAAGTCAGGACTAAACCAGGACTAAACCAGGACTACACCAGAACTAAAGCAGGACTAAACCAGGACTACACCAGAACTAAAGTCAGGACTAAACCAGGACTACACCAGAACTAAATCAGGACTAAACCAGGACTACACCAGAACTAAATCAGGACTAAACCAGGACTACACCAGAACTAAAGCAGGACTAAACCAGGACTACACCAGAACTAAAGTCAGGACTAAACCAGGACTACACCAGAACTAAATCAGGACTAAACCAGGACTACACCAGAACTAAATCAGGACTAAACCAGGACTACACCAGAACTAAAGCAGGACTAAACCAGGACTACACCAGAACTAAATCAGGACTAAACCAGGACTACACCAGAACTAAATCAGGACTAAACCAGGACTACACCAGAACTAAAGCAGGACTAAACCAGGACTAAACCAGGACTACACCAGAACTAAAGCAGGACTAAACCAGGTCTAAACCAGGACTACACCAGAACTAAAGCAGGACTAAACCAGGACTACACCAGAACTAAATCAGGACTAAACCAGGACTACACCAGAACTAAATCAGGACTAAACCAGGACTACACCAGAACTAAAGCAGGACTAAACCAGGACTAAACCAGGACTAATCTTGGATTTAAGAGAGAGAATCCCGACTCCATGGAGCAGGATGTCCGCAAAGCGCGATCGGTCGATAGTCCTGGTTTAGTCCTCCTCTTCAGTCCTGGTTCAGTCCTGGTTCAGTTCTGGTTCAGTCCGTGGTGTAGGCAGCGCAAAAGTTTGATATAATCTCAGGTTAACGGGCAGGTGCGGTCCTGTAGTGCGCAGGTGCAGGTCTCCAAAAATGGACGTGTGCAGGACTCTGCGCTGGAGGCTCCATTACGGAATAATTGAATCTTTAGTTTGTTCCATAAAGAAGGAGGAAAATAACAAAAGGATGACAGCAGCAATAAGTTTTAAGAAGGATGTAACTGTCCTGTGTGAGAAAAGTGTATAAAGTTTGTGGTGAGGGGTTTTACAGACTTAAAACAGATATAATAATAATAATTGTAAAATATAAAGTTGATTACTTTGCAGATTATTTTTAGAACGTAACCCCCGGGATAAACAAGGGAACACTGTACCAGAAGCACATTTCAGAACATTTGTACAAAAAAACTACAGGGTTAGATGTTTTTTACGCAGAAAAAGACCTCATGGAGACGGAGGGAGGGCATCTGACACACAGGGTAATTTGAGAACAGGTTTGTAAACCCCAGGATCAGCAGATGATTTTGAAATCCCGTTGAATTGTGAATTGTCTTCATTATGACTCTTGTGATTGTACATCGTGTGCTCATAAAAACATGTGGGGCCATAACTGCACCTTTAAAACTCTGCTGTCGTCACGTTCTCGGGTTAAAGACGGTTTAAAGACGAGCAGGAGTTTACGACACGGGCACGTTCACAGGAAGCACTGCACAGACGATGATTACAACAACAACTAATCAACCATGTGTGGGTTTTTTTTTCATTGCACATTGGTGTTTTCAGCTGAGCACATGTTACTACAACGTGAACATGTTACTACAACGTGAACATGTTACTACAACGTGAACATGTTACTACAACGTGAACATGTTACTACAACGTGAACATGTTACTACAACGTGAACATGTTACTACAACGTGAACATGTTACTACAACGTGAACATGTTACTACAACGTGAACATGTTACTACAACGTGAACATGTTACTACAACGTGAACATGTTACTACAACGTGAACATGTTACTACAACATGTACAACGTGAACATGTTACTACAACGTGAACATGTTACTACAACGTGAACATGTTACTACAACGTGAACATGTTACTACAACGTGAACATGTTACTACAACGTGAACATGTTACTACAACGTGAACATGTTACTACAACGTGAACATGTTACTACAACGTGAACATGTTACTACAACGTGAACATGTTACTACAACGTGAACATGTTATTACAACGTGAACATGTTACTACAACGTGAACATGTTACTACAACGTGAACATGTTACTACAACGTGAACATGTTACTACAACGTGAACATGTTACTACAACGTGTGAACACTGTGAACATGTTACTACAACGTGAACATGTTATTACAACGTGAACATGTTACTACAACGTGAACATGTACAACGTGAACTTACAACGTGAACATGTTACTACAACGTGAACATGTTACTACAACGTGAACATGTTACTACAACGTGAACATGTTACTACAACGTGAACATGTTATTACAACGTGAACATGTTATTACAGCAGGGACATGTTATTGTTTTTAGTGGCAGGATAAACTATGACCATTGACATGCTCTAGTCTAGCACCAGTGACCTGCAAATACAAGGACTGGATGGAATATTTAAAAAAGTGTCTCCACACGTCTGCAACACTCTGACTCACGAGGAAATGAAGCCCTGTGTCCAAACTTCCAATCTGTCCCTTTAACCTGGGGAGTCTTGAGAGATTAACACCCCTCACATTCTCCTCCGGGTCCCGTAGACCCGAAGACATTTTTTCTTTCCTTCCCGCTGTCTTGGGGCGGGTCAATCACGCCAGGCAAGAAAATACATTTTAGCATGAGGGTTAAAGACTTACATTTTTTTTAAAGTAAAATGTGAAATGTTTGGGGATCATTGTTGAATTATAATGAATTTTATACATACAAATACAAATTTGATAAATATTAATCTCATAGATGTTAAGAATGTTAAGTTTGATGAATAAATGAGCAGACGATGTTAGTGGCATGGAATGACAATTCAATTACAATTCGAATAAAATGTTTTTGCGCCATTAATATTTTGTTGAGAGAAGTAGAGAAAGTGCAGCCCAGACTGTATTATGATAAGATAGGGATAAATTAAACTATAGTATAATGTAAGTATAGAATTTACAGCCCCGCCCCTTCACCTTTACAGCCCCGCCCCCTCACCTTTACAGCCCCACCCACCTCACCTTTACAGCCCCACCCCCTCACCTTTACAGCCCCCTCACCTTTACAGCCCCGCCCCCTCACCTTTACAGCCCCAGCCCCCTCACCTTTACAGCCCCACCCCCTCACCTTTACAGCCCCTCACCTTTTACAGCCCCGCCCCCTCACCTTTACAGCCCCCTCACCTTTGCAGCCCCCTCACCTTTGCAGCCCCCTCACCTTTGCAGCCCCGCCCCCTCACCTTTACAGCCCCCTCACCTTTACAGCCCCCTCACCTTTACAGCCCCCTCACCTTTGCAGCCCCCTCACCTTTGCAGCCCCCTCACCTTTACAGCCCCGCCCCCTCACCTTTGCAGCCCTCGCAGGTGAGAGCGTTGTAGTGGTATCCTGAAGCTTTGTCTCCACACACCACACACAGCTCCTCCCCCTTCACGCGCCCCGCCTGCATGTGCCTGCTCCGTTTGCACACGAGGGGCACCGAGGGCACCTCCTCCATCTCCGCGTCGTACCCGACCTCCAGGGGGCCCCGCCTCAGCTCGTACACCCCCGTGCTGTGGGGGAACCAGTCGTCGCCGCCGTACTGGGGGCAGTAGTTGTGCCCGGGGTAGTACGGCGAGGGGGCGGAGGGCATGTGGGGGTCCATGGGCGGGTACTGCATCCCCGGGCAACTGCTGAAGGGCAACATGTCTGAGTCCTGCAGGAGAGGCCCGGTTTGGTCCACCAGGATATCTGAAGGAAGAAGAACAGCATGATATATAAGTCACCTGTAAAACTCACACTGTTCCACCCACATTTGTCTATAAATGCTCCAAAATCGCTGCTGAAATCTGACACAAAGTCAGTTTGTTTGTGTAAAATGTTCAATTTGTGCATCAACAAGTCACACTGCACAGACTCTCTGGAGGGTTTATGGTCCAGACTTAAATTATTTACTGTGAGTGTGGACACATGCACATCAATATCCCGGTTATTATCCATATCCCGGTTCTGTCAGTTTTCAGGATACTGTGTTTACATGAGGACACTCATATCCCTGTGACATGATCAAATGTCGTATCCCGGTTTCTTGACATCCATCCATTCATCCATTTTCATGGATTATGGATTATCTGGGGCCGGGTCGCGGGGGCAACAGTCTAAGCAGGGACTCCCAGACTTCCTTCACCCCAGACACGTCCTCCAGCTCCTCTGGGGGGACCCCGAGGTGTTCCCAGGCCAGTCCAGAGACATAGTCCCTCCAGTGTGTCCTGGGTCTTCCCCGCGGCCTCCTCCCGGTGGGACATGAACACCTCCCGAAGGAGACGCCCAGGAGGCATCAGAACAGATGCCTGAGCCACTTCAGCTGCTCCTCTCGACGTGGAGGAGCAGCAGCTCTACTCCGAGCTTCTCCCGTGTGACTGAGCTCCTCACTCTGTCTCTAAGGGAGCTCCCAGACACCCTGCGGAGGAAACTCATTTGTGCCACTTGTATCCGTGATCTTGTCCTTTTGGTCATTACCCAGAGCTCATGACCAGAGGTGAAGGGAGGAACGAAGACTGACAGTAAATCGAGAGCTTCGCCTCTCGGCTCAGCTCCGCTTCACCACAACGGTCCGATACAGCGACCGCATCACTGCAGACGCTGCACCGATCCACCTGTCAATCTCGATCACTTTATTTATGTTGGTCACTTTATTTATGTCGCTACTGTTGATGGAAAGTGTTTGTCTTTTGGACACATGTCCAAAACTTTATGTTGCGGTGACCGGGATACTGCGTTTACATGCCACAGTCTGCTGCTTACTATCGGAACATACCAACTACAGTATCCTGGGTTCTAATAACCGGGATACTGCCTTATTCAGGACACTGAAACTGGGATCATACTGCGTATACATGCACCATGAAGACACTGGAATATTCAAAAAACCTGATCCTAACCAGGGATACTGATGTGCATGTAAACACAGTCTGTGAGAATCGGCCCCATTTGAAATAAAACAAACTGAACTTCCGGAATAAGGAGAATATTATAGAAATATAAAAAAAAGAGCTGCTCAGATAAACCAAGGATTTCTTCTTTCTTTTTCTCTCTTAACTTTGAAACCCCCAAAATACAGAAGTATCTTATAGTATGAAGAGCATTAAGCAGTTCACAAAAAAAAAAAAGAAAGAAAGAAAGAAAGAAAGACAAAGGCAAGAAAAAGAAATCTGAATAGAGGAGTATGTATGTTTGTAAAAGTAAATATATTTATGAAGTATTGTGTGAAGTATTTGTATGCCAGATTTTTATGATTTATTATATAATTTTGACTTAATTTGATGTGATTAAAACTACTGTAAATATGAATTATAGTTTTACACAAATTTAGAAGCAATTTAAAAAGAAAAGTTGAAAAATATGTTGAAAATGACAGGAAGTAGAGCAGCAGAATTCCGTCCAAAAGTTCCGCACAGTTTACAAGAAAATCTATATATTTTTTGATACTTTAAAGATAATTTCAGTAAAATAAAGGTGTTTTCTTATTTTTGCATTTATTAGATAATCATTTCTGTGTGCATTAGAGGAGTTTTTTTAGGTAACAGTTGGAATTCCCGAGTGTGACGTCACGACCAGAAAGTAAAATTTTAAACCTAGAAAATGTCAAAACTGGGAAAACGAGTATGAATTTTTTTTAACCAAATTTTAAATATAGTGTTTTTAATTGTGTAAAAGTGTAAAAGTGTTGTCTGAGCTTTCATAGGCACTTTAAACTTTAAACACGACTGACAGTCCAATAAAGAATTCCCAGAAAAGTTGCACATCGTCCCGTCAAAGATAAGACCGTTCGATTTGCAGTAGTTTGTAATAACACGACTATAAAACTAGAAATCATTAACAGCGAGCAGAGTCGAGGAGTAACAGATTACATGTACTGGAGTTATGTAATCAGAGTACAAATTATGAGTAACTGTATTCAGTTACAGTTACTTTCTTGAAATAAATGAATTACACGGCGGTATTTTCCTGTTTTCACATTTCGGGTGATATCCCTTTCTTTTTTTTTTTTCTCAGTAATTCCACTCATTGTCGGAAACTAAACCAGGTCCAAACCAGGTTTAAACCAGGTCTAAACCAGGTCCAAACCAGGTTTAAACCAGGTCTAAACCAGGACTAAACCAGGACTAAACCAGGTCTAAACCAGGTAAACCAGGTCTAAACCAGGCTAAACCAAGACTAAACCAGGACTAAACCAGGTAAACCAGGACTAAACCAGGTCTAAACCAGTCCAAACCAGGTAAACCAGGTAAACCAGACTAAACCAGGACTAAACCAGGACTAAACCAGGTCCAAACCAGGTTTAAACCAGGTAAACCAGGTCTAAACCAGGACTAAACCAGGACCAAACCAGGTCTAAACCAGGTCCAAACCAGGTTTAAACCAGGTCAAACAGCTAAACCAGGACTAAACCAGGTCTAAACCAGGACTAAACCAGGTCTAAACCAGAAAAAACAGGTCTAAAAAAGTAAACCAAATCAAGTAATCCAAAGTATTCAGATTACGTTACTTACCTAAAGTAATTTAATGGATTACATTACAAACTACATTCTGAGGATTGTAATCTGTATTCTGTAGGGGATTACATTTTAAACGTCACCTTCCCAACACTGACAGTGAGTGAGTTCACATGCCCACGAGTGTCTCGGTTCTGACAATATTCTGGATCTGGATACTCATGTCTCTGTGTGCATGAGGAACCAGAGTTTAGACCTCCCTTAGGTTTTAGACCTTTAGTAGTCCTGGTTTAGACCTGCTTTAGACCTGGTTTAGTCTTAGTTTGGTCCTGGTTTAGATCAAATTAGTCAAAAATAGAGACACCTGGGACATTTCTTGTATAAAACTGGGATAAATCAGTGGTTTTGTATAAATCTGCTGGGACAGGGGACATGAGGCTCAAATGTTTCTCAAATGTTTCCCTTTTCAAAACATATAGACCTTTTACACCGTATATTTACATGTATAGCGTATGTAAGAGTTTTTAAATGTCTTAACGAGATCTTAGTGTGAATCATGACTGTCAGAATAAAGTCAGTCTTTATTTCTATTGTGCTTTTCATATGTCACAAAGACTCTTTACAGAGCATTTATAGATTCATTATTCTTTTTCTCCACACCTGGTGATGGTAAACTACTATCGTAGCCACAGCTGCCCTGGGGCAGATCCCTCCGACCACCATCACTCATGCACCACTTTCAAACTGGGCAATGTGGGTGAAGTGTCTTGCCTAAGGACACAACGATAGTTTTGTGACTGGCGCCTCCTGTGGCTCCTCGTTTTCCCAGTGTCTCCATCCAAGTCCAGACCAGGACCAGACCTGCTGAGCTTCTGAGATCTGACAGGATCAGGCTTTGACAAACCGCTGTGGCCACAAAAATGTTCTTGGGGACCTTTTTGTCTGTGTTCCCAGAAATAAACTCCAGACACTTAACACGACTCGCTTCTTCTGTCGACATGACAAATAATTTGGACTCACCATTGCAGCACGCACTTTCTCCGAGAGGACATGGTTACAAAAAGCGTGTTTAAAGTGAAAATAAAGATAAAGAAGAGCAGACGTGTACGGTGCAGACGCGTCATGGTTGTAGCAGCTTTAATTCGTTGTCTCGTGGGATTGAGGCAGAAATACGCTGCAATTTGTTAAAAAAAAAAGCCAAATCAATCTAAAAAACACTTCAGCGACAAATACAAGGCCACACATCACTCGTAGGAGGTAGAAAGATCTGAAAAGTTGATTTTGCATCAGATGGGCCCTTTAAAAGTTTTGACAAGATCTTAGTGTAAGATCGAAAAACAATAAAATGGGAAAACGGTTTGTTATTTAATTTTAACATTTTTGTCTCAAACAAGCAAAAAAATACATTTCAATCTCAATCCGTAAACGACCCGTTTATGTGACTTAAATGGACTGAACCAGGACTGAGACTGGGACCAGACCAGGACCAGGCTTTGACCAGACCAGAACTAAGACCAGGATTGAGACGGGGAATGAGCCCAGGACCAGACCGCGACCAGACCAGGACCAGACCAGAACTAAGACCAGGACTGAGACCGGGATCAGAACGGGACTGAGACCAGTTTAGTCCTGGTTCAGTCCTGGTTTCAGTCCTGGTTTAGTCCTGGTTCAGTCCTGGTTTAGTCCTGGTTCAGTCCGGCATCTCAGTTTAAATCATGGAAACGGGAAATGGTCGTTATCCGTTTTTTCCATTATTGATTTAAACACAAAAAACAAATCTTTATCTGTTTTTTTTCCATTTTGGTTTTAAAGACAAATAATGAAGAATATATATATATATATTTTTTTTCGTTTCCTTAGTTTTGGTTTTATTTTGAAAAACGAATGAACAAACGACACACGGATTAACCTCGATTTCCAATATTTCAGTTTATTTCAAATAACACCAGTCAAAAAACAGACTCGGTGCCTATTTTAATTCTGATATTTTATTCTCTCTGGTTTATTTTCTGCCAGAAGGCCTCACCTGAAAAATCGTAGCAGTTTCGTGGACAAACATGTCGTCCTTTTTTTTATAGCGACGCGTTTATTTTCATGTTTTAGTAGAAAGTCACTGTCGAACTCCACGACGAGAAACCGGAAGCAGCGATAAACTCTTGACACTGAATTCACACGTGGCGCAAAACAGCAGAACTTCCGGAACAAATAAACCGAAGAGAATCAAATATCGAAATGAAAATTAAACTTTGAATTAAATACTGGAAATCGAGGTCGAAATCTGTTTTTTTTTTTGTTTGACACTAAAATGGAAAAACGAAATTACAAACTGTTTTCACATTTTATGATTTTTCGTTGAGTGAAATTCAAACGAACGAACGGTTCACGAAACACGGACCGTCGTCGGACTTTCTTTCAGGTAAAACGCTCGACCCCGTCCCGCCGTTCTCACTGACCTCTCCGGGACTCCGTTTGTACCATAGCCATCGCGTCAGACTCCCCACTCTAGTCCGCGGTCCGTTTTCTCTCCGTGCAGCTCCGCGAGTCCGGCTCCATTTTCACGTTGTTTTTTATTCCATATTTGCCGAGGAGTCTTGGACAAACACGGAGACTGTGCGGCGGCCGGAGAAACGTTCTGCTTGGCTCAGCTCGGTCGTGAAATCTCAGAGCAAAGGTTAAACGGGCTAAATATTAACCGAACAATCTCTTTTGTGTTTTATTACAAGTAGTCGCCCCACGTCTGAAGAACAGGAAGTGTCCGCTACCGTCAGGACGGAGCTGCGGACTGATCCAGGTCCGGGACCAGACCGGGACCAGATCAAGACCGAGACCGAGACCAGACCAGGACGAGACCAGAACTGAGACGGGGGACTGAGACTAAGACCAGGACTGAGACCGGGACCAAACCACAACCAGACCAGAACTAGGTCTAGGACTGAGACGGGGACTGAGATCGGGACCAGACTGGGACCAGTTTAGTCCTGGTTTACTCTTGGTTTAGTCCTGGTTTACTCTTGGTTTAGTCCTGGTTTAGTCTTGGTTTCGTCCTGGTTTAGTCCTGGTTTAGTCTTGGTTTAGTCCTAGACCGGGACTGAGACCGGGACTGAGACCAGGACTGAGACTGGGACCAGACCGGGACCAGATCAAGACTGAGACGGAGGACTGAGACTAAGACCAGGACTGAGACCGGGACCAAACCACAACCAGACCAGAACTAGGTCTAGGACTGAGACGGGGACTGAGATCGGGACCAGACTGGGACCAGTTTAGTCCTGGTTTACTCTTGGTTTAGTCCTGGTTTACTCTTGGTTGAGTCCTGGTTTACTCTTGGTTTAGTCCTGGTTTAGTCTTGGTTTCGTCCTGGTTTCATCCTGGTTTAGTCCTGGTTTAGTCTTGGTTTAGTCCTGGACCGGGACTGAGACAGGGGACTGAGACCAGGACCAAGACCGGGACTGAGACCAGAACCAGACTGAAACTGAGACCAGGACTGAGACCGGAACCAAACCGCGAACAGACCAGAACTAAGACTAGGACTGAGACGGGGATTGAGACTGGGACCAGACTGTGACTGAGACCAGTTTAGTCCTGGTTTGCTCTTGGTTTCGTCCTGGTTTCGTCCTGGTTTAGTCTTGGTTTAGTCTTGGTTTAGTCCTGGACTGGGACTGAGACCGGGACTGAGACCGGGACTGAGACCAGGACTGAGACTGGGACCAGACCGGGACCAGACCAGAGGATCAGAGCCCGCGGTAGGGCCGAAGCTCGAAGCTGAGGCTCGGACAAATGACATTTTGGTTCCACACGAGTAAACACAGACATTCTCACGTGTGACCAAGATCACACTAATGTTCATGGGCCTGTACACATACACACGTTGTATTGTGGATATAATGATCATGTGATGTGGGCTGGGCTCCTCATAAACTGCTTCTGTGCTGATGAACTGAACCCACCGACGCTTCATGGGGACCAGGTTGCTGTTTCTGATTGTGCTTGTTAAAGTTTTATGTTCAGACAAAATCTGCAGCCGAATAAAAACACTAAGGCGACGTTCAGACTGCAGGGTTTAACGCTCAATTTAGATTTTTTTTGTGAAATCTGATGTTTTTTCGAGGTCGTTCACATTTCCAGTTAAATGTGACTTGTATGTGACTCCAGTGTGAACATTAAACGGTCCAAAAGTGTCCCACATGTGACACTGGAGACACGACGACGTCAACCGCAGCGAGCGTCTCTGTGTTTACACAAGTTGTCCAAACATGGACGCAGCATCGAGCACCTGGAGATTTTAAAGTTCCTCTCGTACCGGAGCCAGAACATGAACAACTTACTTGTTTTAAGGAGGAGATTGAGAAGGAGAAGGACCAGGTTTTTGGTCGTGGTGTTTTGTGGGACAGAACGTTGAAAGGAACGTGTGGATGTGGAGACGGAGCCAAGAGTGGTGAGTGGTGGAGTTCATTAACAATTTTTGCCAACTTCAGTGCAGAATAGTGACGTTTGTGTCTTGTTGATAACGTGTAGGTGGATGAATGCACTTTGGCTGTTCACACTGAAGTCACATGTCAAAAGATCAGATATGTATCAGTTTCAGGAGCACATATCCAAGTGTCCTGGGTCACATTTTGAAAAAAAACGGATCTGTGTGGTTCAGACTGTCATTAAAAGATCAGATACAGGAACATAGAGACAAAAAAAGTCGGATTTGGATCACTTCAGGCTGCAGTCTGAACGTAGCCGTAGTCGTCCCTAGTTCCATTTTCCTGCTGTTCTGTTTTGATGATATTAAAATTGCCCCATAGTCCAGTTCATTAATCACTAATCACTAATGACTTTTCCAGCGCTACAATAAATACGTCAAAGTGCAGGACGTTGACACCAGGTTGAACTCTGGAAGTACGGGACGTTTTACAGATGACGTCAGGGATTCTTTGTCCGTTTTATGCTGAGTCACGCTTTGCTCAGATTTCATAAAAACGTCCGATTCACGACGTCACGACAGGAAAATCTAGAATCAGTTTAAACACGCAGGAAAACACAAAGCACAGAAAACGCAGAAAACTGTTCTGCAAAATCAGTCAAAATCAGTCTGTTGATCCGTTTCATTTGTTCGTTCGTTTTTCAAAAAATAAAATAAATAAATAATAAAATAAAATAAAAAACAACAGTTTTTTCACTATTTGTCTCCAAAACCAAAATGAAAAAAAATAAAAATAAATAAACAGATAATGATTCATTTTTTCAGTTTTTCGACTATGTGTGTGTGTGTATATATATGTGTGTGTGTTGTGTGTGTTATGTTGTGTGTGTGTGTGTGTTTGTATATGTATGTGTGTGTTGTGTGTGTGTGTGTGTGTGTTGTATATATGTTTGTGTGTGTGTGTGTGTATATATGTTTGTGTGTTTGTATGCGTTTGTGTATGTGTGTGTGTGTGTTTGTGTGTCGTACCAAACAGGTGTGCGCTCTCAGACAGGCAGAAGTCATCGTTGGGCGGGAGCTGTAGTGGCCCCACATTGATGTCGGGGCCCCACTCGTTCATCCAGGAGCCTCTGAGGGGCCTTCAGTGAGGAGGGGGGGGGGTCCTCAGAGAACGAGGGAGGGAAGGGGGATTCTATTACACTGGAAAACAAAAATTAAAACAAATATTAGATGGAATAATGGAAAACTTACATGTCAAACAGGGGTGGAGTCAGCAAGTCTGGGGGCCCTAGGTGAAGTTCAGTTTGGGGGCCCCACTATAATGCACCGTATGTGTTTTTTAAATATATTTATTGTCTATTTTTCCCCATTGTTCTTGAGATATGCACATCTCCATTTATTTGAATTATGGTGGATTGGAAACTTGTCTTATTAGTTCAGTCGCCAACTAGAAAACCAGTGTTAACGGCCCCAGGCCTTAGTTCTAATATTTCTGCAGAGTTCTCTTGATTCCTGCTGCACGAGCCCTGGTGCATGATTGGTGGGGCAAGTCCACGCCCACCTCACCTGCAGCCACGCCCCCTATTTAAGGAGATCGCCAGCACCTGTTCGGGGCTGCTGGCCTTGGTGGCCAGAATGTCATTTTGGTTTCGTGTGTGTAGTTTAGTCTAGTCTGTTTTGTGCCTTTTTTGATTTGGTCACTTGATTCTGTTTGTGGGTTTATGTGGTTTGATTTGGGGAACTTGTGTTTTGGTTTAGTGTGTGTCCCTAAGTTTTACCACTCGTTTTTGTGTAAGCCTGCGTGACCCCTTTTCTGGCACAAAACTCTGTTTATTCTGTTGTTCTGTTTCTTAGTTTAGGTTATTTTCTGTATATTTTTAGTCTTTTGTTAATTTACATTTTACCTTCCTGTTAATTAAACATTATTTTATTTACTCCATTTTACATCCTGGTTTTATTTTTGTTACTTCCCTTTCTCCCCTAACAAAGGGGACGTAACAACCAGAACTGAAAGTAGTTTTATGTTTTTGCTAGAACAATTACATTTTTGTTTACATCCATTACAAAAATTATTATTTTTCTTATGATTATTATTTAAAAGTAAACTACTCTCATTTAGGCCCTGTCCACTCTAGTTTGTATTCAGGATGTTTTGGTTGTGGGTGCAGTGTTCGTTCACACTAATCAGATTGAAAACGGCCCCAGAGACGGAACGATCTGGTGCCTCCAGCTCCCACAAATTCATGTTTGTACAGATCCCATCCGGCACCGTGTGGACGCCTGAAAACACTGATCCTCTGATGTAGGTCTGTGCACCGCCAAGTCATTCACCGCCAAAACACTAAGAGGTGAGAATATGTGTCCATTCATATAAACGTGTGTCTGTGTGTATGACCTGCAGACGTATAATCTCTGAAAAGTTTAACATGAACCATCTCCAACACGACAAAGATGTTCATTTTGTCTTCTTATATACTTTAACTTTCTTTTTAAAGACAATACAGTAAAGTGTATTTACCTTGTTGACATGTTTTGGCTGCTGCTGCATCTTCGGTACTGTCACCGGTGTTGGTGATGACATGTCGTATATCAGCTGTTGTTATTTCCTGTAGGTGTGGTCAGTCTGATGGACCTGGCGTTTCGCTCAGACTGACCACGCCTCCCGTCGCCCGGTGTCTCTGGAGGAGGGTGTCCCAGGTGTGTGAAAGGAGGAACGCTCCATCATCTTGATTAATCCTGTCCGAGTGTCCGTGCCTCATTTCCTGATTTCACTGTCCTCCCTGATCCAGCGTTTGAACTTGTTGTTTTCCGATCCAACGGCCTGAGCTCCGTCCCGATCCAGAATGTGGTTATTTCTTATACAGTGTCTGAGATGGCAGATTTTAGCCCACAGGAAGCCCACAGGAAGTAACAACAGCTGATATACGACACATCAACACCAACACCAGGGACAGTTCTGAAGATGCAGCCGCTGAAACATGTCAACAAGTACACTTTACTGTATTGTCTTTAAAAAGAACCCAAGAAGTTAAAGTTCATCTCCAACACGATAGAAACACAGAACAGACTCACCATCAGCAGAACATCCCTCTGTCACAGAAAGAACACTCATATTCCACTGAGTCGTGTCCTTTAGTCCGACAGAAGCTGAACCGCATCAGCGACACAAGGAAAGAACTGTTTTTATCATTGCTCAGTTTATGTAAATGAGTCATGTGGTTTTAAGTTTAATTTCTGTATAAAGTAAACAAATATGCTCAAAGTTGTGTGGATAGGGAAGGATTGCGGACACAGAAACGACGTGTCTGGATGCAGATCGTTTCCGATACGGTGATACGCGGATTCGTTTCAGTGTGAACGGGGTCGAAGAGAAGAACACTGAGGGAAATTGGTTGGGGGCCCCTCCAGGTTTAAATGTCAGTATATATGTTTTTTTTTTAATTAAAACTGGTAAAATATCCCAAAATATCAGTCAAATTATTCAAACTCACAGATTGTTTATATAAATGGACATAGTGAACCTGCTAGTCACTTCGTTCCCAGCAGGAAGTGAGCGCTCCCGGCTCCAATTCATTTTGTTTTGAAAAAGTGTTGCCTCTTTCTCTCTCTGCAAATGTTCGTATAAACCCGCTCTACGTGATCCTGGTGTTTTTATTTCACTGTTTCATCCATAAATAAATTCCTATGATGTTGTCCTGCTCTCAGATGGGGGCACAAGCCAGATTTCCCGATCGATTACACTGCACTTTACGGTGAATTATCCAAAATGTGACCTCAGAAATGTTGAACCTGATATTTTCAATTAGTGACTAAACCCTCGAACTACGGAAGCAGAGAGGGTCACAACGAACGCAAACGCCGCAACAGATACAAATGCGACAACACAACAAAAAGCCACAACAAACCAAAAAAAAAAGCCACAACGGAAATGACCGTGGGACTCTATTTTAATGCAAACGCCGCAACAAATACAAACGCCACAACACAAAGGCAAATGCCGCAACACATTAAAAAGCCACAACACTTTAAAAAGCCGCAACACATTAAAAAGCCACAACGGAAGTGACCACGGGACTCTATTTTCCGACGGAGCGATCGAGCGGCAAGTGAAGAAGAAGAACTACAATGTGAAAAGTAAAGGAACGGAGAAGTTGGAAATGTAAGTAAAAGTAATTTATTGTTTTATCATTATTCGTTTCACGTTGTAGTTCTTCTTCTTCACTTGCCGCTTGATCGGTCCGTCGGAAAATAGAGTCCCGCGGTCACTTCTGTTGTGGCTTTTTGTTGTGTTGTCGCATTTGGGTCCAGTCAAGTGGTAACGGAGGGAAACAGGGGCAGATTTTTAACATTCAAATGTCTCTTATTCAGAAACTAGAGGAACTATTGAAATAAGTAAAGTATCAGAATGTAGGAAAGAGTTACACTCCAACAGGGTCAAGTTAAACCTGTGAGATTCTTTCAAGTTGTTGACAAAAATTTTTAAAACTCATGTCGGTAACGGAGGGAATGAAATATGCAGCACTTTTTGGGCAATAAATCCAAACAGTGATAACTCTTGGTTCTCACTTCCATATCCTTAACAAACTGGTTTGAATATTTGCTTCATATAGTTTTCTACCATATGGTACAAGATTAGGTTGAAAAGCCTCTTACTTTTTGTTTGATTTTTTATTAAGAAAGGTCATGGTAACGGAGGGAAAAGTAAAAAAAATTGTGCAAACAAGTAAAATCTTTGCAGAACATGTTCAAAATCTGAAAGAGCCAATATGAGCTCAGAGGTGCGGTCACGTTTATCAAAAAGAAAATCAGAACAAACATTATGAAATTGTGTAAATCTGTTAAAGAGGTGGAGCTGTGGAACAACTGTACAGAAAACCTCAAACTGTGCACCAGTTTCTTTCACTTTATAAAGAAGTTTAAATGTTTAACTCTGGACAGAAACATGAAATATGAGACTTAGTTTGTGCTGTAGAACTTTGTTGTTCTGTTTCTGATTTGTTTGTTTCCTCTCGCTGTTTTTATGAAGATGAACTGATGTCAAGACGAAGCTCTGACAAAGGAATAAAGGGGAAAGACAGAATAAACTCAAGCTTCAGTCTGCACCTTTTCAGTCTGTGTGTGTTAAATATGACTGTTTATGAATTAATGTCAAAATGTACCTGTGACCCAAATAAATAAATAAACAAGTAGAAGGTGCAGGATTTTACATCATTTGTCACTTTTTTCTTCTGAAAACTTTAATATTACTTCAAATTGAAAGGAAACTATTTCTATAAAATATGTCAGTCCTTTAACTTCTTAGGTTCTTTTTAAAGACAATGCAGTAAAGTGTATTACCTTGTTGAACAACAGCTGATATACGACACGTCACCACCAACACCGGTGACAGTTCTGAAGATGCAGCAGCCGAAACATATCAACAAGGTAAATACACTTTACTGTATTGTCTTTAAAAAGAACCTAAGAAGTTAAAGTATATAAGAAGACATAATGAACATCATTGGCTTAATATGTCAGTCCTTCCAAGCAAATTTTTATCATTTTAAATATTTTTTTTTTGAAAAATCATGAACCTTCATCAACAGTTCAAAGATGGAATAACACAAGATATGATGAAATACATCCATTTATTTACATGATTTTTGGGTCTTTGAAATTTGGGAAATAATTTTTGTTCCATGTTTCATTCATGGTCTGTTTAAAACGGATGGAACTTTAGAACCAAAAATGGTCCAGAAAAAAGGTCAACAGTTTCATAAACTAGAGAACATATGTATCTGTTCAATACATTTTTATATCAGATGAATTAACTTGATTTTTGGCCTTGTTGTTTACTTCTGCTTGACCGGGCCCGGTGTCTGTCTCCAGTGCGACGTGTGGTTTAACTTTCTGTTTCCATGGACTCAAGCAGGTGATGAACGTTACACAGTGTAGCTTTAAAATAACAGCTCTGACATCAGCATTATTGAAAGTGAAAGTGTTTAACAGAATTACAGCTCCAGCAATGACCGAGGTGACAGTGACACGCACACACACCGGGACACGAGACACGGGGCTGGGACACACTTCTGCAAACACCATGGAGATTTAACCGATTTTAATCAGAGTCAGAGCAGAGAGTCAGTGCTCGTGTTTCAAACAGGCAGCGCTCTTTACGTTTCATTCTGAATTATTATTTAAGGTTATTTAAGACATTTTAACCTCTGTTCCGTTACATTTGTTCAGACGTGTAACTATAATTGCACAATAACTCTGCTCTGAAGTCAGACAGTCTGCAGTCAACTTGTTTCACAATAATCCTCGATTCCACCATTTGGCAATTTTTCTAATTCTTGATTATTAAAAACCTGAATGAATTAATGAATTACTGGGACATAAACCGTGATACAACTATTGAAAAAGTGTTAAGAGAGCTTGAGTTGAATTGATTCTAATTCTCTGTTGAGGTATTGGTCAATAACACCTGATACATGTTCAAAAAGAAGTGCCTCATCTTTAAAAAAGTAGAATTTTATAGATGTATCAAGAATTTCAGACTTCCGGTCATCACGCATTTCACACTGGGAAGGATTTTCTGAAAAAGTGAGCATCAAACCTCCATGTTTGTTTTCCCAGTGGGATGTGTCTATTGTCAAAGTCGATCTTTTCAAGTCTTTTGAACCATATCACTTTTGTTTCTGGTTCTGATATTGTCATATTTTAGTTTTGGTATTTGGACATTGTAATTGTTTGGTTGTTGGATCCTAACAATTACTCAAGAAATTTGTTTGCGAACTCCATAAATGCAAAAGTGAATCAGATGTGTGTGACTGCAAACGTTCAAACTGTTTCTCTTCCCAACGGAATTGAAAAATAGTGAAGGTGAAGGCGATGGGCAGGATTGATCCACAGGAAGAACCAAAAAGGAAACATTTGTCTGACTAAATCATCCTGAGTTTACAGAGAACATTTTGTATGTGGAGCGACAACAAAACAAAATCCCGATCCTTCGCTCAACCTCGGTTATGAATTTAAAAAGTCAACGCCAAAGTGAAAGGCTCCAACTGTTCACCAAGAAACACCTTCCACTGCAAAGAGACCAAGACGTGATGTTGCTGTAAAACCACAAGAACAAGAAAGTGCAGCTCAGTCTGTTTGTCTTCTGCTCCTCTCCATTAACAATTTTTGGATTTTGTTTTGTCGTCGCTCCACATACAAAATGTTCTCTGCAAACTCAGGATGATTTCTTAGGCAGACAAATGTTTCCTTTTTGGTTCTTCCTGTGGATCAATCCTGCCCATCACCTTCACCTTTCACTATTTTTCAATTCCGTTGGGAAGAGAAACAGTTTGAACAGAGGTTTGAGTCACACACATCTGATTCACTTTTGCATTTATGGAGTTCACGCAGACAAATTTCTTGAGTCGTTTTCCGCTGTTAGGATCCAACAACCACACAATTACGACGTCCGAATCCCAAAACTAAAATATGACAACATCAGAACCAGAAACAAAAACGATATGAAGACTTGAAAAGATCGACTTTGACAATAGATGACCGGAAGTTTGAAAATCTTGATGCATCTATTGTCATTAAAGTGTCATGACCGTAACAACCTCCATGCCAGTCCCAAATATTTATTCAAAGCGAAATTCCTCTCATGACTCTTCTGTTACAGGAATCGGGCGACACAGAAGCCACCATAAAACCAAGAAACAACGAGTGTGCGAGTGTAAAACGTGGTGTGTGTTACTTTTATTCACCGTTTTAACAACACAACTGTTTTCCTGTTCTGATTTGTCGTACATTTCAGATTAATCACATGTACTTAACAGTGTTGGGAGCAACGAGTTATAAAAGTAACAAATTACTGTGTTGCTTTTTGCTGTAATGCAGTAATGTGGCGTTACAGGGGAAAAAATTGTAATATTTTACTCGGTACAAATGTGAGTAACACGCGTTAAAATGCTTTTTTAACCCAGATTGAAGTGGTGCGTTTTTCTTCATAGAAATTCGCTAAAATCACCGCGATATCAGCAGCGGTGAAAGGTACACCGTCAGTTAACCGCGGGCGAAAGGACCAACGGAGAAGTCTACGCTGTTTAGACCTGGTTTAGACCTGGGTCAGTTCTGGTTTAGACCTGGTTTAGATCTGGGTCAGTTCTGGTTTAGACCTGGGTCAGTTCTGGTTTAGACCTGGTTTAGATTTGGGTCAGTTCTGGTTTAGACCTGGTTTAGACCTGGGTCAGTTCTGGTTTAGACCTGGGTCAGTTCTGGTTTAGACCTGGGTCAGTTCTGGTTTAGACCTGGTTTAGATCTGGGTCAGTTCTGGTTTAGACCTGGTTTAGACCTGGGTCAGTTCTGGTTTAGACCTGGGTCAGTTCTGGTTTAGACCTGGTTTAGACCTGGGTCAGTTCTGGTTTAGACCTGGTTTAGACCTGGGTCAGTTCTGGTTTAGACCTGGTTTACAGTCGTCTCTCGCTCTATCGCACTTTCACCTTTCACAGTCTCGCTGTTTTGCAGATTTTTTTTGTCCAGTTTTGTTTTTTGCTATTTCGGGTACCGCAAATAGTTGCTGAAATCAGGACCGTGAGCCCGAGCAGCGGGTCCGTAAACCACGATCGGGCAGCGCCGCTCTTAGCTCTTACCGGAGCAGAGCCGCTCCTTTCTCCTGCGTCACCTTCGAGCCCGTCCCGACAGCGAGTCCTGTTTTAGTCCTAGTTCAGTTCTGGTTTAGTCCTGTTTTAGTTCAGTCCTGGTTTAGTTCTCCTCTTCAGTCCTGGAATCAGTCAGAGGTTAGTCCTGTTATAGTCCTGGTTTAGACCTGGTTCTGTCCATATACGGCGCAAAAGTTCAGCATCTTCGCAGTTATTTTGGTGAGAGTAACTTAAAGTAATGCAATAGTAATGTAACGCCTCACATTTTAAACGCAGTAATATTGTAATGTCACGAATTCACTTTGAAATGACAGTAATAAGTCATAAATAAATAACGCATTACAGTTTTAAAGTCACTTGCCCAACAGTGGTGCTTAATGTGAACATACATACGACTCCGCACGTGACCCTCTCATGGCCCATCGCCGCCGCCTCGCACTTTTAATTACCTATAGAGTAATTTCCCCTGAGATCCAACCCACAACCTCTGCACACCTCCACAGCCACACGACGTACACGATTTACAAAATGTGAGGTCCAGTTACGATCATTTAACAGCCCTTACCTTTAGCCTTCGGTTTAAATCACAGTCCGGGTTTCGTTGAAAATATTCTTAATTGTTTTATCTCCGTGGCGACAGCAGCCCGAGCGCGTATCCGGTCTGTGTGTGTGTGTGTGTGTGTTTGGACTCAGTGGGAACATGTGTGAGCGGCCGGGGGTCAGGGAGAGACGCTCGGTGGTTATTAATTAAGCCCGACCATCACATACAGTCCCCTAAAAAAAAAACCTCTTATCTCAAATGTACGAATTCAGGAGACGAAATCCCTCCCACGGCCGAGACACGCGGCGTTACGAGACCGGCCTCCTCCATCCAACGGAATTTACTACTGATAATGTTTATGATTTTATTATTCGGGCTGATAATCGTCTTATCAGTTGTTTTAAATGTGCTACTATTTTTCTGATCCGTGTTCTAGTGTCGTTTCCTCGACGGAAACAAACCTGGAGTTGTGTTTGTTTGTTTCATTCACGCACGTTTAACTCACAAACTTTAGGCTCTTTAGTTCTTCTCACACTCGCTGTTCCACCTTGTGATGTCATGTGGTGATACAGGAAGTGCTCCACTGTGTTTTTAAACTCCACACACCTTCACTAGAATCATTTTGGATGATTTCAGACCTGGGATTGCCAAACTCTACTGAACTAAAGGTTAAAAAAAAAAGTTGATGTTAACTTGAAAACTGCTTCTTCGTGACATCACAAGGTGGAACACAACATTTTGAGCTTTGGAGATGTAAACAGCACTGTTGGGCAAGTTACTTTAAAACTGAAATGCATTATTTATTTATGACTTATTACTGTCATTTCAAAGTAATTTGTTACATTACAATATTACTGTATTTAAAATGTAAAACATTACACAACTATTACATTACTTTAAGTTACTCTCACCAAAATAACTGCAAAGATGCTGAACTTCTGCGCCAGATATGGACTGAACCAGGTCTAAACTAGGACTAAACCAGGTCTAAAGCAGAAGTGACCCAGGTCTAAACCAGGTCTAAACAGCGTGGAGTTCTGCGTCGGTTCTTTCGCTCGCGGTCACCTGACGGTCTACACGGGCGCGTCTTCGGTGTTTCATCGCTGCTGATATCGCGGTGATTTTAGCAAATTTGTATGAAG
The DNA here is from genome assembly GCF_026225935.1 of Boleophthalmus pectinirostris. NCBI lineage: Eukaryota > Metazoa > Chordata > Actinopteri > Gobiiformes > Gobiidae > Boleophthalmus > Boleophthalmus pectinirostris. The sequence continues at coordinate 42,304,178 of NW_026571152.1, read as the reverse complement.
AGAAACAAAAAACCCACCACTTCAATCCAGGTTTAAAAAAAGCATTGTTACGTGCGTTGCTCACATTTGTATCGGGTAAAATATTTATTTTTTTCACCCTGTAAAGCCACATTAATGGCAAATGAGCAAAAACAGCAAAAAGCAACAGATTACAGTAATTCGTTACTTTTATAACACGTTGCTCCCAACACTGGTAAACAGACTAATAAAACTGTCCTCAAACTAAAATAAAGAGTTACTCAAACATGTGTGAATGAAACAAAACACAACTCCAGGTCTGTTTTTGAAGAGGAAACTCATTGGGGTGTAACAATGTTGGCGACATCACGATCGTTTCATATTAAACTGAGCGTCTTTAAGCAAAAATAAGAAAAATTGGCCTCTGCACCCGTTGTGGAAGCACCGGCGGCTTTAAGTCTGAGGTTTTAAAGCATTTTGTGTTTGTCGTGACACGAAACGAGAAAGAAGAAAAGGTGAGAAGTCATGAGATAAACCCACACGCCGAAAATGTTCAAGAATGTTCAAGAAAATCAAGTCGGGACAGAAAACTCTACGTGAATCATTTACAACAGCTCAAGAAATAACCAAATGCATCGCAGAATATAAAGCCAGTGATTTGATCCATTTTCCACGGTGACGGTGTCGGGTTTAAAAGGTTCGTGGCAAAACTGGTGCTGAAATATAAAGTACCATTGCATTTAAGTTTGTTTGTTTTTTATCTCCCATAAGGACAACTCAAATATACACTGAGTAATAATGTTTTTAACACAGCTTTGAGCACATTTGTTTACATTTTACAGAAATGAAACCTAAAGTCACATGACTCATTTGCATAAACCTGAAAATAAAAACAGCTCGCTCCTTGTGCTGATGCGGTTCAGCTTCTGTTGGACTAAAGGCTCCTGACGACAGTTTTATTACAATTGTTTAATTGTTACTTGAATTTTGCACTTCAACTTCACAGTCTTTTCAGTCTGTTCAAAATGTCACTGATATGAAAATGACAATAAATGTTTCACCAAATGATGCTCAAAACATTTTATAATCTCAGTCTTTTCATTATGTAGAATATTGTAATATTGTGAGTTTTCCCACGATATCATAATAAATATCGCACCGTGAGGTTCATAATGTGACGATATTGCATCATGAGACTTGGATATCGTGACACCCCTAATTTTTGTTTATTTCTCTTAAAATATGTCTCTTCTGCTTGTTAGTTGTTATGATTTGCCTGAAATGTTCCATAGTATGGCATTAAAAACACAGATAAAGTGTTTTTATTGTTCAAAAACACAGATAAAGTGTTTTTATTGTTCAAAAACACAGATAGATTGTGTTTATTGTTAAAAAACACCCAAAGTGTTTCTATTGTTCAAAAATACCGATAAAGTGTTTTTATTGTTCAAAAACATTGTTCAAAAAAACAGACAAAGTGTTTTTATTGATCAAAAACATTGTTCAAAAACACAGATAAAGTGTTTTTATTGTTCAAAAACATTGTTCAAAAACACAGATAAAGTGTTTTTATTGTTCAAAAACACCGATGGAGTGTGTTTATTGTTAAAAAAAACAGACAAAGTGTTTTTATTGTTCAAAAACATCTTCCTTAAACATGTTTTGGGCTGTGAATCAAATGAAACACAACTCCAGGTCTGTTTTTGAGGAGGGAACAACATTATAATATGACTTAAACCTCACAAGAGACACTTTTGTGTAATATTAAACTAAAAAAACAAAAACTAAAACCTTACGAGTCAGTGGTCATGTTAAAATAAATGCAGTTGTTAGTTTTTTTTGTCAGAGATTTGCGTAAACAGTCGGTGGCAATGACAGCATCGTCCTTGAACGTACCAAGGCTGTTTCGTCATCCCTCTGTGATCCAAAAAACTCCCATTTTAACTTCAATGGACACGAATCTTTAAAGCTGCAGTGTGTAACTTTTCTGTTGGAGGGTCTGTCAAACACTTTTCTCCAAGCCTTTCTTTTCTTTTCTTTTTACTTTTTAACTTTTTAAACTTTTTTTTACTTTGTCTGGAATGTCCCACAGTACAATATTAAACCTTTCTATCTCCGTTTAGACTGAACCAGACCAAGTTCCAGCCATTTTGGAGCAATAAAACCACCTGTAATTGAATAAAAAAGTAAAGTAGAGCTGATTAATGTCACACTGTGGAACATTCCAGATGGAGCAATGACGTATCCGTACAGATCACGGCAAATTTCTCTGATCTGGTCAAGATTTTAAAACTTATATCAGGTTCTTCGTCTTGTATAATCTTAAAATTTGTCACGTATATTCAGTGTTGGGGAGTAACAGATTACATGTACCGGAGTTACGTAATCAGAGTACAAATTATGAGTAACTATATTCAGTTACAGTTACTGTTTCAGTGAGTGGTAATTGGATTACAGTTACTTTGTTGAAATAAATGGATTACACAGAGGGATTTTCCTGTTTTCACATTATTTGTATTTTTATTTTATTTTTTATTTTATTTTTTCAGTAATTCCACTCATTGCTGGAAACTAAACCAGGTCTAAACCAGGACAAAATCAGGACTAAAACCAGGTCTAAACCAGGTCTAAACTAGATCTAAACCAGGATTAAAACCAGGTCTAAACTAGATCTAAACCAGGTCTAAACCAGGACAAAAACCAGGTCTAAACTAGATCTAAACCAGGTCTAAATCAGGACTAAAACCAGGTCTAAACTAGATCTAAACCAGGTCTAAACCAGGACTAAACAAAAAACCAGGTCTAAACTAGATCTAAACCAGGTCTAAATCAGGACTAAAACCAGGTCTAAACTAGATCTAAACCAGGTCTAAACCAGGACAAAAACCAGGTCTAAACTAGATCTAAACCAGGTCTAAACCAGGACTAAAAACCAGGTCTAAACTAGATCTAAACCAGGTCTAAACCAGGACTAAAACCAGGTCTAAACTAGATCTAAACCAGGTCTAAACCAGGACTAAAACCAGGTCTAAACTAGATCTAAACCAGGTCTAAACCAGGATTAAAACCAGGTCTAAACTAGATCTCAACTAGATCTAAATCAGGACTAAACCAGGACTAAAACCAGGTCTAAACCAGGACTAAAAGAGGATTTACCAGGACTAAACCATACTGCGCGGACGTGTCTCCTCCTTTTCTATCAATAATATTTTTAATACAGTTAAGTTTCCTCGTCTTTGCTTCTCTACAGCAAATCAAGTAATCCAAAGTATTCAGATTACATTACTCACTTTAAGTAATTTAATGGATTCCATTACAAACTACATTTTGGGGTGTGTAATCTGTAATCTGTAATCTGTAGGGGATTACATTTCAAAAGTCACCTTCCCAACACTGCGTATATTTCTTCCATGACCGAACTAGTCAGAAAATCTTAAATTTAGACAATAAATATTTAAAAGAAGAAGCTACAATCCGTTTACCAGAGTTCTCCCTGCAACACTTCACTTACTTTTAGATTTAGTGACACAGATTTGCTTAAAACTCAAATTTGTTTATCTAAAAAGCATCCATAAACTTATTTCCAGCCCACGAACACTCAGAAACTGCTTCATTCTCGTCTAGAGGTCGTTTATTTTAAGAGAACTTGTCCAGATCATTTCAACACTTTTAAGTCATTTTCTGATACATTTAAGTGTTTATATTTTACATTTTGGCCAAGCTTTTTTGTGTGGAATCAACAAAGTGACGAATCCCCGACCCACAAACGTTCATCTGTAGAATTAAATTGCGATTTGCCTCAAAAAAAACGGTGCCAAAAACAATTCTTTAATCATTAATGAGTTGTTGCTCCATCTGCAGAGGCCTCCTGAGTCAACACCGTCGCTCTGGAATAAACAGGACCTTTGCCATTGGCTGTGATCTGTTTGTGGACTGTGCGACGTCGAGCTGCAGACTCCCACTCACCCGCTCACCCACTCGCTCACCCACTCGCTCACCCGCTCACCCACGCCCACGTACATGTCAACGTAAACGGGCAGACGTGAGATTTAAAGAACATACATTGCGCTAAATCGACTTCTTCAGCTCTTTGACAGTGTTTCCTGGGGACATAGGGTCTGTATTTACTCAAAAAGCTCAATTTAAAACATATAGTTGTTGCAAAAATAGCTTTAAATCTTTTTAGACACAACTCTCTCCTTGGCAGATGCAGAGAAGCTCGTCCACGCCTTTATCTCCTCCAGGCTGGACGACTGTAACGCACTCCTCATCGGGATCCCTGGCAGGAGCATCCAGAGACTGCAGGACGTCCAGAACTGCGCTGCCAGGATCCTGATGAGGCGGCGAAAATTTGACCACATCACCCCCATCCTGAAATCCCTTCACTGGCTCCCGATCACACTCAGGATTGAGTACAAGGTCTCCCTCCTCACTCACCAGTGCATCCACGGTCACTCCCCCCAGTACCTCAAGGAACTCCTCACTCCCCAGACCCCCTCACCCTCCCTCCGCTCCTCAGCCACCAACACTCTCCACCCCCCTCACGCCCTCACTCCCTCACCCTCCCTCACCTCTCCCTCACGCTCCCTCACCCTCCCTCACCCTCCTCACCTCCCTCCGCTCTGCAGCCACCAACACTCTCCAAACCCCCAGAACCAAACTTTGCACCATGGGAGATCGGGCCTTCTCCTCTGCTGCTCCAAGGCTTTGGAATCCTCCCCCCGACCACTTGAGAGCCCCACAGTCTATTTCTGTTTTTAAACAAAATCTTAAAACAGACCTTTTTACTAAAGCCTTTTGTTAATTGTATTTTATTCTTGTTTTATCTTATAAATTCCTGCACTGGTTTTAGCTTGATCCACTGTTTCTGATGCACCTTTTTACTCATTGTTTTTACCTGTAGCACTTTGAGATTATTTTATGTAAAGTGCAATATAAATAAAATGTATTATTATTTCAGTTCTGGTTTAGATGCGCCGTGTTCATTTTTCCGGTCTGTTACGTTTTTCTCCGATCTGTTACGTCACTGAATCTCCTTAAAAAAGGCGAAACAAGTTCAATTTTCTTTAACGTTGCCTTTTATTTTGATACGATCATAAACGATAAACTTTTGTGCCTTCGATATCAGAATTATTAGTTTGTACGACCGTAAACGGAGGAAATGAAAAAAGGAAAACAATCCTTACATTTTTCATTCTCATTATTGTTTACTTTGTACGTTCATAAATGATAAACTTCTGTGCCTTTTTCATCACTATTATTAGTTTGTGTGATCATAAATGAAAGTATACGTGTGTGTGTATATGTGTGTTATGTATGTGTACGTATATTTATATTGAATATTTGTACTGGATATTTTAGGAGCGTATGTGTGTGTATGTAGTAGTGTCGTAGTAAACTTGTCTTGGTCACAAGTAGGGCTGGTATCATCAAGGAGTTGCCGATACGATACATACCTCGATACACAGGCCACGATACGATACATATCTCGAGACAGTGCACTTTCAATTCGATATGATATATTTCAAATCGATTCGATACGGTTCAATCAAAAATAAAGGCTAAATCATGGCTGTGATACTAAAAGTCTTTGTTAAACCACTTCTTCTTGTGCAAAGTTTATATGAAACACAAACATTTTAATCCTTAAAACAGAGTCAAAATGTCAAATGTGTCGCATAAATGAGTTTCCTTTCACTCCACAAGCAACAAAAATGTAGCTCTGTAACATAATAATTTAGTAAAACACACCTAAAAATACTCTTGATATATCGATACGGCAGCCCACGATATCGATACCGTATCATCACATTAAACGATACGATATATTGATATTCCGATATTTTTGCACACCCCTAGTCACGACTGCTTTTTTACAGTCTTGGTCTTGTCTTGGTCTTGTCTTGGTCTTGAAGGTGCTTGTTCTCGGTCTCGTCTCGGACTCGATGAGTTTGATCATGTTTCATTACGGTCGGTAAATGTGTAGAGGCTAAATATCCCTGCAAAACCAGTAAGAGAATGTCACTGTGAATGTTATGAACTTGAAAAAAAAACACTTGATTCAGTTTGAAGTTGTTTTCTGTAAAGTGTCAGTGGAAGTTGGATTAAAGAAGAGGTTCTCAAACTGTGGTTGAGGCTCCAAAAAAGAGGCACAGAGTGTTTCAGTCCAGTTTGTTTGTCTTATTTTAAGCTTAAATTAACATTAATTTGATCAAATTGAGTTAGACTGATAAAAACACTGATATATTTTTGTGAAAATAACTGTAAAATACAAGTAAATGTAGGAAGTGACAAAGATGATCTGGATTTAGTCTCGATGGGCTGTGGTCTCGGTCTCGGCCCTCAGAGGTCTTGGTCTTGTCCTGGTCTCAGGACCCTGTGTTTTCGGACTGGTCTTGGTCTCGTTTAGTGAAGTCTTGACTACAATACTAGTACATATATATATATATATATATATATATATATATATATTTATGTAAGTATACATGTCTATATTTCATGTAATGTATTCGACAGGTAAACATTCCAAAGATGTGAGAAAAAAAAAGAAAAAGCGTCAACCACACGATTATGTAAAACAGTTGGCGTAGGACACTGTTTTTTAAATTTCATCCTGCTCCTTTTGAGCACCAGGTCCCAAATATGTTCATGTACATTTCCTTGTTCTTTGATATTGTTGTTGTTCTGGTTGTTGTACTTTGCTCAAACAAATAAAATGAATGAATGACTCTCGTCTAATTGATCTCCACGTCTGCAATCTGGATTTTGGTTTGTAGTCCAAGTGCAACAGGATGAAGACGTGTGCGCTGGTAAAATGACGTGTTCTGTTGTTGGTCGTATTAATCAGCACATATCGTTACACCAACCTCCAGCCACAAAACTGCTCAGAACGACTTGGATTATTGTTGTTTATTCCAGGGAAATGTGCCTGTGAATGTGTCCAAGAGGCTTTTTGTATTTGTTTAACAGCTGATGTACGGCACGTCACCTCCAACAAGGGTGGAGAGTTCTGAAGATACAGCAGCTGAAACACGTCAACCATCACTTTACTGTAAAAAGAATAAATAAATTAAAGAACATTTAGAGCTTTGGAGATGTAGACAGACAAATAATAAAGTTACTCAAACATGTGAATGAAACAAAACACTAAATGTTTGTATTAATCCACTTGTGTACTGTATTTCACTATTTTGTCCGTAAATAAATTCCGATTCCTTTGCTATAGAGTCGCTCCTGTGCTGCCGGCTTCAGTGAGCTTCATTTGACTGGAGCTGAACCCCGTGGTGACGTCAGGCTCAACCAGAACACGTCTTTACACAGACTGTGGGTTAAACAGAGGGTCAGAGGAGATAAGAGAAAGGATGTTTAGCTCACAGTGACACGACACAGAGCTCTGGGTTTAGAGAGACCTCGTGTGTGTGTGTGTGTGTGTGTGTGTGTGTGTGTGTGTGTGTGTGTGTGTTTAAAAAGACCGGTCCGGAGCAGAGACAGATGTCAGTTAAAGCAGCGTTAATGATTCAGGAGTCAGAAGAGAACAAATGACTCCAGAGAAACAGAGCGGCGTCAATGGGCTCGTATTTCCACACTTGAAAAGACTTTTACGTTCTTACTCTTTACACACGACCAGACAAAACTTCAAACTCACACTCTCGCTTAATGTTTTACTTCTTTTTTCTTACATTTAAATAAATACTGAAGGCATCAACTCAAATATGAAGCAAGAAACACGGAATTAGTAAAGGAAAAAACTTTTAATAGCTCGACTGAATATTTTCCGACAAAAAAAAAGGTGGATCATTTGAGGATTTGATTGTAAAATATTATAAAAAAATAACTTCACATTCTTCATTTTCAGTGTTGTGGAGTAACAGATTACATGTACCGGAGTTATGTAATCAGAGTACAAATAAAGAGTAACTGTATTCAGTTACAGTTACTGTTTCAGTGAGTGGGAATTGGATTACAGTTACTTTGTTGAAATAAATGGATTACACACGGCGGGATTTTCCTGTTTTCACATTTTGGGCTGTATATTTTTTCGGTAATTCCACTCATTGTCAGAAACTAAACCAACTCTAAACTACATTGAAATCAGGTCTAAAACCAGTCTAAACCAGGACTAAACCAGGTCTAAACCAGGTCTAAACCAGGACTAAACCAGGTCTAAAAAAGGACTAAAGCAGGTCTAAAACAGGTCTAAACCAGAACTAAACCAGATCTAAACTAGATCTAAACTAGATATAAACCAGGTCTAAAACAGGTCTAAACCAGGACTAAACCAGGTCTAAACCAGGACTAAACCAGGTCTAAACCAGGTCTAAACCAGGACTAAACCAGGTCTAAAACAGGTTTAAACCAGAACTAAACCAGATCTAAACTAGATCTAAACTAGATATAAACCAGGTCTAAAACAGGTCTAAACCAGGACTAAACCAGGTCTAAACCAGGACTAAACCAGCTCTAAACCAGGTCTAAACCAGGTCTAAACCAGGACTAAACCAGGTCTAAACCAGGACTAAACCAGAACTAAACCAGGACTAAAACCAGGTCTAAACCAGGTCTAAATCAGGTCTAAACCAGAACTAAACCAGGTCTAAACCAGGACTAAACCAGGTCTAAACTAGATCTAAAACAGGACTAAATCATGTCTCTTCTTCTATCAATAATATTTTTAATTTGGTTCAGTTCAAGTCTGAACTTTTTATTTTCTTTTATCAGACAAAACTTCTTATGTTACGATTTCCTCGTCTTTGTTTCTCTACAGCAAATCAAGTAATCCAAAGTATTCAGATTACATTACTCATTTTAAGTAATTTAATGGATTACGTTACAAACTACATTCTGGTGTGTGTAATCTGTAATCTGTAATCTGTAGGGGATTACATTTTAAAAGTCACCTTCCCGACACTGTTCATATGTGTGATCTCTTCTGTGTGTATCAGATGTAGAAAGTAATAAACACTGAATGAGAGACTGAGTCCAAACTTTTGACTGGTAGAGACGAGGGGTGTAACGGTTCATGTATTCGTGCCGAATCGTTTTGTTTCGGGACGTTGGGTTCGGTGCTCGTGCAATTTGTGTGTGTTTATGTTCCACTACGACATGTGCAGCTCCACGGCCACTCGGCTCTTTAATATTCACGGGAACTCGTTCATAATTAGGGCAGAGTTTCCCGCAGCGTTTTAGAGTCAGGGCGGCCGCCTTGACGTCCCTCCAAACTAGGGACGGGCATTCGTTGAAATTTTCTTAATCGATCGTCGGAAGAATTAACGATCGATTATTAATCATTAACATTTTTATATTAAAATGATCATCATTATTATTACTATCTGCACTAATCTGCATAAATAAATTCAACTTTACGACATATAAACATAACGACTCTAGATCCACATTAGCTGTTTGACATTATAATGTGTTTAATTCAGTTTTGTTCAAATCTCACAGAAACAAAACTTAAAACCACATCACTAATTTACATAAACTAAGTGAAGATAAAACTCCAGCTCTTGTGTCGCTGATGTGGTTCAACTTGTGTTGGATTAAAAGACATGACTCAGGTGAATACAGGTCAGTGTGACCAGATTTGTGTTTGTCAAAACCAGGACAGCGTACGGGGGGAGGGGGGCGGGGCCTCGTCATCCACATTGAGCGACTCTCACCTGGAAAAACTTTTTCCCACTGGACACAGAAACATATGTGCTGCTTTATCCACTGTGCACATGGACTCACACTTGTCCCAACGCAACGGAAAGTGTGGAATTTCTTCTACAAATCCTGGTTAAATCCACATTTGTGCTTCGGTTCGTTACAGACTGACCCACTGTTTGTGTCTCGCTCCTTCTGATGCAGAGACACATGTACACACCTGTTTGGTCACACTACACACAGCAACATACATTCGGTTTGTCGATTAAAATGAACGTAATCGATGAAATTCTTAATGATCAATTATCGATTAATCGACTAATCATGTCCAAGCCACATGAATCCTCTCAAAACTACAGTCGCCACCCGCTGATCTTTTCTTTTGAATGTGGACGAGTTGTTTCTTCTGGACAAAAATCTGAAGATTGAGTAAAAGTTCATGCTGGAACTGTTTGTGCTGCACTTTACTTTTCGAAAAGTTTTGTTTACTGTTAACAAGGAGTTTATTTTTTTTATAATATTTCCTACATTTGTTGTTTTGTTTTTTTTAACTTATCCGTTTGCATTTATTTTATTTTCCCGTTTGTATAAACCAACAAACACACAAAATAAACAACAAGGAAATGGTTTTGCATTTTGTTCCCAAACTTTACTGAAAAATTAACTGAACCGTGACCTCAGAACCTCAAAAGTACAAACTGAACTGTGATTTTTGTACCGTTACACCCCTAGTATGGGCTCCATTTACACTTACGTCACAAAAGTGTAAGACGTTTGGAAACATGTGGATGATGACTTCCTTTGGTATATCTCATTACGTCACAAACTACATTTTGGGGTATGTAATCTGTAATCTGTAGGGGATTACATTTTAAAAATCAATCAATATAGGACCTTTACATTTAAAACAGCAGAGGACGTGATCTTGAACCTTTGGCCCCAGTGATCTCCAGACATCAAGTTGAGAACCAAAATGTGTTTATTTAAGAGCAGGTCAGATTCATGAGACTGAATCATGGTCTGTACAAAACATTTCTATTGTGCGTTCGTGATAAACAATGACAGAAAATGTTCCACTCCCCTTTAAAGCTACAGCATCAGACATTTTAAAACCAGGTCGAGTGACGAGCAAACACCGAGAACTGCAAAGACAAAAACAGCCGAGGAGTCAAAGTTCGCGCCGAAGCATCCGTCCAAAGCACCAACCACAGAAGCACAGCGGCAAAAAGGAAAGACCAAACGACCCAAACGAGACGCAAAACGGAGCAAACATCCAGCAACACCAAATATGTACAGGACCGTTAAAGTTCGAATCAGAGTCAGGCAGGAAAAAAAAACAAAAAACAAGAAGGGTCATCACGGTAACGCTGTCGTCCGCTCCAAACACGCTCTACATTCTTTTTTTTTCACGGTGCGTTATTGCATAGCTCCACACAGTTCCGCAGGAGGGTTCAGAAGCCGGGGCGACGGGGTTGTACTTTTCCGTGAAATCTCCGAAAGGTAAATGCACAAATGTTGAACCTGATCGTTTCTATTAAGCTACGTTCAGACTGCAGGGTTTAACGCTCAATTCCGATTTTTTTGTGAAATACGATGTTTTTTCGAGGTCGTTCACATTTCCAAGTTAAATGTGACTTGTATGTGACTCCAGTGTGAACATTAAACGGTCCAAAAAGTGTCCCCACATGTGACACTGGAGACACGACGACGTCAACCGCAGCGAGCGTCTCTGTGTTTACAGAAGTTGTCCAAACATGGACGCAGCATCGAGCACCTGGAGATTTTAAAGTTCCTCTCGTACCGGAGCCACAACATGAACAACTTACTTGTTTTAAGGAGGAGATTGAGAAGGAGAAGGACGAGGTTTTTGGTCGTGGTGTTTTGTGGTTCAGTCCGTTGAAAGGAACGTGTGGATGTGGAGACGGAGCCAAGAGTGGTGAGTGGAGATGTGCTTCACTTCAGTGACACCGAGTTCATTAACAATTTTCGCCTACTTCAGCGCAGAATAGTGACGTTTGTGTCTTGTTGATAACGTGTAGGTGGATGAATGCACTTTGGCCGTTCACACTGAAGTCACATGTCAAAAGATCAGATATGTATCAGTTTCAGGAGCAAATATCCAAGTGTCCTGGGTCACATTTGAAAAACATCGGATCTGTGTCGTTCAGACTGTCATTAAAAGATCGGATACAGGAACATAGAGACAAAAAATCGGATTTGGGTCACTTCAGGCTGCAGTCTGAACGCAGCCTTAGTGACTAGAGCCAAGAACTCGCTGTAGTACAACACAAAACTGAATTTCAACGCTTCACATTCCTCCATCTGTGTTAAATCTGTTAAATCTGACACAGGTTGGACACGTTGACCTGCTGCCCGTACAACTTTACAACTTTCTACAGCTGAGATCGCGAAGTAGATTTCATACGATTCAGCGTCATTGTGTCTTTGAGGTAACTACAGCCGTCTGCTTCTTCCGACAGGCGACGCTTCAGACAGGTCAGGTGAAAATATCTGTCACACTGATTATGAACTGTTGTTTTTTTTACATCATATAAGCCGGTCCTATTCACTTACATCAGTTTATTTCTATACAGTGCTGTGAAAAAGTACTCGCCCCATTACCGATTTCTTACTTTTCTTTGCACTTTTGTCACTTCAACCGTTTCAGATCAAGTAAACTTAAATATTAGACAAAGACAACTCACAAGTAAACACAAAATGCAGTTTCAACGGCTGATTTTTTAGCCTAATTCATCAGACGGTTTCACTCGGTGGAAACCCTCTGACCTTGCAGCATTAGGATTCGTTCGCTCGACGGTATTTAACCAGTCGCTGCTGTTTGGTCGTGACGTATGTAATGATCCAAATCCTGTAGGAAGAAGGACAATAACGTCTTTCCCCTTGATAAAATTCACCAAACATTCTCTTTGTTCCAGCTTTAAATCCTCGATCTGGGGAATCGTTGACAACACAGAATGTCTGTCTCTTCTCTGATTGGCTGGTGCCCGAAATCACACTTCCAGGGTTGTTGTAAACCATCTAGTGTTTTCTGATTCTTGATCTAGTCGCTGGAGAGAAATGAAATTGAGCGGAGGCACTAGGTGGTGCCAGCTTGACTAACCTGAACACACTTAGGGAGGGAATATTTAAGTCATAAAATTATTGAAATTACATCGTATTTGTCGTGCTTTCCGCGATCGTGATTGGGTAGGGGTGCATAAGAGTGCGCTCTGGTCAGGAGGGTGATGGGGGGTCAGAGGGGTTTATGGGGGTTCAGGGGGGCTGTGACAGAGGCCCCATGTGGAGGCACTGGGGCTGGGACAGACTGAGGCTCAGTCCAGAGAAAGTCTTTTAGGCCCAACAAACACAGGCTCTAGAAAACTCCTCATAAATGTTATTGGACCACAGAGTCATATGTTTACAGGAAATAATTTAAGAAAATATATGACTTACAATCGTGGAGGAATTCTAATTTTTTGTTGCATCATTAGAGTTATAATATTCTAAAACTGTAGATTTTTTGTTCTTACAAGTGCTCCTGGCTGATCGTAGAATTTGTTCCAGAAGAACATTTTCAATTAAGAGAAAGTTTTGTGAATGCCCAAAGTGTTTGTAAAAAGGCCTTAAAGACAAATATGTTCATAAGAATGTTTCATGAATGAGGCTGAATGTCCTGCTGCAGAACCCAAGTGTGAGACAAAGATGAAAAAAGTAAGAAATCAGGAAGAGGGCAAATACTTTTTGACAGCACTGCAAATCGACCAACTGCTTCTCTCCAAATCTCCCACAAATTAACCTTGTGGCCTTGTTCATGATGTTTACAGTGTGTGGATGATCCCACAGTTAATCATAAAGGCAAATCGAGCCAGTTCTTAAACACTTTTTTGTAGTTTTTTTGTAGTTTCTCGTTCTCGGGGGCAAATGCATTCACTGGTATCCTTCCTGATAGTCCCCGTTGCCGTAGTGCTCGTCCTCCTGCTGCATTGTGGCTCCTCTCTTGTTCTTCCAGCCTTGTCTGCGCCCCGAGGAGTTGTCCGTGGTTCCGTAGCTCTTTTGGGCGGCGACAGAGTTTTCGTTGGTGAGTTCCGCCTCCTCGGCCAGCTCGTCGTCGTCCATGATGCCCAGTTTGTCCTCGGACATGTCCTCGGGGTTGGCCCACTCCTGCTGCTCGCCCGACGCAAAGATGGCGTAGAAGATGACGCCAGAGTAATGCACCATGGACGCGATGACGAAGACGTTCTGCCACTCCAAGCGGGTCTGTGGAGGGAGAGACATTCGGTGGTTTTGACACAGAGTTGTGCAAATAAAGGTTTTATATTCCGCATATTCCATGAATATTCCATTATATAAACATACATGTAGGACCCCCCCTCACTGTAAAGTACCAACAGTGTGTGAGGATTTACCTTGTGTTTGGTCAGGGCGCCCACGATGAGCGGACACACCATCCCGGACAGAGTGCCCACGCCGTTGGAAATGCCCATCAGGATGCTGGCGTAGCGAGGAGCGATGTCCAGGTGGTTCACGTTAAAACCTAAAAACAAATGTAAAAAAGCAACAATATAAAACATAAAACTTCTCACAGTGAAAACAGTGATGGAACTTTAGGCTTTTTTATGGGATTCAAATCTTTTGGATCGGTTCATTTCAAAGAGCTGTTCTGGCTCTTTTTATGTTTATTTGTATAACAGAGTTCAAATTTCCAGGGTTCCCACAGTCATGGAAATCCTGGAAAAGTCATGGAATTTTAGTATCTCTTTCACGCAACTACAGTGTTCTGTTAAGTTCTCATTAGACTAAAGACTATGAGACATCGACTCCAATTTGTCCAGTTTGTTTTTCACTCTTAAGACTCGGTGAAAACATCGCAAAGGTAAAACAGACACTATCTCTGTCATGAATCCTGTTTTTAGAGGCTTTAGATCCTCCTCAGTCTAGGTTTAAGCTGCTCTGGGCTTTCGCTGCCGTCTTTATGCCCAATTTGTGGTTGTTTATGGTTGTTATGGTCGTTTGCGTTTGCCTTGAACCCCGTCCACAGATCGTCTGCGTCGACCGACGTGCACCTCAAAAATTTTGTAACTACACATTGAACCGACGCAGAGAGCAGAGAGCAAGGGCTGTGATTGGTCGTCTCTACATCTGCTCTACACACATTTCCGTCATTTCGCTTTCCTGCTTCATTTTGTAAACACAGAAGCCATTTTTAAAATCCTCCTGCTCCGAAGATGAATCAACTAGAGGAACGTCTGATTGAAGAGGTGAGGAAATGTGATCACTTCTACAATTCCTCTTCCAAAAGCTACAACGAGCCAAATGTCAAGTATTTCATGGAGGGAGATCGGAAAAAACCTTGGTGTGGCTGAATGTTGTAAAAGGAAGATAAACACTCCACCAACGAGTTCATGTGATTTTGCGACTCAGCGCCCCCTGGTGTTGTGGTGGTGACCTCACGGCGCATAAATCTCGACGCAGATCTATAAATCAAAAACAACGGCAACAAGACGACGGCGGCGGCGACAGTGTGAGCTGAGTCGACGCAGAACTATAATTATGTTTTTAGCAGTAACATCTGTGTATCTGAATGAACCGCATTGTGCATCGCAGCTCTGACACGATTCACATCGTCATATTTTATAATCGTGATGCACTGTGGTACTTTGCATCATTACAACCTTAGTGTGAACAAATTTTATCTACAAACTCATCACAGAGATGTGTCCAAACCTCAAATCTGTTTAAAATGGTTCAGACTGAGAGTGGGAGTCTGTTTACTTTTTGAAATGATGAAAATCTAAATAAAATGTTGCTCTACAATATTAGTTATTAAAAATATAACTGTTAATAAGATGTGAAATGTTTCCATGCACAGAGCTCGCACTTGTTTTGTTTCCTGTGCTGGTTCTTGTGTTGGTTCAGAGTCAATAAAAATACATTTTTAAAGATTCAGATTCAGACCTTTAAAAAAAGCTACGATCCAGATCCAACTGTTCACTTTAAGGAACCGTTCAAAAGATCCGGCTCTTTCACGGACGCCACGTCACAAATCAGTGATGTGCTCCGACCTTTTAATAGGCAACTGTTTTATTAGTTAGGAGTTCATTCATGATTTAGTAACAGGTTCATTCAGTTTTAATCAGTCAAACGTCGGAGCTGTAACTCACACTTCTATGATTCTACTCGTTTAAAGCTGCACGGTGTAACTTTTCTGTGAACTACTGCGTCCAAATAATTTCCCTTTTGGATCAATAAAGTTTGTCTAAGTCTAAGACACAAATATAAATGTAAAGAGTGCAGACCTGAGATGGCAAATCCACTGAATCCAACCGCGAGCACCAGGAAGGAGATGGCCACAGCGCGAGTGTGAGAGAAACCCACCACCAGAAGAAGAGTGGCCTCCATCCCAAAACCTGGAACATCAGGGGAACATCAGAGGAACATCACAGGAACATCAGAGGAACATCACAGGAACATCAGAGGAACATCAGAGGAACACAGAGGAACATCAGAGGAACATCACAGGAACATCAGAGGAACATTAGAGGAACATCAGAGGAACATTAGAGGAACAACACAGGAACATCAGGAGAACATCAGCGGAACATCACAGGAACGTCAGTGGGACATCACAGGAACATCAGAGGAACATCAGAGGAAACATCAGGACACAGGACATCACAGGAACATCACAGGAACATCAGAGGAACATCACAGGAACATCAGAGGAACATCACACAGAGGAACATCACAGGAACATCAGAGGAACATCACAGGAACATCACAGGAACATCAGAGGAACATCACAGGAACATTAGAGGAACATCACAGGAACATCAGAGGAACATCACAGAAACATCAGAGGAACATCACAGGAACATCAGCGGAACATCACAGGAACATCAGAGGAACATCACAGGAACATCACAGGAACATCACAGGAACATTACAGGAACATCAGAGGAACATCACAGGAACATTAGAGGAACAACACAGGAACATCACAGGAACATTAGAGGAACAACACAGGAACATCACAGGAACATCACAGGAACATCAGAGGAACATTAGAGCCTTCCTCTCCACAGATCTGACCTGTAACTTGACCTGGAGGCATTGCGCGCTTGTCTCCATGGAAATCGATTTGTTTAATGCCACACTCTGAGACATTCTAGACAAAGCGAGATTCTAACAAGTAGTTATTAAACCCACAGCAGACGTACCTCCACAGTTCATCAGCTTCCGAACGTTTGTGGTGGACATGATTTTGTTGGTGCGTAAAAAGTCGGCGAGCTGCCCTCCGATCGGGACCACGATCGTCATGACCATGTGCGGCACCGCAGACAGGATGCCCACCTGAGAGAACGCACAAAAACACACACAAACTCAACACAAACTCAACGCAAACTCAACGCAAACTCAACGCAAACTCAACACAAACTCAACACAAACTCACACAAACTCAACACAAACTCAAACAAACTCAACACAAACTCAACAAACTCAACAAACAAACTCAAAAACACAAACTCAACAAACTCAAACAAACTCAACACAAACTCAACACACAAACTCAAACACAAACTCAACAAACTCAACACAAACTCAAACAACAAACAAACTCAACAAACTCAACACAAACTCAACACAAACTCAACACAAACTCAACACAAACTCAAACTCAAAAACTCAACACAAACTCAACACAAACTCAACAAACTCAACGCAAACTCAACAAACTCAACGCAAACTCAACGCAAACTCAACGCAAACTCAACACAAACTCAACACAAACTCAACACAAACTCAAACAAACTCAACACAAACTCAACAAACTCAACACAAACTCACACAAACTCAACACAAACTCAACAAACTCAACACAAACAAACTCACAAACTCAACAAACTCAACACAAACTCAACACAAACTCAACAAACTCAACAAACTCAACGCAAACTCAACAAACTCAACAACAAACTCAAACAACAAACTCAACGCAAAACCTCAACGCAAACTCAACAAACTCAACACAAACTCACACAACCTCAACAAACTCAACACAAACTTCTCAACAAACTCAACACAAACTCAACAAACAAACTCACACAAACTCACAAACTCAACACAAACTCAACAAACTCAACACAAACTCAACAACAAACTCAACAAACTCAACAAACTCAACAAACTCAACAAACTCAACACAAACTCAAACACAAACCAAACTCAACACAAACTCACACAAACTCAACAAACTCAACACAAACTCAACAACAAACTCAACAAACTCAACAACAAACAAACTCAAACTCAACAAACTCACACAAACTCAACACAAACTCAACGGCAAACTCAACAAACTCAACGCAAACTCAACGCAAACTCAAACAAAACTCAACACAAACTAACAACACAAACTCAACAAACTCAACACAAACTCAACACAAACTCAACAAACAACACAAACTCAACACAAACTCAACACAACTCAACTCACAAACTCAACGCAAACTCAAACAACAAACTCACAACACAAACTCAACAAACTCAACAAACTCACACAAACTCAACAAACTCAACACAAACTCAACACAAACTCAAACTCAACACAAACTCAACACAAACTCAACACAAACTCACACAAACTCAACACAAACTCAAACAAACTCAACACAAACTCAACACAAACTCAACGCAAACTCAAACAAACTCAACACAACTCAACACAAACTCAACGCAACCTCAACAAACTCAACACAAACTCAACACAAACTCAACAAACTCAACGCAAACTCAACAAACTCAATACAATCTCAACACAAACTCAACGCAACCTCAACGCAACCTCAACAAACTCAACACAAACTCACACAACCTCAACAAACTCAACACAAAACAACACACAAACTCACAAACTCACTCAACAAACTCAAACTCAACAAACTCAACACAAAACTCAAACAAACTCAAACTCAACAAACTCAAACAAACTCAAACAAACTCAACACAAACTCAACAAACTCAACAAAACTCAACACAAACTCAACACAAACTCAACACAAACTCAACACAAACAACACAAACTCAACAAACTCAACACAAACAACACAAACTCAACACAAACTCAACACAAACTCAACGCAACCTCAACAAACTCAACACAAACTCAACGCAACCTCAACAAACTCAACACAAACTCAACAAACTCAACGCAAACTCAACAAACTCAACAAACTCAACACAAACTCAACACAAACTCAACACAAACTCAACACAAACTCACACAAACTCACACAAACTCAACACAAACTCAACACAAACTCAACACAAACTCAACACAAACTCAAACAAACTCAACACAAACTCAACACAAACTCAACACAACTCAACACAAACTCACACAAACTCAACACAAACTCAACAAACTCAACAAACTCAACAAACTCAACACAAACTCAACACAAACTCAACACAAACTCAACACAAACTCACACAAACTCAACAAACTCAACACAAACTCAAACTCAACACAAACTCACACAAACTCAACACAAACTCAACAAACTCAACAAACTCAACACAAACTCAACACAAACTCAAACAAACTCAACAAACTCAACACAAACTCAACAAACTCAACACAAACTCAACACAAACTCAACAAACTCAACACAAACTCAACGCAAACTCAAACAAACTCAACACAAACTCAACGCAACAAACTCAACAAACTCAACACAAACTCAACGCAAACTCAACAAACTCAACACAAACTCAACACAAACTCAACACAAACTCAACAAACTCAACACAAACTCAACACAAACTCAACACAAACTCAACGCAACCTCAACGCAAACTCAACAAACTCAACACAAACTCAACACAAACTCAACAAACTCAACACAAACTCAACACAAACTCAACAAACTCAACACAAACTCAACAAACTCAACAAACTCAACACAAACTCAACACAAACCTCAACGCAAACTCAACAAACTCAACACAAACTCACACAACAAACTCAACACAAACTCACACAAACTCAACACAAACTCAACACAAACTCAACACAAACTCACACAAACTCAACACAAACTCACACAAACTCAACACAAACTCAACACAAACTCAAACTCACAAACTCAACACAAACTCAACACAAACTCAACACAAACTCAACGCAAACTCAACACAAACTCAACAAACTCAAACTCAACAAACTCAACACAAACTCACACAAACTCAACGCAAACTCAACAAACTCAACACAAACTCAACACAAACTCAACAAACTCAAACAAACTCACAAACTCAAACAAACTCAACACAAACTCAAACTCAACAAACTCAACACAAACTCAACAAACTCAACACAAACTCAACACAAACTCACACAAACTCAACACAAACTCAACACAAACTCAACACAAACTCAACACAAACTCAACAAACTCAACACAAACTCAACACAAACTCAACACAAACTCAACAAACTCAACACAAACTCAACAAACTCAACACAAACTCAACACAAACTCAACACAAACTCAACACAAACTCAACACAAACTCACACAAACTCAACGCAAACTCAACAAACTCAACAAACTCAACACAAACTCAACGCAAACTCAACAAACTCAACACAAACTCACACAAACTCAACGCAAACTCAACAAACTCAACAAACTCAACACAAACTCACACAAACTCAACGCAAACTCAACAAACTAAACACAAACTCACGCAAACTCAACGCAAACTCAACACAAACTCACACAACCTCAATGCAAACTCAACAAACTCAACACAAACTCACACAAACTCACACAAACTCAACGCAAACTCAACAAACTCAACACAAACTTTAAAAAATTACACATAAACGTCACTAAAAACCTTCTGAAACCACGTCATATTTGTGTGTCTAGTGTATTTTTGGGTTTCAGACAGCATCACAACATTTCTTCAGGGCAACATTAATGAACACAGATGGGGGCAGATACAATTAATATTGTTAAAATGTAAAATTATGTTGAAGTAAAGTGAGTTCTAGGGTTTAGTCGGTAATTGAAAATACCAGGTTCAATATTTGGATGTTTTATGGTGAAGTACAATGTGATCAACAGAGAAAATGTGTCTCTTTCCTCCATCTGAGAGTTTGACATCATCACATTCTAGAACCTGAAAACCACCAATAAAATTCTAATGGTTTATCCCAGACCTGGGCGTTGTCCAGCTCCAGGGCCACATGTGGTCGACTCTGACCGGCCCGTTTAAGATAATTTGGAATTACAAAATAAACATATTTTATAATTTTATCTCATGCTTGAACTAAAGTTGCATTGCTTTTATCTTACAGTTTTTTTTAAAATGACATTTTTTGTTCGGCAGCTTCACTTTTTCATTGTTTAGTCATAAAAGAAACTCTTCCCAGTCTGAGCAGTTCGTCAAAGCAATGATATTTACAGATTTTTATAAAAAAAAAAAAAAAATCATATTATGCAGAATTTACTTCAGCATTTTGGCCTCCTTAGTATTTTCTGTTTCTCTGTGGCCCCATGGAAAAATAATCACCCACCAAAAAGTGTCTAAATGAATCCCAAAAATGTGAGCACTAACTTCATATACATATATATTTTTTGTTTGTTTTTATGTAAATATATAACTGTGTATTTAAATGTTAGTTGTACTTGTATTTTAAAGAAATTACTTTTACATGAATTTATGAACTTTTACATTATTGCACCGTATTTTCCGGGTCATTAGTCTCGCTCTTAAGCCTCTAACCTCATCAAAAAATGACCGCGCGCCACAATCCAGAGCGCCCCACACACGAATCCACTCAGGTGTCCCAGTACGACTTCAGTAAACTACAAAGCCGCACCACCCGCAGAACACACAAACACACACGGAACAGACAGCGACCGCACAGCGAAACACACCCACAGACACACTCATCACTCCACGCTGACGAGGAACGGAACGGAGGAACGAACCGAAAAAAGCGAGCGCGACGTGCCGCTTCTAGACACGACTGAACAACTGAGTCACTGCGAACACGCCGACAATCCGCTGGTCCCAGACACACCCTCCCTACACGCCACAACTGAACAAAGCCCAGAGTCACCGTGAACGAACAAACAAACAAAACCACTCACCCATCACACTGTCGGGTTTCATTTACAGTCCCACGAGGTTTATTTGTGAAAAAAGTTTGAAAATAGACCATTTAATGACAGTGCGTCTTATAATCCAGAGCGACTAATAGCCCGGAAAACACGGTAATGTTTATTAATGTGCATTGTCCCACTGAAAACTAACTAAATAAACAACTAACTAACTAAATAAATAAATAAATTCATAAGTTTATATAACTGGTGTTTTTTCAGATTCTACAACAATGATGTCAGACTCTGAGATGGAGACAAATTGATTTCTGTCGTATTTTATGAAGAAATCTCCAAAAGGTAAATAAACGAATGTTGAACCTGATCATTTCTATTAGAGACTAAAGTCAAGAACTCACTGTGCTCCACCCACAGACTGTATAAACAAGTGGACAAAGTGAGTGTGACGTCACCCACGGCGTTCGGCTCCAGTCAAATGAAGCTCATCGTGGCCGGGGGTTATAGGAGCGAATTTAGAGCCGAGTTCCATATTAGGAACAGGAATTAATTTACGGACAAAACTGCAAAGTAAGAACACCGGGATCGTGTAGAGTGCTGTGATGTCATCGTTTTGAGACTGATACTGACCTTACTGATCGGAAAACCAAAGACCTCTTCAAAATACGCCGGCTGGCTGATCAAGAGCAGGTAGAACGTCCAGCTGCGGCAGAAGTTGGCGACGATGATGGCGTAGACGGGCATGGAGGTGAAGAAACGTCGCCAGGGAGTTTTAAATTTCTGCAGACACAAATTACAACGAGGAAATTAAAATTAAAATTATAAGAGCGCTGTGTAACGTTTTGAGCCTCCATCTGAACGTCCCCTGGAGTATCTACAAAGTTCCACTGTAGGGCAAAAAACTGATGGTGATGTTCCAAAACCAGTGTTGGGAACATTACTTTTAAAATGTATTCCCTTACAGATTACAGATTACATACCCCAAAATGTAGTTTGTAACGTAATCCATGAAGTTATTTAAGGTGACTAATGTAATCTGAATACTTTGGATTACTTGATTTGCTGTAGAGAAGCAAAGATGAGGAAATCTTCACATAAGATGTTTTGTCTGTTAAAAGAAAATAAAAAAGCCCAGACTTTACTGAACCAAATTAAAAATATTATTGATAGAAGACGAGGAGACACGTCCACACAGCAGGATTTAGTCCTGTTAAATCCTGTTTTAAACCTGGTTTAGACCTGGTTTAGACCTGGTTTTAGACCTGTTAAATCCTGTTTTAAACCTGGTTTAGACCTGGTTTAGACCTGGTTTTAGACCTGTTTTAGACCTGGTTTAGACCTGGTTTTAGACCTGGTTTTAGACCTGGTTTAGACCTGGTTTAGACCTGGTTTTAGACCTGGTTTAGACCTGGTTTAGTGTCCGGCAATGAGTGGAATTAAGAAAAAAAAATGGGGGGATTTAGCCCAAAATGTGAAAACAGGAAACTACCGCAGTGTAATCCATGTATTTCAACAAAGTAACTGTAATCCAATTACCACTCACTGAAACAGTAACTGTAACTGAATACAGTTACTCATAATTTGTACTCTGATTACGTAATTCTGGTACATGTAATCTGTTACTCCCCAACACTGTCCAAAACCACATGACAGGTCAGATCTATGGACAGGCGACACAGCTCACAGTAAAGGCACATTAATGATTTATGTTCTACGTTCTAGATACTCATATACGCTTCTGTCTATTGTGTGGTTCTGGTCCGTCTCCTCAGAGCGTTAATCTTAGCAGTGGTGCAGTACCTGAGCTGACCACAGCTAAAGTTTTTAAAAAGTGACTAGAACCAGCTGCAAAACAAATAAAAGCTTCTTTCAGATCGTTTTCTTGACTATTTTCCGACGGACGTGATCTCAAACCTGCCTGGACTCCTCCAAGTTTGTTTATTTGCTTCTCTATTTTGTCTGTTTTGGTAAATTCTCAGACTGACTGTTGTCGCCCTCTGGTGGTGGTTTAACAGAACACAGCCTTGACATTAGAAACATCTGGAAGTTTAAACACAGTCTCCACGCTTTGAACACACAGATCTGTTATATGTGAAAGAGGAGTAGAAATTAGGCTTTACACACGTTTTTCCAAGGCCTGTAATTGAATAAACACCACACAGCAAAAACTGGAGGGTTAAAATTACAGGGTAAAATATTTCGGAGCTGTTTTAACACAAAACACGTTATTTTAAAAATTTGAAAGTTAAATGGGGGTTCGAGTTGGGGTTATTTGCTAGAGTTGATATGGTTGAAGTTAATTCAACTTCCCTTAGTGTTAATTTGGCTCCTCCCACCACCACTTCAAACTCCCGTGAGAGAAGACCAGGTTGAACCAGTTTTGTTAAATTAACTAAAATAAAGTGTAAAAGTAAAACCAAATCAGGATAACTCTACAAAGTGTTATCCGTTTACAAAACATTAAAATAACTCTTGATTTCAGGTTAAAAACAAGTGTTAAAATTGACTCTCACAGAATCAGTTTTAACATTTTCTCAGGGTTTATTTAAGTCCAGTCTGTTCTATTTTTAATTAATTTAACATGATTGGAAATGTTCATTAAGTAACACTGGACCAAATTTCCTGTTTATCCCTGAAATCCAGAGTTATATTAATGTTTTGAGAGTAAACGGATAACACTTTGTAGAGTTATCCTGATTTAACTAAACAACACACAGAGGTGTTTTATTTTTAGACTTTATTTTAGTTAATTTAAGATAAAATTAAGAACAAAACTGGTTCAAACTGGTCTTATCTCGTGGGAGTTTGAAGTGGTGGTGGGAGGAGCCAAATTAACACTAAAGTAAGTTAAATTAACACTAAGAGAAGTTGAATTAACACAAAGGGAAGCTGAATTAACACAAAGGGAAGCTGAATTAACACAAAGGGAAGCTGAATTAACACAAAGAGAAGTTGAATTAACACAAAGAGAAGTTGAATTAACACAAAGAGAAGTTGAATTAACACAAAGAGAAGTTGAATTAACACAAAGAGAAGTTGAATTAACACTAAGAGAAGTTGAATTAACACTAAGAGAAGTTGAATTAACACAAAGAGAAGTTGAATTAACACTATGGGAAGCTGAATTATCTCCAGCCATATCAACTCTGGCAAATAACCCCAACTCAAACCCCCATTTAACTTTCAAATTGTTAAAATAACACTTTTTGAGTTAAAAACAACTATTACAAATATTTTACCCTGAAATTTTAACACTTTAACACACTACAGGCAGAGAAATGACGTGTCCGTAGAAACAAGCAGGTGAAAAAGATGACGCAAAAAGTTCCACAGTGCAACTTTCAGTCTAATATAATATTATTTACAGAGTCTTATGTTTTTCCAAGGTATTTTCAACTATAAATAAACCTGTAATTGAATAAACACCACACAGGAAACGCCGCATTAGAAAAGTTCCACAGTGCAGCTTTAGCTCTGCTGTAACGCGTACCTGTGTGGCGCTCTGCTTGCTCATGCTTTCTCCGATGGCGGCCTCGATGTAGAGCCTCTCCTCGTCGGTGATGGTGGGGTGGGCGGCCGGGCTCCCGTACGCCAGTAACAACCACATGATGTACCAGATGAACCCGAACACGCCTGAGAAAGACAACGAGTACACGATTTAACACCACGATATTACACAAAACTGACTCCTGTGAGGTTTGAGTCGTGTTCTAACCCTGTCCCCTCCTCAAAAACTGACCTGGAGGTGTGTTTTGTTTCATTTATTTGAGTAACACTATTTTCACCGTATTTTTCGGGCTATAAGTCGCACCTTTTGTCATAGTTTGTGTGTTTCCTGTGACTTATTCTCCAGTGCGATTTATATTTTAAAAATGTCAGTCTGGTGTGTGAGTATCTGCTGCTCCTGTTCCTCCTGTACCACTGTCACTTGGCTCTACTGCTACAATTTACAGGTGAGATCTGTGAAAAAGCGAGTCCACTCAGTAAAAATGCAGGTTTTTATGGTATTTTGAGCAGTAAAATCACACATAATGGAATAAATGCATGTTTTTAAAGTATTTTTGAGCAATAAAATGACAAAATGGAATAAATGCATGTTTATAACGTATTTTTGAGTAATAAAATCACACATAATGGAATAAATGCCTGTTTTTAAAGTATTTTTGAGTAATAAAATAACATAACATGGAATAAATGCATGTTTTTAAAGTATTTTTGAGTAATAAAATCGCACATAATGGAGTAAATGCATGTTTTAAAGTATTTTTGAGCAATAAAATAACATAAAATGGAATAAATGCATGTTTTTAAGGTATATTTGAGCAATAAAATCACACATAATGCAATAAATGCATGTTTTTAAAGTATTTTTGAGCAATAAAATTACACATAATAGCTAAAAATGCAACTACATATAAGTTTAATACCTTATTGTGGAACATTACAGACAAAGCAATAACACCACCATGCAAAGTTACGCAGTGCACCTTTAGGATGAAGATATTTCAAACAGA
Organism: Boleophthalmus pectinirostris; assembly: GCF_026225935.1. Lineage (NCBI taxonomy): Eukaryota > Metazoa > Chordata > Actinopteri > Gobiiformes > Gobiidae > Boleophthalmus > Boleophthalmus pectinirostris. The sequence continues at coordinate 42,277,928 of NW_026571152.1, read as the reverse complement.
AGCGCCCCGACTAATAATAAAACCGGAGCATTTAAGGAGCAGCTCTGCAGATTTTTCATTATTAAACTGGAGTGAATGAGACACGACTCCGAGGCTCAGACAGGAACAGGCTCATTTACACCAATAAATCATCAGATAACATCACAGCAGAAGCAGAGTGCCATTTTATTAAAACACATTTGGCAAAGTGAGATTTTTGGTTTAATTAATCAAACATGAGCTGCTCTGATAACCAGGCGCCTCTGTTAAAGGGCCCACATTAAGCTGTTTTCTGATCTGTGTTCTGATGTAGTTTCAGTGTGTTTTGTTTCATTCACACGTTTAACACACAAACCCTGCACTTTTACGCTGAGTTCTTCTTGGATAACAACATTATAACGTGACTAAAAGCTCACAAGAATCAGTTTTGCATAATATAGGACATTTAAACAGCTCAGAAACACAGTGGTGGAATTAAAGGAGCCATGTGCAACTTTTCTGGTGGAGGACTTGCCACCTGCTCGTCTCCATGGGGATGTGATCACTTTGCCAGGAATGCTCCATAGTTATGGTTTTAAACATTTTACTCTGTGGAACTCTGTCCGAGGTGCTCTGTCTGAGGAACTCTGTCTGTGAAAGTCTGTCTGTGGAGCTCTGTTTGTGGAAATCTGTCTGTGGAGCTCTGTCTAAGGAACTCTGTCTGAGGAACTCTGTCTGTGGAAGTCTGTCTGTGGAACTCTGTCTGTGGAACTCTGTCTGTGGAACTCTGTCTGTGGAACTCTATCTGTGGAAGTCTGTCTGTGGAATTCTGTCTATGGAGCTCTGTCTTTGGAACTCTGTCTGTGGAACTCTATCTGTGGAATTCTGTCTATGGAGCTCTGTCTTTGGAACTCTGTCTTTGGAACTCTGTCTATGGATCTCTGTCTGAGGATCTCTGTCTGTGGAATTCTGTCTGTGGAGCTCTGTCTGAAGAACTCTATCTGAAGAACTCTATCTGAAGAACTCTATCTGAAGAACTCTGTCTGTGGAACTCTGTCTCTGGAGCTCTATCTGAAGAACTCTGTCTGTGGAACTCTGTCTGTGGAGCTCTGTCTGTGGAACTCTGTCTGAGGAACTCTGTCTGAAGAACTCTGTCTGTGGAAGTCTGTCTGTGGAACTCTGTCTGTGGAACTCTGTCTGTGGAACTATCTGTGGAAGTCTGTCTATGGAGCTCTGTCTGTGGAACTCTGTCTGTGGAACTCTGTCTGTGGAACTCTATCTGTGGAAGTCTGTCTGTGGAATTCTGTCTATGGAACTCTGTCTTTGGAACTCTGTCTGTGGAACTCTGTCTGTGGAACTCTGTCTGTGGAACTCTATCTGTGGAAGTCTGTCTGTGGAATTCTGTCTATGGATCTCTGTCTGAGGATCTCTGTCTGTGGAACTCTGTCTGTGGAGCTCTGTCTGAAGAACTCTGTCTGTGGAAGTCTGTCTGTGGATCTCTGTCTGAAGAACTCTATCTGAAGAACTCTGTCTGTGGAACTCTGTCTCTGGAGCTCTATCTAAAGAACTCTGTCTGTGGAACTCTGTCTGTGGAGCTCTGTCTGTGGAGCTCTGTCTGTGGAGCTCTGTCTGTGGAACTCTGTCTGTGGAAGTCTGTCTGTGGAAGTCTGTCTGTGGATCTCTGTCTGAAGAACTCTATCTGAAGAACTCTGTCTGTGGAACTCTGTCTCTGGAGCTCTATCTAAAGAACTCTGTCTGTGGAGCTCTGTCTGTGGAGCTCTGTCTATGGAGCTCTGTCTGTGGAACTCTGTCTGTGGAACTCTGTTTGTGGAACTCTGTCTGTGGAGCTCTGTCTGTGGAACTCTGTCTGTGGAACTCTGTCTGTGGAGCTCTGTCTGAAGAACTCTGTCTGTGGAAGTCTGTCTGTGGATCTCTGTCTGAAGAACTCTATCTGAAGAACTCTGTCTGTGGAACTCTGTCTATGGAGCTCTGTCTATGGATCTCTGTCTGAGGATCTCTGTCTGTGGAACTCTGTCTGTGGAGCTCTGTCTGAAGAACTCTGTCTGTGGAAGTCTGTCTGTGGATCTCTGTCTGAAGAACTCTATCTGAAGAACTCTGTCTGTGGAACTCTGTCTCTGGAGCTCTATCTAAAGAACTCTGTCTGTGGAGCTCTGTCTGTGGAGCTCTGTCTGTGGAGCTCTGTCTGTGGAACTCTGTCTGAAGAACTCTGACTGTGGAGCTCTGTCTGTAGAACTCTGTCTGTGGAGCTCTGTTTGTGGAGCTCTGTCTGAGGATCTCTGTCTGTGGAACTCTGTCTGTGGAGCTCTGTCTGAAGAACTCTGTCTGTGGAACTCTGTCTGTGGAGCTCTGTCTGAAGAACTCTGTCTGTTGAACTCTGTCTCTGGAGCTCTATCTGAAGAACTCTGTCTGTGGAGCTCTGTCTGAAGAACTCTATCTGAAGAACTCTGTCTGTGGAACTCTGTCTGTGGAGCTCTGTCTGTGGAGCTCTGTCTGTGGAACTCTGTCTGTGGAAGTCTGTCTGTGGAAGTCTGTCTGAAGAACTCTGTCTGTGGAGCTCTGTCTGTGGAGCTCTGTCTGAGAAACTGTCTGAGGAACTCTGTCTGAAAAACTCTGTCTGTGGAAGTCTGTCTGAGGAACTCTGTCTGTGGAACTCTGTCTGAGGAACTCTGTCTGTGGAACTCTGTCTGTGGCCCAAATGTCGATTTATTGAGCTAAGATTAAGTCAAATTAATTCCACTTTAACTCCACTGATAAAACAACAAATATTTGCACAATATAAGACTCACCATAAACGTAAAACACAGAGGGCCAGCCCACGTACTGCACCAGGATCCCCGCCAACGGCATCGCGATCACTGCCCCGGCGTAAGACCCTGCACACAACAAAACAAAACAGCGCTAAATATCCCTAAAAAACCAACAATATTAGTTCAATATAATAATTTTGGTACACATTTTATCTCAAAAGGCAGGGCAAAAAGAGGCTCAGCTTTTTCAGCATCTGTTTTAAAATCTCCAATGTTTAAAGAGCTCATATTAATATTCACTGATCCATGTTCTAATGTAGTTCCATCATGCTTCTCTCGAACAGAAAACACTATGTTCCACTTTGTGATGTCATGTGGTGATAGAGGAAGAGCTTCGCTGCGTTTTTACTCCACTCCACATCCCTTCACTAGAATCATCTGGATCATTTCACAGCTGGAATTGCCGATCTCTACTGAACTAAAACCAACTTTATAGTCACGCGTCAAATCGTCTGCATCACGACACAGAGTCGGCAAGAGGAAGCGACGCAGACAATAAGGCCTGTGATTGGTCGTCTCTACGTCCTCGCAGATCCATAAATCAAAAACGAAGGTGACAAGGCAATGACGTCAGTGTGTGTTGAGTCGACACCGAAATATAATTCAACCTTCAGCGTTGTCTTGAACCCCCTCCTGGTCATGTTGACTGACACGCACCGCCAAAACTTTCTAACTATGCATCGAAAAGACACAAACAGCAGTGAAAGCGACAGAGACAATAACAGGGCAGCTGCGGGGTCTTAAAAATCTTAATAAGGTCTTAAATTTCATGATCCTAAATGAAGGCCTTAAAAAGTCTTAACTTATGTTGCCCAAGTCTTTTTTTTTTCACAAAGGTTTTAAATTTCATTAGCCTATTTTTTATTTTTTTTGGAAACTCAACCAGGCTGCAGTGAAATGTTAAACGGAGGGAGGGAAAAACAACAACGTGAAATCATGTAACGTGAATGAACGTCTAATTTGGAGTATGAGAAAACAATACTTTGGTTTCTGGCGCCGGCGGCAATAAGTAAAAAATTGGTAGAGTGGAAGAAGACGTTGGATGGATCATGGGGAAGTGTAGGTTTGTGGCTCTTAGATTCTAGCAGTGTTGTGCAAGTTCACACTTTTCATGAACTAGTTCAAAGTTCAGTTCACACTTGTTCAAAGTGAATAGTTCACGTTCATAGTTCACAATTTTAATTTTGAACTAGTTCAAAGTTCAGTTCATTTTATATTTAGATGAATCTGTAAATGAAAGGCTGCATTTATTTTTCAACTGACTTCTAGTTTACAACAACTTTACAAGATCCACTGTTGGACAAGTGACTTTAAAACTGTAATGTGTTATTTATGACTTGTTACTGTCATTTCAAAAGTCATTTGTTACATTACAGTTTACTGTATTAAAAATGTAAAACATGACACGACTATTGCAGCACTTTTAATTTACTCTCACCAAAAGAACTGTTAAGATGCTGAACTTTTGCGCCGTATATGGACTGAACCAGGACCTTAAACCAGGTTAAACCAGGACTAAACCAGTGAACCAGGTCCAAACCAGGACTAAACCAGGTTTAAACCAGGACTAAACCAGAACTGAACCAGGTCTAAACCAGGTAAACCAGGTTCTAAACCAGGACTAAACCACTTTTTTAAACCGACTGAACCAGGACTTAACCAGGTTTAAACCAGGAATAAACCAAGACTAAACCAGGACTGAACCAGAATTGAACCAGGTCTAAACCAGGATTGAACCAGGACTGAACCAGGTCTAAACCAGAACTGAACCAGGACTAAACCAGGACTAAACCAGACTAAACCAGGACCAAACCAGGACTAATCCTGGACTAGAACTTGGAATCTAGGACCGCCCCTGAGAGAACCCCGAGTGCGATCGGGCATCAGCTGCGTTCAGCTCTGTGGAGCGCGGACTTCTGCGGTCATTTCGCTCAGGATCACGGTCTACGCGGGCGCACCTCCGGCGTTTCACCGCTGCTGATATCGCGGTGATTTTAGCAAATTTGTATGAAGAAAAACGAAAAACCCACTGACATATGTACCAAGTAAATAATACGCGCGCGGAGCAACGTCCTGTGCGTGTATTTTTCAGAAAATAGGATCCATTCTGTTTTTTGACGCTCTACACGAGCGTAGGTGCGTATCCCCGTCAAAATCCACAGAGAGCATGTATCTATTGTTGTATTTGCGCATTTACCATCAGCACATTGTGCTCCCTGGGCAGTTGTGGATCATGTGAAAGAGCCCAGATCCACATAGACTGTTAATTAGTGCTTTGAAATTTACTTTTGAAATCCTTGCGTTTGCCGTGGTCAGCCTGTACAGAAGGTAATACAAGCAGCTAAACGCGCCAGTCAAGTTTGATTGACTTCCCATTGAGAGACACAAGAGCCCGTACGTTCGCTAAACTGCCGGTGGAGTTGCCTTCGCGTTGACACGCGGCTGTGGTTTCGCGAGGTGAAGTGCGAGCAGATCATCACTCGTCAAATTCCGACGTTTAACTGAACCCCAACAGTTGACGTACGTCGTTCATCATACATAATTTGAACAAATTCACGTTCAAGTTCTTGATTTACAAAAGTGTTGCGTTCAGTTCAAAGTTCACTGAAAAATGAACGTGTTCAGTGAACGCGTTCTTTTGAACTCGTTCATGCACAACACTGGATTCTAGATACAGTTGTTTGGTCATTATTAGAATTGGATCTGGTGTTTTTCGTGTGCATAATGGGTACAATACGATGTTGGCCTTAATTTTCATTTAAATGGTCTTAAAAAGGTCTTAAAAGAGTCTTAAATTTGGCGTCGTCAAACTCGGGGATACCCTGAATATGGGCTGTGATTGTTCCTCTCTACATCCGCTCTACAGACATTTCCGGTACTCCGCTTTCCCGCTTAATTTTGTAAACACGAACGCCATTTTTAAATCCTCGCCCCCTGGTGTTGTGGCGGTGAATTACTTCGGGCACACAGACGTCAGCGAAAATCCATAAGTCAAAAATGACAGCGACAATGTACAGGGAGTCGACGCAGAGCTATAATTCGGCCTTAAAGGTAAAAGGAGCTGTTCACTTGAAAACTATCACTCCATGACATCACACAGTGGAACAGAGCATTTTGAGTTTTGGAGATGTAGCCAGACTAATAATAAAGTGTTACTCAAACGTGTGAAACAAAACACAACTCAAAGTCTGTTTTTGAGGAGGGACCATGACTTAAAGGTTGTATAGAGGATTTTCCAAGGAACGAGAAATCCAGCGACTGTTTGTCCTTTTTCAAATGTTGCGCATGCGTGAAACCACCTCCCCTCCCCTACAGCTCCTACGTAGAAACGCCTCCTCCCTCCTCCTCCTTACGCCAGAAACAGGTTTGTTTACAGCCGGTGCTGCACATGACTTGTAAACAACTAACTACAGTGTTGGTTAGACAAGACGGAGAAGTGAGGAGCGGGGGGAGCGGGTGTGCGGACATTTCGTTCGCGGACGAGAAGTGAGGAGCAGGGAGAGAGGGAGGAGAGAGGAGAGGGGAGCAGGAAAGGGGTGCAGAGAAGAGTGCGTGGAGATTCCGTGCAAATGAACTAGCTACAAGACGCAGCAGCAAGCGGACTCTTTCTTTGCCTTGAAAATTACGTTTTCAGACATAGGATATCGCTTTCGTGTCCTGAAAAACGTTTGTGTAGCTCTTGGAAATAAAGTACGTTTTCATAATAAGCAGAAGTTTCCTGTCCAGGAGTAATTTGTGGACCAGTGTGTCAGTCTTTAGACCCTTCGTCTGCTTCAGTCGCGCCATCGCTGGAATGAATCTATAAGAATCACCTTAGTTTGGCTTCGCTGCTTTTCCCCTTGTCTTCTTCTTTCACCTCAAAAACGGACTTTCTTTTGCGGCGAACTGCTCCTGGATTCTTGTCGCCATTGCAACAAACTTTGTGCGAACTGCGAGGAAGATATAGGTCAAAAAGCCTCTAAGAACTGTTGCGTTGGTGGAGTAAACAGTGTCTGTGCGGCTTGCGTCTGTGGACTGTGTGACAGTCGTACGTAAACCACGTACCGGCGGCGCAGGCAAGTCAGTTACACTAGAAACGTAGGGAGATTGATTGACAGCCTGTCAGCTCACAGATAACGAGGCAGTGTCGTTATCTATTGGCAAATGTTTCACTGGCCCCACCACGTCCAGAGTTGATGAATTTTTATTCTCTTTTTTTTTGGTCATCATAATTACAAGGCGACTGCATCTATAATCTATCACTGACAATTTGAAACCAAAAAAAATCCTCCATACAACCTTTAAATCTCACAAGAATCCAGTGTGTGTAATATTGGACCTTTAATCATAAAACACTGTTGTTATTATTATTTTACCGTTTTAGATTCAGGGGAACAAAAACAGATGAATATTGTGACTTTCCTTTCGTGCTTTAACACATCAGAACACTCACCACAGAAGGAGGTAGTGGCCAGTCGGCTCCGTTCAAGAGGCGGAGCCCATTTGGACCACAGCCCGTGGCATGCTGGGTAAGTGACGCCCTGGAGACAAGATAAAAAACAAGAAATGAGGAGAGAACAAAATCACATATATTATACACAAACATCTCTCATCTCTCTGCGCCTGTTATTATCACAATATGGATCTCAACATTTACCGTATTCTTGAGAGTAAACAGAACTGTAGTTAAAAATGTGCTGCTTGTTCCTGTTGAAATTCCTTGAGGAGCTTTTGCTGCATCATTACTGACATTATCCAAATCATTAATATCAAGATTGTTGATCTTTGGAGCTCCATGTTATTTTAGCTCCTTTAAACCCAAAACAGTGGGATTAAAAGGTCCACATTACACTAGTTTGACCTCTGTTCTAATTTCCTTATCACAAATAGACCTGGAGTTGTGTTTTGTTTCATTCTCACATGTTTAACACACAAACCCTGCACATTTAGGCTGATTCCACCTTGTGATGCCATGTGGTAATACAATAAGTGCTCCACTGTGTTTTTAAACTCCACACACCTTCACTAGGATTGGGTGATTGCATAATTCCAGCCCTGAAATTTTCAGTCTCTACTGAACTAAAGGTAAAAGGAGCTGTTCACTTGAAAACTACCACTTCATGACATCGTAAGGTGGAACAGAGCATTTAGAGCTTTGGAGATATGGACAGACTAATAATAAAAGTCAAACTCAAACATGAGAATGAAACAAAACACAACTTCAGGTCTGTTTTGAGGAGGTAACTACATTATAAAAAGCTCACAATGGTCAATTTTTCATGATTTACGGCCTTTAGGCAAAGAGTTGTGTGATTTGTGATGGCTAAAAATATTATTGAGAAACTAGTCTTATAAGGTTACGTTTACACTGAAACGAATCACCGTATCATAAATTATTTGGGTCCAGACACGTCGTTTCTGTGTCCGCAAGCCTTCCCCTATCCACACAACTTTGAGCAGATTTGTTCACGTTTTACAGAAACGAAACTTAAAACCACATTTGCATCAACGAAACGCTCAAAAAAAACCAGCTCTTTCCTTGTGTCGCTGATGTGGTTCAGCTTCTGTTGGACTAAAGGAAACGACTCAGTGGAATATGAGTGTTCTTTCTGTGACAGAGGGGTGTTCTGCTGATGGTGAGTCTGTTCTGTGTTTCTGTCGTGTTGGAGATGGTTCATGTGAAACTTTTCAGAGATTATACGTCTGCAGGTCGTACACACAGACACACGGACATATGAATGGACACATATTCTCGCCTCTTAGTGTTTTGTCGGTGAATTACTTCGTGGTGCACAGACCTACATCAGAGTATCAGTGTTTTCAGGCGTCCACACGGTGCCGGATCAGATCTGTACCAACATGAATTCGTGGGAGCTGGAGGCACCAGATCGTTCCGACTCTGGAGCCGTTTTCAATCGGATTAGTGTGAACGAACACTGCACCCACAACCAGAACGACTCCAAGTCTGTATGATCCGATGATGTTTATGGAGAATGGCTGACCAATAGAAGAATAGACCATAGACGTATATATCAGGGGTGTCCAAACTATGGCCCGGGGGAAACATTTCTTTTTGGCCCTCAGGTTTTCTGGTGAATTTGCCACATTATCATGGGAAGAACTTTTTACTGCTATTTCAGACTTGTCATTTTGATCTTTAAATGTTCGCATTATTAGTGATCCTGGTGTTTTATTTTGATATTTTGTCTACAAATCAATTCTAGACACACACTCACCTCCACGAGACCCTGCAGGATTCGCACAAACATGACGCAGCCGTAGTGAACTCTGGCCGCCGACGGGATGAACATGTTGAGCATCGAGGTGAGAAAGATGGCCGCTCCGAACACTCTGAAACGGAACACAACATCAGCCACATCGCAGGAGAAATGAGCTGGACCTGGATTTGAAAAGATGAATTGCTCCAGACACCTTCATTTGGAATCATTTGGATCAGGAACAACATTTTAACAAGACTAAAAGCTCACAAGAGTCAGTTTTCTCCTTTAATTGAAATGTAATATGTTCTCTAATACTCTAATAATCACCATGGCAACAATCACAATATTTGTCAGTGTTTTCCAGTTATTATTTAGCCGTATTCACATATTTTGAAGTGTCTCCCTGGTTCCTGTTCTGATACAGACAGCTCAATAAAGTCTGAGCGTATCTGTGCCTCCGTCTGAACCTCTGTCAGTCTGAGTGTGACAGGCCTGAGCCCACAGCCAAACAATGTGATAACGGCACAATAAAGGAGCCGGGCACCACAGCCGCCGACACAACTGACCACAGACGCAGACACAACTGACCACAGACGCAGACACAACTGACCACGAACACCAACACAACTGACCACGAACACCAAAACAACTGACCACAGCCAAACAATGTGATAACGGCACAATAAAGGAGCCAGGCACCACAGCCGCCGACCACAACTGACACAGACCAGACACAATGACCACAGACGCAGACACAACTGACCACAACACCAACACAAACTGACACCACGAACACCAAAACAACTGACCACAGCCAAACAATGTGATAACGGCACAATAAAGGAGCCAGGCACCACAGACACGCACAGACACAACTGACCACAGACACAGACACAACTGACCACAGCTGACAGACACACACTGACCACAACCACAGACACAACTGAACACACACAAACACAATGACACAAAACAAACATGGCACAACACAACTGACAACAGACACAAGACCCACAGAACACAACTGACCACAACACAATAAAGGACCCAAACAGACAAGACACCACAACACACACTGACACACAGACACAACTGGACAAACACCAAAACACTGACCAGAACACAAACAACTGACCACAGCCAAACAATGTGATAACGGCACAATAAAGGAGCCAGGCACCACAGCGCCGACACAACTGACCACAGACGCAGACACAACTGACCACAGACGCAGACACAACTGACCACAACCACCAAAACAACTGACCACGAATCACCAAAACAACTGACCACAGCCAAACAATGTGATAACGGCACAATAAAGGAGCCAGGCACCACAGCCGCCGACACAACTGACCACAGACACAGACACAACTGACCACAGCTGACACAACTGACACAACCACAGACACAACTGACCACAGCCAAACAATGTGATAACGGCACAATAAAGGAGCCGGGCACGCCAGGAAAACAACACAACTGACCACAGACGCAGACACAACTGACCACAGCCACAGACACAACTGACCACAGCCACAGACACAACTGACCACAGACACAACTGACCACAGACACAGACACAACTGACCACAGCCAAACAATGTGATAATGGGTAAATAAAGGAGCTGGGCACGAGAGAAAAACAACACAACTGACCACAGACACAACTGACCACGAACACCAAAACAACTGACCACGAACACCAAAACAACTGACCACAGCCAAACAATGTGATAACGGCACAATAAAGGAGCCAGGCACCACAGCCGCCGACACAACTGACCACAGACGCAGACACAACTGACCACAGACGCAGACACAACTGACCACGAACACCAACACAACTGACCACGAACACCAAAACAACTGACCACAGCCAAACAATGTGATAACGGCACAATAAAGGAGCCAGGCACCACAGCCGCCGACACAACTGACCACAGACACAGACACAACTGACCACAGCTACAGACACAACTGACCACAACCACAGACACAACTGACCACAGCCAAACAATGTGATAACGGCACAATAAGAGGAGCCGGGCACGCCAGGAAAACAACACAACTGACCACAGACGCAGACACAACTGACCACAGCCACAGACACAACTGACCACAACCACAGACACAACTGACCACAGACACAACTGACCACAGACACAGACACAACTGACCACAGCCAAACAATGTGATAATGGGTAAATAAAGGAGCCTGGGCACGAGAGAAAACAACACAACTGACCACAGACACAACTGACCACGAACACCAAAACAACTGACCACGAACACCAAAACAACTGACCACGAACACCAAAACAACTGACCACGAACACCAAAACAACTGACCACAGCTACAGACACAACTGACCACAGCCAAACAATGTGATAATGGCACAATAAAGGAGCTGGGCATGCCAGAAAAACAACAGAACTGACTACAACTGCTAATCAGAACTGACCACATCCACGAATCCCCAACCACAAACACAACTGACCACAGCCAAACAGTGTGATAACGGCACAATAAATGCCGGGTACACCAGGAAAACAACATAACTGACCACAACCACAGACACAACTGACCACAACCACCAACACAACTGACCACAACCAAACAATGTGATAACAGCAGAATAAATGCACCTGGCACACCAGAAAAACAACACAACTGACCACAGCCACAGACACAATTAACCACAACCATGAACCACCAACAGAACTGACCACAATGACGAATTACTAACATAACTGACCACAACCACCAACATGACTGACCATAATCACCAACACAACTGACCACAACCATAAACCACCAATCAGAACTGACCACAACCACGAATCACCAACACAACTGACCACAGCCACCAACAATGTGATAACAGCACAATAAATGCACCAGGAAAACAACACAACTGACCACAACCACCAAAATAATTCTGTAAAATACACAAAAACAGCAGAGACCTGCAGAGGGCAACAGTCCAACATGAAAATTCCACAGAAAACATTAAACCAAATTTAT
>NW_026571152.1:42248414-42260914 GCF_026225935.1 Boleophthalmus pectinirostris | reverse complement strand
GTTCATGAAATTTTTTTTTAACTGATGAGTTCATGTGAAACTTCTCAAATGGACAGAGGTCAGTACAGGTCAGACACTGTTTTAAAGTTCTGTATTATGTAAAAATGACTCTTGTGAATTTTAATCTATGTTCTAATGTTGTTTCCTCCTCAAAAACAAAGCTGGAGTTGTGTTTTGTTTCATTCACGTTTGAGTAACTCTTTATTATTAGTCGGCCTACATCTCCAAGATCAGCAATTCCAGGTCTGAAATCATCCAAATGATTCTAGTGAAGATGTATGAAGTTTAAAAACACAATGGAGCACTTCCTGTATCACCACATGACATCACTGAGTTCTTCTTTCCGTTTGAGAGAGGAACTCAGTCTAAATATACAGTTTTTTGTGTTAAACGTGTGAATGAAACACAACAGAGAAAAAGCGTAATATTGGCTCAAATAAACAAATACACAAACAAAATCCATAAACTTATTACAAAACTAATTTATACACAAGTTTACTACTACTTTTACACTTTTACTGATTACCACCTATCTGCAGGTTTTGCTGTTTTCCTCAAAATATCCAGTCTGATTCATCAGCCTGTTTCACTTGGTGGAAACCGTGTGACCTCGCAGCATTAGGACTCGTTCGCTCGACAGTAGGCAGGTACTTTTTTTATTTAACCAATCGCTGCTGTTTGGTTGTGACGTCTGTAATGCGCCAAATCTCACAGGAAGAAGGACAATAACTAGTTACGTTACGAGACGTGCCGAGGCTTCGAAGAGTGTATCGAGTAATGAAGGGGGTGTTTCTGCGAAACACGTGAAGGAGTCAAACACGATGACGTCCGAAGCCTTGCTGCCGGCTCTACCACGTGATGATTTTGCCGTGAGCGATATAAACCCTCAGGCTCCATCCAAAATGTGGGTGTCTGAAGGAGAGCTGCGGTCAGGTGAGAGTTGGGAGAGTTTGGATAGAGTTTATAGTCTCTCCAAGACCGGAGAGGTTGTGTCAAAAAAAAAAAAAAAAGAAATTGTTTAAAACCAAAAACTGTTGAGACGCTCTTGTTTCTGAATAAAAATGAATAAAATTTCCCCTGTCCTGTACATCAATGTCCAAGTAACACAAACGTAACCTGTGCCCTTTTCCTACTTCCACAAGCATTTTCACTGTCCTCTGCCTGATTACTGTATTTTCTGCACTATTAGTGGCTCTGGATTATAAGATGCACTGTCATTAAATGGTCTATTTTTGAACTTTTTTCACAAATAAACCGCGTGGGACTTTAAAGGAAACCCAACAGTGTGATGGGTGAGTGGTTTTGTTTGTTTGTTCGTTCACGGTGACTCTGGGCTTTGTTCAGTTGTGGCGTGTAGGGAGGGTGTGTGTCTGGGACCAACGGATTGTCGACGTGTTCGCAGTGACTCAGTTGTTCAGTTGTGTCTAGAAGTGGCACATTGCACTAATTTTTTCGGGTTCGTTCCACCGTTCACTGTGCGGTCGCTGTCTGCTCCGTGTGTGTTTGTGTGTTCTGCGTGTGGTGCGGCTTTGTAGTTTACTGAAGTCGTGCTGGGACACCTGAGTGGATTCATGTATAGGGCGCTCTGGATTGCGGCGTGCGGCCGTTTTTTGATGGGGTTGGAGGCTTAAGAGCACATCTAATAGCCCGGAAAATACGGTACACCTCTGCCATTTTCAGAAAAACAGCTTCACCTGCCATATTATGATATTATTATTTTGCGAAAATTTATTCACACAGAATACATGAAAAATGGATTATACACATATGTGATCATATATGTAGAGAAATTATTTGGTCATAAATTTTTTGTAACTCATAGTCATTCCCAACAGACATAACAGACAAAATTTCAATGCCTCAGCTGCGATACAGCTGTTTGTGATTACACACTTGGCCAGTAGGTGGTGTCATGCGCACATGAAGCTTTGAGAAATGAACCTTTCTCAATCTCAATGCCTCATGAGGCTTCATCTCACCATCACGAGCAATAACGTCTTTCCCCATAAAATTCACCAAACATTCTCTTTGTTCTGGCTTTAAATCCTAAAAAATACAGAATGTCTGTCTCTTCTCTGATTGGCTGGTGCCCAGACTCACACTTCTGGGGTTCTTGTAAACCATCTAGTGTATTCTGATTCCTGATCTAGTCACTGGACAAAGACCAGGCGGCACCAGCCTGGCTACAAAATATCAGGAATCAAATAAAAATACAGTATATTTGTGCTAATTTTATTTTTCCAATTTATCGTCAAAGCTGTTATTTTATTGCTAAAAATACCTTGAAGAACAGAGGCCCACATTTGTGCTGTGTGTGAGTCGCCTCTGCGCTGATCTGATCTGTAACTTGGCCTGTTGGCATCTCCTGCTCGTCCCCATAAATATAGACAAGTTTAATGCCATATTGTCAAACATTTCAGGCAAAACCGTGACATCTCCATGGAAACAAGCAGGTGACGGACCCTCAGAAAAGTTACTCAGACTCAAAAAGATCGACTTTGACAATAAACACATCCCCCTGGGAAATCAAACATGGAGGTTTGATGCTCACGTTTTCTGAGGATCCTTCCCAGTACGGATTGTGCAATGACCGGAAGTCCGAAATTCTTGATGCGTGTAAACATGCATCAAGAATCTGGTGCCGGACTCTGGCCCGACCTGGTGCAGGACTGCAGGACTATATCGATACAGCAGTCCACGATATCGATACTGTATCATCACATTAAATTATATATCAGTATTTTAATATTTTTGCACACTTAGTTCTAATGTAGTTTCCTCATCACAAACAGACCTGGAGTTTAACACACAAACCTGCACATTTAGGCTGAGTTCTTCTTGCAAAGAGAAAAAGAAAACACTCTGTTCCACCTTGTGATGTCATGTGGTAACACAGGCAAGTGCTCCGTTGTATTTTTAAACTCCACACATCTTCACTAGAATCATTTGGATCATTTCAGCTTTTCTGGAAATGCCAAACTCTACTGAAGTAAAAAGAAAAGGAGCTGTTCACGTGAAAACTACCACTTCATGACATCACAAGGTGGAGCAGAGCATCTTGAGGTTTAGAGATGGAGACAGACTGATTAAAGTTTTACTCAAACATGTGAATGAAAAACACAACTCCAGGTTTGTTTGTGATGAGGAACATGGATTAATCGTGACAAGAGTCAGTTTTGTGTGATTTAGGAGCTTTAAATTAAATGAACACGACAAATTGTTTTTTCCACTTTCCGTTGAATTGTTCATGAGCCGTCGCTCACGCAGACACAGAGCCGACGCGTTATGTAACACACACACACCAGATCTTTTCTACAGAGGGCACAGAGGACACTGGACTCAAAGGTCAAAGGGCAGATATCAGGTAGCACAGGTCCAGATGCATCGCTCCCACACACTGTAAAAAGAACACGACTCTGCTCCAGTCAAATGAAGCTCACTGAGGCTGGTGGATATGGGAGCGAATTTGGAGCTGAGTTCTATATTATGATTAAAGATGGATAAAATAATGAAATAAAAACCCCAGGATCATGTAGAGCGGGTTAATATGAACGTTTTAAAGGTTGTATGGAGGATTTTTTTGTTTTGTTTCAAATTGTCAGTGATAGATTATAGATGCAGTCGCCTTGTAATTATGATGACCAAAAAAAAGAGAATAAAAATTCATCAACTCTGGACGTGGTGGGGCTAAACATTTGCCAATAGATAACGACACTGCCTCGTTATCTGTGAGCTGACAGGCTGTCAATCAAACTCCCTACGTTTCTAGTGTAACTGACTTGCCTGCGCCGCCGGTACGTGGTTTACGTACGACTGTCACGCAGTCCACAGACGCAAGACGCACAGACGCTGTTTACTCCACCAACGCAACAGTTCTTAGCGGCTTTTTTTGACCTATATCTTCCTCGCAGTTCACACAAAGTTTGTTGCAATGGCGACAAGAATCCAGGAGCAGTTCGCCGCAAAAGAAAGTCCGTTTTTGAGGCCGCTGAAAGAAGAAGACAAGGGGAAAAGCAGCGAAGCCAAACTAAGGTGATTCTTGAAGATTCATTCCAGCGATGGCGCGACTGAAGCAGACGCAGGGTCTAAAGACTGACGCACTGGTCGCCAAATTACTCCTGGACAGGAAACTTCTGCTTATTATGAAAACGTACTTTATTTCCAAGAGTTAGTCAAACGTTTTTCAGGACACGAAAGCGATATCCTATGTCTGAAAACGTAATTTTCAAGGCAAAGAAAGAAAGAGTCCGCTTGCTGCTGCGTGTTGTAGTAGTAGCTAGTTCATTCGGAATCTCCGCGCCCTTCTCTGCCCGTTCCGCTCTTCTCCCTGCTCCTCACGGAATCTCCACGCACCGCTCCCCTCTCCTCTCCTCTCTCCTCTCTCCTCTCTCTTCTCCCTGTTCCTCACTTCTCGTCAGCGCACGAAATGTCCGCGCACCCGCTCCCCCCGCTCCTCACTTCTCCGTCTTGCCTAACCAACACTGTAGTTAGTTGTTTACAAGTCATGTGCAGCGCACCGGCTGTAAAACAAACCTGTTTCTGGCGTAAGGAGGAGGAGGGAGGAGGCGTTTCTACGTAGGAGCTGTGGGGGAGGGGAGGTGGTTTCACGCATGCGCAACATTTGAAAAAGGACAAACAGTCGCTTGATTTCTCGTTCCTTGGAAAATCCTCTATACAACCTTTAAGACCAAGAGAGAGGGACGACAGGTTCCCATACTGTACACGCTGCTCATGACTGCTGCTTATGACTCTGTCGCTCACTATCCATCCAATCATACAGTGAAGTTTGCTGATGACGCAGCGATGAGTCCAACTACAGAAGGGAGGTCTGTTTTGCACCAGGCCTCCAGCTGACAATCTGTGCATCAATGTGAAGAAAACACAGATGATTGTGGATTTTCGCAGGGAACCCAGTGCCCCTTCTCCTCTGTCAGTGCAGATGCAGTGGAGATTGTCCTGCTTTAATTACCTTCAAAAATGACCACGGTGGAGCCGCACGTGACCAACATGACCCAACCCAGAGTCCTGCACGGGTCCATTTTTAGAGACCCCGCACCCTTCTGGACCTGTTTACATTCCACCCATGACCGCCCATGACCGTGATAACCCAGGACTAACCCAGGACTAACCCAGGACTAACCCAGGACTAACCAGGACTAACCAGGACTAACCCCAGGACTAACCCAGGACTAACCCCAGGACTAACCCAGGACTAACCCCTAGGACTAACCCAGGACTAACCCAGGACTAACCCAGGACTAACCCAGGACTAACTCAGGACTAATCCCAGGACTAACCCAGGACTAACCCCAGGACTAACCCAGGACTAACCCAGGACTACTAACCCAGGACTAACCAGGACTAACCCCAGGACTAACCCAGGACTAACCCAGGACTCCAGGACTAACCAGGACTAACCCAGGACTAACCCAGGACTAACCCAGGACTAACCCAGGACTAACCCAGGACTAACCAGGACTAACCCAGGACTAACCCCAGGACTAACCCAGGACTAACCCAGGACTAACCCAGGACTAACCAGGACTAACCCAGGACTAACCCAGGACTAACCCAGGCAGGACTAACCCCAGGACTAACCAGGACTAACCCCAGGACTAACCCAGGACTAACCAGGACTAACCCAGGACTAACCCAGGACTAACCCAGGACTAACCCAGGACTAACCCAGGACTAACCCCAGGACTAACCCCAGGACTAACCCAGGACTAACCCAGGACTAACCCAGGACTAACCCAGGACTAACCCAGGACTAACCCAGGACTAACCCAGGACTAACCCCAGGACTAACCCAGGACTAACCCCAGGACTAACCCAGGACTAACCCAGGACTAACCCAGGACTAACTCAGGACTAACCCCAGGACTACTAACCCAGGACTAGGACTAACCCAGGACTAACCCAGGACTCAGGACTAACCCAGGACTAGGACTAACCCAGGACTAACCCAGGACTAACCCAGGACTAGGACTAACCCAGGACTAACCCAGGACTAACCCAGGACTAACCCAGGACTAACTAACCCAGGGACTAACCCAGGACTAACCCCAGGACTAACCCAGGACTAACCCAGGACTAACCCAGGACTAACCCAGGGACTAACCCCAGGACTCAGGACTAACCCAGGACTAACCAGGACTAACCCAGGACTAACCCAGGACTAACCCAGGACTAACCCAGGACTAACCCAGGACTCAGGACTAACCCAGGACTAACCCAGGACTAACCCAGGACTAACCCCAGGACTAACCCAGGACTAACCCAGGACTAACCCCAGGACTAACCCAGGACTAACCCAGGACTAACCCAGGACTAACCCAGGACTAACCCAGGACTAACCCAGGACTAACCCAGGACTAACCCAGGACTAACCCAGGACTAACCCAGGACTAACCCCAGGACTAACCCAGGACTAACCCAGGACTAACCCAGGACTAACCCAGGACTAACCCAGGACTAACCCAGGACTTAACTAACCCAGGACTAACCCAGGACTAACCCAGGACTAACCCCAGGACTAACCCAGGACTAACCCCAGGACTAACCTAGGACTAACCCAGGACTAACCCCAGGACTAACCCAGGACTAACCCCAGGACTAACCCAGGACTAACCCCAGGACTAACCAGGACTAACCAGGACTAACCCCAGGACTAACCCAGGACTAACCCCAGGACTAACCCAGGACTAACCCAGGACTAACCCAGGACTAACCCCAGGACTAACCCAGGACTAACCCAGGACTAACCCAGGACTAACCCAGGACTAACCCAGGACTAACCCAGGACTAACCCCAGGACTAACTAACCCAGGACTAACCCAACTAACCCAGGACTAACCCAGGACTAACCCAGGACTAACCCCCCCAGGACTAACCCAGGACTAACCCAGGACTAACCCAGGACTAACCCAGGACTAACCCAGGACTAACCCAGGACTAACCCCAGGACTAACCCAGGACTAACCCCAGGACTAACCCAGGACTAACCCAGGACTAACCCCAGGACTAACCCAGGACTAACCCAGGACTAACCCAGGACTAACCCAGGACTAACCCAGGACTAACCCAGGACTAACCCAGGACTAACCCAGGACTAACCCAGGACTAACCCAGGACTAACCCAGGACTAACCCAGGACTAACCCAGGACTAACCCAGGACTAACCCAGGACTAACCCAGGACTAACCCAGGACTAACCAGGACTAACCCAGGACTAACCCAGGACTAACCCAGGACTAACCCAGGACTAACCCAGGACTAACCCAGGACTAACCCAGGACTAACCCCAGGACTAACCCAGGACTAACCCAGGACTAACCCAGGACTAACCCAGGACTAACCCAGGACTAACCCAGGACTAACCCCAGGACTAACCCAGGACTAACTCTGTGCTCTGTGGACACCTGCTCCGCGTGCTCAGGGTTCTCTCTTTTAAGTTCGTGGGTACCCGACCCGGTGCGGGACTCTGACCCGACCGGTGCGGACTCTGACTGACCGACCTGGTGCAGGACTCTGACCTGACCTGGTGCAGGACTCTGACCCGACCCGGTGCAGGACTCTGACCGACCCGGTGCAGGACTCTGACCTGACCGGTGCAGGACTCTGACCTGACCCGGTGCAGGACTCTGACCCGACCGGTGCAGGACTCTGACCCGACCCGGTGCAGGACTCTGACCCGACCCGGTGCAGGACTCTGACCCGACCAGGACTGACCCGACCCGGCGCAGGACTCTGACCCGACCGGGCAGGACTCTGACCTGACCCGGTGCAGGACTCTGACCTGACCTGACCCACCGACACTCTACACACACTATATCCACACGACAACCAAGACACATGTGCATCTGCAACAAACGCATCATCAGAGAGTTTATTGAGCCACTGGAAATATTCTAACTCCGGGGCTGTGGTTTCATCTCACACCACGACAGTCCTGACCTGGGAGTCCAGATCATGAACTCACCTGGTCTAAAAACACCAGTTGCAAAGTAAAGAAGGCACGAATGCCTCGACTTTCATAGGCATCTCAAAAAAGCAGGTCTGGGTCCTGGTTCAGTCCTGGTTTAGACCTGGTTTAGACCTGGTGTAGTCCTGTTTTTAGTCCTGGTTCAGTCCTAGTTTAGACCTGGTCCAGTCCTGGTTCAGTCCTGGTTTAGACCTGGTCCAGTCCTGGTTCAGTCCTGTTTCTGTCCTGGTTCAGTCCTGGTTTAGACCTGGTTCAGTCCTGGTTCAGTCCTGTTTTAGTCCTGGTTCAGTCCTGGTTCAGTCCTGTTTCAGTTCTGGTTTAGACCTGGTTTAGTCCTGGTCCAGTCCTGGTTCAGTCCTGTTTCTGTCCTGGTTCAGTCCTGTTTAGACCTCAGTCCTAGTTTAGACCTGGTTCAGTCCTGGTTTAGTCCTGGTTCAGTCCTGGTTCAGTCCTGGTTCAGTTCTGGTTTAGACCTGGTTTAGACCTGGTGTAGTCCTGTTTTAGTCCTGGTTCAGTCCTAGTTTAGACCTGGTTCAGTCCTGTTTTAGTCCTGGTTTAGTCCTGGTTCAGTCCTGGTTTAGTCCTGGTTCAGTCCTGGTTTCAGTCCTGGTTCAGTCCTGGTTTAGTCCTGGTTTAGACCATAATCCGTTTTTTTCCATTATTCGTATAAACACAAAATTGAAAACTGAAAAAACAAATCGTTATAATTTTTTTCATTTTGGTTTTGGAGACAAATAATGGAAGAAAATAGTTTTTTTTTTTCTTATTATTTTTGGTTTTATTTTGAAAAACAAAGGCATTTTAAACTGAAATTCCCTCAAAGCAAATCGCGAAACATAAACGTGATAAAAAAAAAAAAATGTCCCAGATATTAAAACTGAATTTATCTCTTCAAATCAGATCTCGTGCGACTCGTGTTTGTGAAGAATCAAATTTTGAGTTATCTGCAGGATCTGTGTGTGCACCCAGAGTCACACGGCACTTTTAATTAAGATCACACAACGGTCAACGAAACGACAGCGACAGAAAACACAGACCACACCTCAAACTCACATTAAAACTGAAATAAAACATGATTTAACCGGGACAGAGGCAGTTTTCAGACTGTGTGCACTATTTTTGACCAACCTGATCCAAACCAGGACTAAACCAGGACTAAACCAGGTCGAAACTAGGATTAAAATAGGACAATATCAGGACTAAACTAGGACTAGGCTAAGACTACATCAGGTCTACATCAGGTCTAAACCAGGACTAAACTAAGACAACACCAGGTCTACACCAGGTCTAAATCAGGACTAAACCAGGACTAAACTACATCAGGTCTAAACCAGGACTATATCAGTAACCGAATTATAACAAAAAACAGGACTAAACCAGATCTGAACCTGGACTAAACTAAGTCTAAACCAGGACTACATCAGGTCTAAACCAGGACTAAACTAAGACTAAACTAGGACTACATCAGATCTAAACCAGGACTACATCAGAGGTCTAAACCAAGACTAAACCAGGACTAAACCAGGTTTAAACTAGGACTAAACCAGGTCTGAACCAGGACTAAACCAGGACTGAACCAGGTCTAAACCAGGACTGAACCAGGTCTAAACCAGGACTGATCTAAGACTAAACCAGGACTACATCAGGTCTTAAGTTGTGCAAAGTCAAAGTTTTAAAAATAGTCGTACTAATTTAATTATGTCAAGTTGCTGTAACATGTTTTTCTTTTTGAGTAATTTTAACTTGAAGTGGAAGGATCATGTTCTGTGTAGTTCAACCTGTTTTACTGTATTGTACTTTAAATTGACTGTATATTACTGTATATACTACTGTAGTACATTTGAGTATCACAGTACTTCAGTTTCATCCAAAGTAACAAACAGAAGCGGGAGAAACATGTTCCAGTTTGTTCCTGTAAAATTTATCAACTGTAAAGAGAAAAGTATTTTCTAAAAACATATATTTTTTTTGTCTTCTCAAGTCACAGGCCTCAAGTCCGAGTCAAGTCCCGAGTCACTGACCTTCAAGTCTGAGTCGAGTCCCCAAGTCTTAGTCCATTTGATCAAGTCAAGTCCCAAGTGCTAAAAATAATGACTAAAGTCTGACTCAAGTCCAAGTCACGACTCGCACGTCCCACCTCTGCTGTAACATATACACAGAGACACATTATACGTATATTAGATTATCCACACCCTAGGAGGGGGATTTAAACCCAGGGTCCCACGTGAAAGTCAAGTGAAACATTTACTCGTCTAATCAATATACCATATTTTCTGGACTATAAAAGCACACCGGACTATAAGTCGCACTTTTTGGGGAAATTGTATTTTATAAAATGAGAAACCAGGAACCGACATTTCATCTTGAAAGTCAAGTTATAATAATAACAACAGAACAGAGAACAACAGACTGAATAGGCGTCAAAACGTTAATGTCACATATGAACAGTTCTTCAGTTAAACTATAACATAAACAACAGAACAGAACAAGTTTAACAAACTCTCCATCTCACTCCAAATCACTAAATCCATTCAATTCTTCATCCTCGGTGTCACTTCTGAACAACTCGACCTCGACCTCCGGAGGGAAACAGAGTCAGAATCAGCACCAGTTCCAGTTAGAATTATTTGGGTCTTTCTGAATCCACAGGATGGAATAATTCTGAACATGGAGGTTTGATGTTCATTTTTTCAGAGGATCCTTCCCAGTGTGAATTGCACGATGACCTGAAGTCCAACATTCTTGATGCGTGTATTAGGGATGTAACAATATCCAAATCTCACTTTACAATATTTATTACGATATTTTGTGGAGGTGAATATTTGACTTTTTCCTCTTAACCCTATAAAGTCATTTGTTTCATATTTGATACACGACACTCTGAGACTTCTGCCCAACCACATCATCAATATTTTTCTTGAAAAACCTGTTGTATATAATAAAATATTTGTCTGCTGCCCCCTGGTGGACTGTCCACGGTTTTCAGTAAATAACAAACTCAGAAGAGACATTTTTAAAACCGCCGCATCGGTGGGTGTGACTTTCTCTGTTTTTGAACAAACAACTTTGTAAATTTTGAAAAGGTTAGTGAAAAAATAAATATTGTTAGTGATTCTCCCATATGAACATTTATTTTGTTAGATTAATCTATGAAATCTTCATATTTTTATTGTCATTTTGTAGAAAAATCGTGTTAAAATTGTTTGTATCAAATGTGATACAGCAGGTCTTTGTGATTCTGTTCCTCCTCCTCCTTCCTCCTCCTCCTCATCATCATCATCATCATCATCATCATCATCATCATCACCTTTATTCCGGACTCATGGTCCATTTTAAAAACAGACAAGGACAGTGACACAAAACAATAAATATTTATGTTTTTAAAAGACGACCACATACTGGACTGATCTTATCTCACTGAATCTCAGATTTGTGAGTCACATTATTATTTCATTGTCTGATTTGTTCAGTCTGCAGATAAAACTGTACAGTAGAATTCTTAGTGCAGCTTGTAGAGTTTTCACTTGTGCAGTAACAAACATTTCAAACATGGCTCCTCAAAAACTCCGTAAAGCGTCACTGTAAACACCTGCAGTCTTTACAAACTGACTTTTTTATAATGAGTCCAGAGGTGAGCTGTACGTCAGTGAGCAAAAAGATTTAAACAATAACAACTTTACATCATTTGTACAAGAACCAAACTTACGCACAAGAGGATTTACCTGAGCACAGAGCATCATCATCATCATCATCATCATCATCATCATCATCATCATCATCATCATCAATAATGAAATTTATGATGCAATCTGCAGAATTCATGCAATTCAATGCAAATTTAACACCACACATTTTGAAGTATTTCATAACTAAGATGTCACCTTATTATTATTATTGCACAATGGATGGTGGAGTTTTGATCTTTACTTGACTTGTGTATAAATAAAAGGTGCAGTGGTTTATTTGGTGTAACTGTTCTGTCTCTTCAACTTTCACACACAAAATCAATCATAATCTATATTTGACTGATTCAGAGGATATAAGTCAGGCAGGTCCAAACTACGACCCGTGGGCCAAATGTGGCCCTCGGACAAATTTTTCTTGACCCTCAGACTTCCAGGTGACTTGGCACAAATGAACTTACATCAATTAAAAATTAACTATTTACTGCAAGTTTTTTGAAATTCTACCTTGATAAAGCGAATATTGAATATTTAGTGTTTGGTTTTAAGGATCTTAGCTTAAGTAGAGGACTTATGGCTCATTCTGTTAAACTGTTAAACATGCACATATTTCAATTATTCACGGTACTGAGCACCAGTCTACGGCTCTAGATGCTTCATCTGTGTTTAGAAATGTGGCCCTCGATGAAAAAGTTTGGACACCCCTGGTATAAAGGATTCACTCATTTTATTTTTCACATTTTTTATAATCATTTCACACACGTGTACGGTGGGAAATGTAAACTACATCTGAGCTTGAACAAAGATCGTATCTGTTTTCTCTCCTCCACACG
>NW_026571152.1:42237619-42247914 GCF_026225935.1 Boleophthalmus pectinirostris | reverse complement strand
GCTTTTTTGACCTATATCTTCCTCGCAGTTCACACAAAGTTTGTTGCAATGGCGACAAGAATCCAGGAGCAGTTCGCCGCAAAAGAAAGTCCGTTTTTGAGGCCGCTGAAAGAAGAAGACAAGGTGAAAAGCAGCGAAGCCAAACTAAGGTGATTCTTGAAGATTCATTCCAGCGATGGCGCGACTGAAGCAGACGCAGGGTCTAAAGACTGACGCACTGGTCCACAAATTACTCCTGGACAGGAAACTTCTGCTTATTATGAAAACGTACTTTATTTCCAAGAGTTAGTCAAACGTTTTTCAGGACACGAAAGCGATATCCTATGTCTGAAAACGTAATTTTCAAGGCAAAGAAAGAGTCCGCTTGCTGCTGCGTGTTGTAGTAGTAGCTAGTTCATTCGGAATCTCCGCGCCCTATCTGCCCGTTCCGCTCTTCTCCCTGCTCCTCACGGAATCTCCACGCACCGCTCCCCTCTCCTCTCCTCTCTCCTCTCTCCTCTCTCTTCTCCCTGTTCCTCACTTCTCGTCAGCGCACGAAATGTCCGCGCACCCGCTCCCCCCGCTCCTCACTTCTCCGTCTTGCCTAACCAACACTGTAGTTAGTTGTTTACAAGTCATGTGCAGCGCACCGGCTGTAAACAAACCTGTTTCTGGCGTAAGGAGGAGGAGGGAGGAGGCGTTTCTACGTAGGAGCTGTGGGGGAGGGGAGGTGGTTTCACGCATGCGCAACATTTGAAAAAGGACAAACAGTCGCTTGATTTCTCGTTCCTTGGAAAATCCTCTATACAACCTTTAAGACCAAGAGAGGGACGACAGGTTCCCATACTGTACACGCTGCTCATGACTGCTGCTTATGACTCTGTCGCTCACTATCCATCCAATCATACAGTGAAGTTTGCTGATGACGCAGCGATGAGTCCAACTACAGAAGGGAGGTCTGTTTTGCACCAGGCCTCCAGCTGACAATCTGTGCATCAATGTGAAGAAAACACAGATGATTGTGGATTTTCGCAGGGAACCCAGTGGCCCCTTCTCCTCTGTCAGTGCAGATGCAGTGGAGATTGTCCTGCTTTAATTACCTTCAAAAATGACCACGGTGGAGCCGCACGTGACCAACATGACCCAACCCAGAGTCCTGCACGGGTCCATTTTTAGAGACCTGCACCCTTCTGGACCTGTTTACATTCCACCCATGACCGCCCATGACCGTGATAACCCAGGACTAACCCAGGACTAACCCAGGACTAACCCAGGACTAACCCAGGACTAACTAACCCAGGACTAACCCCAGGACTAACCCAGGACTAACCCAGGACTAACCCCAGGACTAACCCAGGACTAAAGGACCCCAGGACTAACCCAGGACTAACCAGGACTAACCCAGGACTAACCCAGGACTAACCCAGGACTAACCCAGGACTAACCCAGGACTAACCCCTAGGACTAACCCAGGACTAACCCAGGACTAACCCAGGACTAACCCAGGACTAACCCAGGACTAACTAACCCAGGACTAACCCCAGGACTAACCCAGGACTAACCTAACCCAGGACTAACCCAGGACTAACCCAGGACTAACCCAGGACTAACCCAGGACTAACCCAGGACTAACCCCAGGACTAACCAGGACTAACCAGGACTAACCCAGGACTAACCCAGGACTAACCCAGGACTAACCCAGGACTAACCCCAGGACTAACCCAGGACTAACCCAGGACTAACCCCAGGACTAACCCAGGACTAACCCCAGGACTAACCCAGGACTAACCCAGGACTAACCCAGGACTAACCCAGGACTAACCCAGGACTAGGACTAACCCCAGGACTAACCCAGGACTAACCCAGGACTAACCCAGGACTAACCCAGGACTAACTAACCCAGGACTAACCCAGGACTAACCCAGGACTAACCCAGGACTAACCCAGGACTAGGACTAACCAGGACTAACCAGGACTAACCCAGGACTAACCCAGGACTAACCCCAGGACTAACCCCAGGACTAACCCAGGACTAACCCAGGACTAACCCAGGACTAACCCAGGACTAACCCAGGACTAACCCAGGACTAACCCCAGGACTAACCCCAGGACTAACCCAGGACTAACCCCAGGACTAACCCAGGACTAACCCAGGACTAACCCAGGACTAACCCAGGACTAACCCCTAACCCCAGGACTAACCCCTAGGACTAACCCAGGACTAACCCCAGGACTAACTAACCCAGGACTAACCCAGGACTAACCCAGGACTAACCCAGGACTAACCCAGGACTAACCCAGGACTAACCCAGGACTAACCCAGGGGACTAACCAGGACTAACCCAGGACTAACCCAGGACTAACCCAGGACTAACCCAGGACTAACCCAGGACTAACCCAGGACTAACCCAGGACTAACCCAGGACTAACCCAGGACTAACCCAGGACTAGGACTAACCCAGGACTAACCCCAGGACTAACCCAGGACTAACCAGGACTAACCCCAGGACTAACCCCAGGACTAACCCAGGACTAACCCAGGACTAACCCAGGACTAACCCCAGGACTAACCCCAGGACTAACCCTAACCCCAGGACTAACCCCAGGACTAACCCCAGGACTAACCCCAGGACTAACCCAGGACTAACCCCAGGACTAACCCAGGACTAACCCCAGGACTAACCCAGGACTAACCCAGGACTAACCCCAGGACTAACCCAGGACTAACCCAGGACTAACCCAGGACTAACCCAGGACTAACTAACCCAGGACTAACCCAGGACTAACCAGGACTAACCCAGGACTAACCCAGGACTAACCCCAGGACTAACCCTAGGACTAACCCAGGACTAACCCCAGGACTAACCCAGGACTAACCCAGGACTAACCCCAGGACTAACCCAGGACTAACCCAGGACTAACCCCAGGACTAACTAACCCAGGACTAACCCCAGGACTAACCCAGGACTAACCCCAGGACTAACCCAAGACTAACCCCGGACTAACCCAGGACTAACCCAGGACTAACCCCAGGACTAACCCAGGACTAACCCCAGGACTAACCCAGGACTAACCCCAGGACTAACCCAGGACTAACCCAGGACTAACCCAGGACTAACCCAGGACTAACCCCAGGACTAACCCAGGACTAACCCAGGACTAACCCCAGGACTAACCCAGGACTAACCCAAGGACTAACCCAGGACTAACCCAGGACTAACCCCAGGACTAACCCAGGACTAACCCAGGACTAACCCAGGACTAACCCAGGACTAACCCAGGACTAACCCAGGACTAACCCAGGACTAACCCAGGACTAACCCAGGACTAACCCAGGACTAACCCAGGACTAACCCAGGACTAACCCAGGACTAACTCAGGACTAACCCAGGACTAACCCAGGACTAACCCAGGACTAACTAACCCAGGACTAACCCAGGACTAACCCAGGACTAACTCCCAGGACTAACCCAGGACTAACCCAGGACTAACCCAGGACTAACCCAGGACTAACCCAGGACTAACCCAGGACTAACCCAGGACTAACTCTGTGCTCTGTGGACACCTGCTCCGCGTGCTCAGGGTTCTCTCTTTTAAGTTCGTGGGTACCCGACCCGGTGCGGGACTCTGACCCGACCTGGTGCAGGACTCTGACCTGACCTGGTGCAGGACTGACCTGACCTGTGCAGGACTCTGACCCGGACCTGACCGACCCGGTGCAGGACTCTGACCTGACCTGACCGGTGCAGGACTCTGACCTGACCCGGTGCAGGACTCTGACCCGACCCGGTGCAGGACTCTGACCCGACCCGGTGCAGGACTCTGACCCGACCCGGTGCAGGACTCTGACCCGACCCGGTGCAGGACTCTGACCCGACCCGGTGCAGGACTCTGACCTGACCTGACCCGGTGCACTCTGACACCGACACTCTACACACACTATATCCACACGACAACCAAGACACATGTGCATCTGCAACAAACGCATCATCAGAGAGTTTTTTGAGCCACTGGAAATATTCTAACTCCGGGGCTGTGGTTTCATCTCACACCACGACAGTCCTGCCTGGGAGTCCAGATCATGAACAAACTCACCTGGTCTAAAAACACCAGTTGCAAAGTAAAGAAGGCACGAATGCCTCGACTTTCATAGGCATCTCAAAAAAGCAGGTCTGGGTCCTGGTTCAGTCCTGGTTTAGACCTGGTTTAGACCTGGTGTAGTCCTGTTTTAGTCCTGGTTCAGTCCTAGTTTAGACCTGGTTCAGTCCTGGTTCAGTCCTGGTTTAGACCTGGTCCAGTCCTGGTTCAGTCCTGTTTCTGTCCTGGTTCAGTCCTGGTTTAGTCCTGGTTCAGTCCTGGTTCAGTCCTGTTTTAGTCCTGGTTCAGTCCTGGTTCAGTCCTGTTTCAGTTCTGGTTTAGACCTGGTTTAGTCCTGGTCCAGTCCTGGTTCAGTCCTGTTTCTGTCCTGGTTCAGTCCTGGTTTAGTCCTGTTCAGTCCTAGTTTAGACCTGGTTCAGTCCTGGTTTAGTCCTGTTTCAGTCCTGGTTCAGTCCTGGTTCAGTTCTGGTTTAGACCTGGTTTAGACCTGGTGTAGTCCTGTTTTAGTCCTGGTTCAGTCCTAGTTTAGACCTGGTTCAGTCCTGTTTTAGTCCTGGTTTAGTCCTGGTTCAGTCCTGGTTTAGTCCTGGTTCAGTCCTGGTTCAGTCCTGGTCCAGTCCTGGTTTAGTCCTGGTTTAGACCATAATCCGTTTTTTTTCCATTATTCGTATAAACACAAAATTGAAAACTGAAAAAACAAATCGTTATAATTTTTTTCATTTTTGGTTTTGGAGACAAATAATGGAAGAAAATAGTTTTTTTTTTTTTCTTATTATTTTTGGTTTTATTTTGAAAAACAAAGGCATTTTAAACTGAAATTCCCTCAAAGCAAATCGCAAAACATAAATGTGATAAAAAAAAAAAAAAAATGTCCCAGATATTAAAACTGAATTTATCTCTTCAAATCGGATCTCGTGCGACTCGTGTTTGTGAAGAATCAAATTTTGAGTTATCTGCAGGATCTGTGTGTGCGCCCAGAGTCACACGGCACTTTTAATTAAGATCACACAACGGTCAACGAAACGACGGCGACAGAAAACACAGACCACACCTCAAACTCACATTAAAACTGAAATAAAACACGATTTAACCGGGACAGAGGCAGTTTTCAGACTGTGTGCACTATTTTTGACCAACCTGATCCAAACCAGGACTAAACCAGGACTAAACCAGGTCGAAACTAGGATTAAAATAGGACAATATCAGGACTAAACTAGGACTAGGCTAAGACTACATCAGGTCTAAACCAGGACTAAACTAAGACAACACCAGGTCTACACCAGGTCTAAATCAGGACTAAACCAGGACTAAACTACATCAGGTCTAAACCAGGACTATATCAGTAACCGAATTATAACAAAAAACAGGACTAAACCAGATCTGAACCTGGACTAAACTAAGTCTAAACCAGGACTACATCAGGTCTAAACCAGGACTAAACTAAGACTAAACTAGGACTACATCAGATCTAAACCAGGACTACATCAGAGGTCTAAACCAAGACTAAACCAGGACTAAACCAGGTTTAAACTAGGACTAAACCAGGTCTGAACCAGGACTAAACCAGGACTCTGAACAGGTCTAACCAGGACTGAACCAGGTCTAAACCAGGACTGATCTAAGACTAAACCAGGACTACATCAGGTCTTAAGTTGTGCAAAGTCAAAGTTTTAAAAATAGTCGTACTAATTTAATTATGTCAAGTTGCTGTAACATGTTTTTCTTTTTGAGTAATTTTAACTTGAAGTGGAAGGATCATGTTCTGTGTAGTTCAACCTGTTTTACTGTATTGTACTTTAAATTACTGTATATTACTGTATACTACTGTAGTACATTTGAGTATCACAGTACTTCAGTTTCATCCAAAGTAACAAACAGAAGCGGGAGAAACATGTTCCAGTTTGTTCCTGTAAAATTTATCAACTGTAAAGAGAAAAGTATTTTCTAAAAACATATATTTTTTTGTCTTCTCAAGTCACAGGCCTCAAGTCCGAGTCAAGTCCCGAGTCACTGACCTTCAAGTCTGAGTCGAGTCCCCAAGTCTTAGTCCATTTGATCAAGTCAAGTCCCAAGTGCTAAAAATAATGACTAAAGTCTGACTCAAGTCCAAGTCACGACTCGCACGTCCCACCTCTGCTGTAACATATACACAGAGACACATTATACGTATATTAGATTATCCACACCCTAGGAGGGGGATTTAAACCCAGGGTCCCACGTGAAAGTCAAGTGAAACATTTACTCGTCTAATCAATATACCATATTTTCTGGACTATATAGCACACCGGACTATAAGTCGCACTTTTTGGGGAAATGTATTTTATAAAATGAGAAACCAGGAACCGACATTTCATCTTGAAAGTCAAGTTATAATAATAACAACAGAACAGAGAACAACAGACTGAATAGGCGTCAAAACGTTAATGTCACATATGAACAGTTCTTCAGATAAACTATAACATAAACAACAGAACAGAACAAGTTTAACAAACTCTCCATCTCACTCCAAATCACTAAATCCATTCAATTCTTCTTCCTCGGTGTCACTTCTGAACAACTCGACTCGACCTCCGGAGGTAAACAGAGCAGAATCAGCATCAGTTCCAGTTAGAATTATTTGGGTCTTTCTGAATCCACAGGATGGAATAATTCTGAAACATGGAGGTTTGATGTTCACTTTTTTCAGAGGATCCTTCCCAGTGTGAATTGCACGATGACCTGAAGTCCAACATTCTTGATGCGTGTATTAGGGATGTAACAATATCCAAATCTCACTTTACAATATTTATTACGATATTTTGTGGAGGTGAATATTTGACTTTTTCCTCTTAACCCTATAAAGTCATTTGTTTCATATTTGATACACGACACTTCTGACACCTCTGCCCAACCACATCATCAATATTTTTCTTGAAAAACCTGTTGTATATAATAAAATATTTGTCTGCTGCCCCCTGGTGGACTGTCCACGGTTTTCAGTAAATAACAAACTCAGAAGAGACATTTTTAAAACCGCCGCATCGGTGGGTGTGACTTTCTCTGTTTTTGAACAAACAACTTTGTAAATTTTGAAAAGGTTAGTGAAAAAATAAATATTGTTAGTGATTCTCCCATATGAACATTTATTTTGTTAGATTAATCTATGAAGTCTTCATATTTTTATTTTCATTTTGTAGAAAACTCATGTTAAAATTGTTTGTATCAAATGTGATACAGCAGGTCTTTGTGATTCTGTTCCTCCTCCTCCTCATCATCATCATCATCATCATCATCATCATCATCATCACCTTTATT
The DNA here is from genome assembly GCF_026225935.1 of Boleophthalmus pectinirostris. Taxonomy (NCBI): domain Eukaryota; kingdom Metazoa; phylum Chordata; class Actinopteri; order Gobiiformes; family Gobiidae; genus Boleophthalmus; species Boleophthalmus pectinirostris. Next base: position 42,240,543 of record NW_026571152.1, on the reverse strand, counting down.
CCAGACTCATGGTCCATTTTAAAAACAGACAAGGACAGTGACACAAAACAATAAATATTTATGTTTTTAAAAGACGACCACATACTGGACTGATCTTATCTCACTGAATCTCAGATTTGTGAGTCACATTATTATTTCATTGTCTGATTTGTTCAGTCTGCAGATAAAACTGTACAGTAGAATTCTTAGTGCAGCTTGTAGAGTTTTCACTTGTGCAGTAACAAACATTTCAAACATGGCTCCTCAAAAACTCCGTAAAGCGTCACTGTAAACACCTGCAGTCTTTACAAACTGACTTTTTTATAATGAGTCCAGAGGTGAGCTGTACGTCAGTGAGCAAAAAGATTTAAACAATAACAACTTTACATCATTTGTACAAGAACCAAACTTACGCACAAGAGGATTTACCTGAGCACAGAGCATCATCATCATCATCATCATCATCATCATCATCATCATCATCATCATCATCACTATAATGAAATTTATGATGCAATCTGCAGAATTCATGCAATTCAATGCAAATTTAACACCACACATTTTGAAGTATTTCATAACTAAGATGTCACCTTATTATTATTATTGCACAATGGTGGAGTTTTGATCTTTACTTGACTTGTGTATAAATAAAAGGTGCAGTGGTTTATTTGGTGTAACTGTTCTGTCTCTTCAACTTTCACACACAAAATCAATCATAATCTATATTTGACTGATTCAGAGGATATAAGTCAGGCAGGTCCAAACTACGACCCGTGGGCCAAATGTGGCCCTCGGACAAATTTTTTTGACCCTCAGACTTCCAGGTGACTTGGCACAAATGAACTTACATCAATTAAAAATTAACTATTTACTGCAAGTTTTTTGAAATTCTACCTTGATAAAGCGAATATTGAATATTTAGTGTTTGGTTTTAAGGATCTTAGCTTAAGTAGAGGACTTATGGCTCATTCTAACGTGTTAAACATGCACATATTTCAATTATTCACGGTACTGAGCACCAGTCTACGGCTCTAGATGCTTCATCTGTGTTTAGAAATGTGGCCCTTGATGAAAAAAGTTTGGACACTCCTGGTATAAAGGATTCACTCATTTATTTTTCACATTTATTTATAATCATTTCACACACGTGTACGGTGGGAAATGTAAACTACATCTGAGAACAAAGATCGTATCTGTTTTCTCTCCTCCACACGGCAAAATAAAAATCATCCAGTTCAGACATTTAAAAACAGAAAAAGAAATGTTCAGAAAAGTTTCTCTGAGTTCTAAATGCATCAAAAAGAATTTTGCTGGTCCTGAAATAAACATGATTGGATTCTATAAAATGGCCTCGAAGGACCAACGTATCAAATATGTTACATTTTGTATTTCTAAAATGCTCAAAGTTATCATTATTATAAGTAGGGTTTTTTTTTTTTTTTTTTTTTTTTACATTTTGTTCAAAGGTCCAATAATGAGTTAAAATATTTTAAAAAATCTGAATTTTTTTTGTCAATTATTTCATGCGTCAGATTTTATAGGTTAAAATGCCTCGACAAGACTTAATCGAAAGAACTAAGACTTAAAAGTGTTAGAACTGTTATTTCTTTTTGTCGTCTGCACTGAAATGAAGCAAAGGATCATGGTCTATGTAGTTCTCTCTCTTTTTTTTATCTATTTCTGCACCATAACTCAAAGAGACGATGGTCCACGATATTTTTGTGAGAACTTTGACGATACGATATCACGATATTTCGGTTATCGTCACATCCTTAACATTTAACATTTTCATTTCTCTCACCTTTGTATTTTTCCGAGAGAGTCTCCCACTGAGTTCTTCACCTCCTCTTTTCCAGGTTTAAACACCTTCTCCTTAAAACCCGCCAAACCTTCGAACGGCATTTTCGCTCCGAGTCCGTTTCTTCAAACCACGAAATCTTCTGACACGAACTGAAAACTGGAAGATCTCGCTCTACGACAGACTCATCTTCATCCTTCGTTCACCGAGGAGGACTTTGCCACACCGCACGATTAAAAAAAAAAAAAAAAAAGCACACACAGGATCTTCTAACTCCAGCTCCTCATGTCCAACAAAGGAGGTTTGTGGTTTTGTAATCCAGCTCGGAGTCTCGGTGGCTTCTGGATTCTCTTTGCAGGTGGAGGCGTTTGAATGAGAGAGCTCCATCAGATGTTGAGGAGGAGGAGGGAGGGAGGGGGGGGCGGGGCGTCGCGGCGTTTGACCCGCCCCCCCCCATCTCCCGTCCCTCGCCAGCACCTCCCCTTTAAACAGCCCCCGCTTCACCTGATATAGCCCCGTGTCCTCCGCGCTGAAAAATGCATGACGCCGCGAGGAGACGATCACCGGAGCCACGGCAGAAGAGAAAGAAAGACAGAACACAAGTTGGTAATAAGGTGTCGTAATTAGGGGTGTCAAATTATCGCGTTAATTGCGATTAATTAATTACAGTCATATTTAGCGCGTTACGTTTTTTAATCGCGTTAATCTAATTTTTAATCTCTAACTTTAGTGTTTCTGTATGCGAGTTTCTTTATTATAAAACCTGTTTTTATGTGTTGTTGGGACAACAACACACACACACACAAAACACATTTATACATTTTTTTATTTCGGTAATTCCACTCATTGCCGGAAACTCACACAAAACGCGCGCAGTAACAGCGATGTAAACGTCATGTTAACGTTGGCGGCGTCAGTCAATGGACGAGGTGGAAGAGCCAGTAGAACAGAAGCAGCAGTGCAACAGGTAAAAACACATTCGTGTCTTGGAATTTTTTCTTCCGACGTGAAATATAAAAGAAAATAACAAATATAAAATCGCCTGAAAACAACCTGCACAGACTCATGATGTCTGCACTACTGTCCTATACACACACACACACAAACACACACACACACACACAACACACACACACACACACACACA
>NW_026571152.1:42232619-42235119 GCF_026225935.1 Boleophthalmus pectinirostris | reverse complement strand
TTAAAGTTCCAGGTTGTTCATAATATTATAATATTTTATAAAAGAAAGAGTTCATCAATTAAAAAAGATTTCTGGAATAGATTTGTGTTTCTCTGCACAAATATTTGATTATTGTTACTTTTGGGGTTTATATGACATGAGTTTTCTGATCTGGACACGACCCCTGGAACAAAATGAGTTTGACACTCCTGGTTTAAAGAGTCCAAAGTAACACTATTTTTGATTTCTAATGTCATTTTCTCGTCACAAACAGACCCGGCGTTGTGTTTTGTTTCATTCACACTTGTTTTAACACACAAAACCTGAACATTTAGGCTGAATTTTTATCTCAAAACTGCACACACTTTCACTAGAATCTGATATTTTAGAAACAGTTAATAAATATTAACAAAGGGTGAGGTAATGATTAGTTTGCTGTTTATTATGGCACCTTATTATCAAGTGTTTAAAGAGTCCAAAGTAACGCTATGTTTGATTTCTAATGTCGTTTTCTCGTCACAAACAGACCTGGAGTTGGGTTTTGTTTCTTTTACTCATGTTTCCTGCAGATTTAGACTGAGTTTTTCTCTCAAAACTCCACACACATTCACTAGAATCTGATATTTTAGTAACAATTAACAAATATTAACAAATGTTCAGGGAATTACTAGTTTGTTATTTATTAGTTCGCTATTTTTCGTCTTTATTAACGCTATTTTCTGATTTCTAATGTCGTTTTTCTCGTCACAAACAAACCTGGAGTTGTGTTTTGTTTATTTTGTTTTGTTTAACTCACAAAACCTGAACATTTAGACTGAGTTTTTCTCTCAAAACTGCACACACTTTCACTAGAATCCTCATTTGGATCATTTCTGTCCAACAATCTCTACAAAACTAAAGGGCAAAGCAGCTGAAAACTACCGCATCATGACATCACAAGGTGGAACAGAGCATTTCGAGATTTGGAGACGTAGACAGACTAATAAAAAAGAGTTACTCAAACATGTGAACGAAACAAAACACAACTCCAGCTCTGATTTTGACGACTTAAAGCTCACAAGAGTCAATATTAGACTTTTAATGGGCACTACTTTCACCGCTTGGACAAAATTTAAGATATAAACATTTAAATCGATCAGAAAATGACTTAAAAGTAGTGAAATTATTTGTCCATGCAGCGAGATCATTTTACTCGACGAGTTCTCTTAAAATAAACGACGTCTAGACGAGAATGAAGCAGTTTCTGGTCCAGTAAGTCGATAATAAATCTGAAAACAAGATGAATAACCTGATATAAGTTTTAAAATCTTGGTCAGATCAGAGAAATGTGCCGTGTTCTAGTGCCTGTCTCCATGGAGATGTTATTCCTTTGCTCAAAATGTTCCACAGTGTGCCTTTAAACATGTCAAACTATCTTGTATTTATAAAAAAAAAAAAAAAAAAAGAACATGCATTTCTACTGTGAGCATCTCCACAGATCTGACCTGTAAATTGGAAATGGATAAGTTTAATTTCTTTCTGTGGAAAATTACTGGCAATAAATAAATAAATTAATAAATTAATAATAAATAAATAAATACAATAAAAATACATAAAATAAAATAAATTAATAAAATTAAAATTAAAATAAAAAATAAAATGAAAATCAAATCAAATCAAAACAAAATAAAATAAAACTAAACTAAACTAAATAAAAATAACATGGTGATTATGAGAAGCAGAAAGGTTACACAGTGCACCTTTAAAGTTTAACATTCTTAAATATTTGAATAATTTTATCTGTTGGTCAAATAAATATTATAATGACAAAAGGTTTCTGTGCAAAACCACATTTTCAGATGGTAAAAGAAATATTTATTTTGAACACGCGACCTGTTGCCTGTGGAATGAAAGTCTCCGCTGCCCCCTGGTGACCGGACACAGTTACAGCAGCTCACCACGATCCTCTCCATCCCATAATAATAATGTTTTTACTGTTTTTTCAGGTTTCAAAATGTTCTGTTCCACCTTGTGATGTCACCGAGCCGTAGTTTTGTAATGTTAGACAAAGTTAAAGAAAAAATGTTTATTTTTCTTCACCGACTGATGAGCTGATGTTTCTCACCTGCAGCACGAATATTCCTCCTCAGAGAGTTTTCAGAGAGAGAAAAGAAAGAGAGAGAAAAGGGAAGAGAAAGAGAGGAGAGTAGAGAGAGAGGGAAAAGAGAGAAAGAAGAGAGAGAAGAGAGTGAGAAAGAGAGAAAAAGAGAGAGAGGAGAAGAGTGAGAAGAGGGAAGAGTGAGAAAGAGAGAGAAGAGAGAAGAGTGAGAAAGAGAGAGAAGAGAGAGAAAGAGAGAAAGAGAGAAAGAGAGAGAAGAGAGAGAAAGAGAGAAGAGTGAGAAAGAGGGAAGAGTGAGAAAGAGGGAAGAGTGAGAAAGAGAGAGAAGAGGGAAGAGAGAAGAGTGAGAAAGAGAGAGAAAAATGAGAAAGAGAGAGAAGAGAGAAAGAGAGAGAAAAATGAGAAAGAGAGAGAAGAGTGAGA
>NW_026571152.1:42100119-42227619 GCF_026225935.1 Boleophthalmus pectinirostris | reverse complement strand
CCCAGAGGTAGACTTGATTTGGTCCTATTTTAGTCCTGGTTTAGTCCTAGTTCAGTCCTGTTTAATCCTGTTTTAGTCCCGGTTTAATCCTGGTTTGAGCCATGTTTAGCCCTGATTTAGACTTGAATTAGTCCTGGTTTAAATCTGGTTTGATCCAAGGTTAGTCCTGATGTAGACTTGGTTTACTCCTGGTTTGATCCACATTAACCCTGATTTAGTCCTGGTTTAGTCCCAGTTTAGTTCAGGTTTGAGCCACATTTAGTCCTGCTGTAGTCTTGGTTTGGTCCTGTTTCAGTCCTGCTTAGATCCTGGTTTCCCACAATCCCAAACACAGACTTGTGACTTTAAATTTAAAATGCAGCGTTTTATTTTTGTTATAATTCAGTTATTACAGTTTAAATCCTCATTCCCGTGTTATTCCTGTGTGACTCAAACTCAAACTGACCAAACAACTTTCATGATCTCTTAATTATCCGACAGTTAATGCTTCTGTCACAAAGGTTCAGGGCAGATCTCATAAATGTTGAAGTTAATCCAATTATTTAATCTAAAATTTGCACTAATCCGCACAGAATTGACCTCGGTTTGTGCAAACGTGTTTTTATTTATTTATATTTATTTATTTTACACAAAGACTTGATTATTTCCTCACAAAATGCAAAGGGCAGAGAAAACTGAGTCAGACGAACGCTGAGCTCAGGGTGTGTTCACACGTCTGGTTTAGACCTGGTTTAATCCTGGTTTAGACCTTGTTTAGTCCTGTTTTATCTGTGCCATGTTTAGTCCTGATGTAGACTTAGTTTACACCTGGTTTAGACTTGGTTTGGTCCTGGTTTAGTCCTGTTTTAGTCCTGGTTTAGTCCTGATTTAATCCACATTTAACGCTGATTTAGACTTGGTTTAATCCTGTTTTAGTCCCAGTTTAGTCCTGATTTGTGCCATGTTTAGTCCTGATGTAGACTTAGTTTACACCTGGTTTAGACCTGGTTTAGACTTAGTTTGGTCCTGGTTTAGTCCTGTTTTAGTCCTGGTGTAGTCCTGGTTTGATCCACATTCTGCCCTGATTTAGACTTGGTTTAGTCCTGGTTTAATCCTGTTTTAGTCCCAGTTTAGACCTGGATTGAGCCACGTTTAGCCCTGATATAGATTTAGTTTGGTCCTGGTTTAGACCTGGTTTAGTACAAATTTGATCCAAGTTTAGCCCTGATGTAGACTTGGTTTAGTCCTGTTTTAGTCCTTGTTTATTCCTGGTTTGATCAACATTTAACTCTGATGTAGTCCTGGTTTAGTCCTGGTTTAGTCCTGGTTTAGTCCTGGATTAGTCCTGGTTAGTCCTGGATTTCCTGGAGTCCTGGATTAGTCCTGGATTAGTCCTGGATTAGTCCTGGTTTAGTCCTGGATTAGTCCTGGATTAGTCCTGGTTTAGTCCTGGATTAGTCCTGGTTTAGTCCTGGATTAGTCCTGGATTAGTCCTGGTTTAGTCCTGGATTAGTTCTAGTTTAATCCTGGTTTGAGCCACGTTTATCCTCGATGTAGACTTGGTTTGGTCCTGTTTTAGTCCTGTTCTAGATCTGGTTTGGTCCTGGTTTAATCCTGTTTTAGTCCTGGTTTGATCAACATTCAGCCCTGATTTAGACTTAGTTTAGTCCTGGTTTAGTCCTAGTTTAATCCTGATTTAATCAACATTTAACCCTGATGGAGTTTGGTCCTGGTTTAGACCTGGTTTATTCCTGGTTTGATCCAGGTTTAGCCCTGATGTAAACTTGATTTGGTCCTGTTTCAGTCCTGCTTCGCTCCTGGTTTAGTTCTGGGGTTTAGTCCTGGTTTAGACCTGTTTTAGTCCTGGTGTTGTCATGGTTTGATCCACATTCTGCCCTGATGTAGACTTGGTTTAGTCCTGGTTTAATCCTGTTTTTTAATCCTGGATTGAGCCACGTTTAGCCCTGATATAGATTTAGTTTGGTCCTGGTTTAGACCTGGTTTAGTTCAAATTTGATCCAAGTTTAGCCCTGATGTAGACTTGGTTTAGTCCTGTTTTAGTCCTTGTTTATTCCTGGTTTGATCAACATTTAACTCTGATGTAGTCCTGGTTTAGTCCTGGTTTAGTCCTGGTTTAGTCCTGGTTTAGTCCTGGATTAGTCCTGGATTAGTCCTGGTTTAGTCCTGGTTTAGTCCTGGTTTAGTCCTGGATTAGTCCTGGATTAGTCCTGGATTAGTCCTGGTTTAGTCCTGGATTAGTTCCTAGTTTAATCCTGGTTTGAGCCACGTTTAGCCTCGATGTAGACTTGGTTTGGTCCTGTTTTAGTCCTGTTCTAGATCTGGTTTGGTCCTGGTTTAATCCTGTTTTAGTCCTGGTTTGATCAACATTCAGCCCTGATTTAGACTTAGTTTAGTCCTGGTTTAGTCCTAGTTTAATCCTGATTTAATCAACATTTAACCCTGATGGAGTTTGGTCCTGGTTTAGACCTGGTTTATTCCTGGTTTGATCCAGGTTTAGCCCTGATGTAGTCTTGGTTTGGTCCTGTTTCAGTCCTGCTTCGCTCCTGGTTTAGTTCTGGGGTTTAGTCCTGGTTTGATCCCGGTTTAGCCCTGATTTAGACTTGGTTTGGTCCTGGTTTAGTCCTGTTGTAGTCCTGGTGTTGTCCTGGTTTGATCCACATTCTGCCCTGATGTAGACTTGGTTTAATCCTGGTTTAGTCCCACTTTAGACCTGGATTGAGCCACGTTTAGCCCTGATATAGATTTAGTTTGGTCCTGGTTTAGACCTGGTTTAGTTCAAATTTGATCCAAGTTTAGCCCTGATGTAGACTTGGTTTAGTCCTGGTTTAGTCCTGGTTTAATCCTGTTTTAGTCCTGGTTTGATCAACATTCAGCCCTGATTTAGACTTAGTTTAGTCCTGGTTTAGTCCTAGTTTAATCCTGATTTAATCAACATTTAACCCTGATGGAGTTTGGTCCTGGTTTAGACCTGGTTTATTCCTGGTTTGATCCAGGTTTAGCCCTGATTTAGACTTGGTTTAATCCTGGTTTAGTCCCACTTTAGACCTGGATTGAGCCACGTTTAGCCCTGATATAGATTTAGTTTGATCCAGGTTTAGCCCTGATTTAGACTTGATTTGGTCCTGTTTCAGTCCTGCTTCGCTCCTGGTTTAGTTCTGGGGTTTAGTCCTGGTTTGATCCCGGTTTAGCCCTGATTTAGACTTGGTTTGGTCCTGTTTTAGTCCTGGTGTTGTCCTGGTTTGATCCACATTCTGCCCTGATGTAGACTTGGTTTAATCCTGGTTTAGTCCCACTTTAGACCTGGATTGAGCCATGTTTAGCCCTGATATAGATTTAGTTTGGTCCTGGTTTTGACCTGCTTTAGTTCAAATTTGATCCAAGTTTAGCCCTGATGTAGACTTGGTTTAGTCCTGGTTTAGTCCTGGTTTAGACCCGGTGTAAATTCCCCGCCGCCGCTGCTGCTCAGGTTAAACTCGGGAGAATCATGTCCAGAATCATCGTGTGAGTCGAATCAATCAGAATCGTCTGCGGTGAAACGTCTCATCTCGTCTCATCTCGTCTCATCTCGTCTCGTGTCTCGTTTGGTTTCGTGTCCGTCTCCGTGACCCTGTAATCCACAGATCTCGACGGAGGAAGCAGGATTAAACATCAGGTTCCCGCTGATCTGTTAATGGTTATTTGGGTCACGGGGCTTCGAGAACACGATCAAAAACTGTCTCCGCTCTGGGCCGATTTACAACTTCTATTTCCTGCTCCCGTGTTTCTCGACCGAATCTGTGTTTGAGTTAAAACCAAAACGAACACGTGACAAAAACACACAAAAGGGAAGTGATTCTGTCCCCGAGGCAGTGACAGAGCTGAAAATATCCACTTTACTTTAGAAACATGTTTGTTTTTCGTTGGTTTTCGTTCACATGTTTGAGTAAAACTTTATGAGTTGTCTGTTTGCAAGGTTTGATCCACGTTTAGACCTGGTTTAGTCCTGGTTTAGTCCTGGTTTAGTCCCTTTTAGTCCAGGTTTAGTCCTGGTTTAGTCCTGGTTTAGTCCTGGTTTGGTCCTGGTTTAGTTCTGGTTTGATCCATGTTTAGCCCTGATGTAGACTTGGTTTGGGTCTGGTTTAGTCCTGGTTTAGTCCTGCTTTAGTCCTGGTTTGATCCTGATGTAGACTTGATTTGGTCCTGGTTTAGTTCTGGATTAGTCCTGGTTTAATCCACATTTAGCCCCGATTTAGACTTGGTTTGATCCAGGTTTAGTCCTGATGTAGCCTTGATTTGGTCTTGGTTTAGTCCTGGTTTGATCTACATTTAGCCCTGATGTAGACCTGGTTTGGTCCTGATTTAGTCCTGGTTTAATTCTCATTTGATCCACGTTTAGCCCTGATGTAGACCTGGTTTAATTCTGTTTTAGTCCTGGTTTTTAATCCACATTTACCTCTGATTTAAACTTGGTTTGGTCCTGGTTTGATCAATTTTTAGCCCTAATGTGGAATTGGTTTAGTCCTGGTTTGGTCCATGTTTAGCCCTGATGTAGACCTTGTTTAGTCCTGGTTTAGTCCTGGTTTAGTTTTCCTGGTTTGATCCACATTTAGTCCTGGTTTAGTCCTGGTTTGGTCCTGGCTTAATTCTTGTTTAATCCTGGTTTGATCCACATTTAGTCCTGGTTTAGTTCTGGTTTGATCCATTTTTAGCCCTAATGTGGAATTGGTTTAGTCCTGGTTTAGTCCTGGTTTAGTCCTGGCTTAATTCTTGTTTAGTCCTGGTTTGATCCACATTTAGCCCTGATGTAGACCTGGTTTAGTCCTGATTTAGTCCTGGTTTAGTTCTGGTTTAATCCACATTTAGCCCTGATTTAGACTTGATTTAGTCCTTGTTTAATCCTGGTTTAGTCCTTGGTTTTAGTCCTGGTTTAGTCCTGGTTTAGTTCTTGGTTTGGTCCTGGTTCAGTCCTGGTTTAGTCCTGGTTTGGTCCTGGTTTAGTCCTGGTTTAGTCCTGGTTTGGGTTTAGTCCTGTCCTGTTTTGGTTTAGTCCTGGTTTAGTTCTTGGTTTGGTCCTGGTTTAGTCCTGGTTTAGTCCTGGTAGTTGTGCCGTTATTTTTATTTTTTTCCTTTTCTGATCAGTGTCAAATAAACGTCGAACAAATGTTGAATCAAACATGAAACTATTTTTAGTCTCATGTTCCGTCTTTACCCTGTAATTTAAATACATCTCGACGTAAAAGTATTTAAAGTATTCAGAACACACGGCTCTGATTGGATCGAGCACGGAACATATTTTAATTCAGGTATTTGTTTTTCCGTCGCTGTGATTTGACTCCAGCTGCACCGAGACGGAAGAAAAACATGTTATTTTGCGATTTCTCTCTTGTAATAAAACATTTACGCAGGATTTTTTCACTTAAAATTAATATACAAGAACGTTCTACTTGCAAATTGTGGATTTAATTAGAACTTCAACAAAGTTTTTTACCCGATGAAGGTCTAATTCTAATTAAAATCACAATTCGTAAATAAAACGGTGTGTGGGATTCTTTTCTAAATTAAAAATGACAAATTTGAAGAATCCGTGTGTCGTTCGTTCATTTGTTTTTCAATATAAAACCAAAAATAAGAAAACAGAAAAAAAAAAATAATAATTTCTTCGTTATTTGTCTCAAAAAACAAAATGAAAAAAACAGATAATGATTCGTTTTTTCAGTTTTCGATTTTGTGTTTAAATGAAAAATGGAAAAAACGGATAACGACCGTTTCCTGTTTACGTGACTTCAGTGACTGAGATGTCGGACTGATCCAGGACTGGACCAGACCGGGACCAGACCGGACTGGGACCGGGACCGAGACCGGGACCAGACCGGGACTGAGACCGGGACGCAGACCGAGACCAGACCGGAACCAGACCGGGACTGGGACCGGGACTGAGACCGGGACCAGACCGGAACCAGACCGGGACTGAGACCGGGACTGAGACCGGGACTGAGACGGGACTGAGACCGGGACTGAGACCGGGACCAGACCGGAACCAGACCGGGACTGAGACCGGGACTGAGACCGGGACCAGACCGGGACCAGACCGGGACCAGACCGGGACTGAGACCGGGACTGAGACCGGGACCAGACTGGGACGCAGACCGGGACCGAGACAGACCGAGACCAGACCGGGACCAGACTGGGACTGAGACCGGGACCAGAGCAAGACTGAGACTGAGACCAGACCGGGGCCAGACCGGGGACCAGAGCGGGACTGAGGCTGGGACCAGAACGGGACTAGATTGACCGACTGAGACCGGGACCAGGCCGGGACCAATCTGGAGGCTCAGAACCCACAGCAGGGCCAGAGCTCAAAGCTGAGGCTCGGACCCTGCGGAGGCTCCGAGTCAAAGCTCGGAGTCCGCTCTGGTCCCGGTCCGGTCCCGCTCTGGTCCCGCTCTGGTTCCGGTCTCAGTCCCGGTCTGGTCCCGGTCCTGGATCAGTCCTGGTTCAGTCCGTACGCGGTGCAAACAGTCCGGCATCGCAGTCACTGAAGTCACGTAAACCGGAAACGGCCGTTATCTGTTTTTTCCATTTTTCATTTAAAACACAAAAATCGAAAACTGAAAAAACAAATCTTTATCTGTTTTTTCATTTTGGTTTTGGAGACAAATAATGAAGAAAATTGTATTTTCTTATTTTTGATTTTATATTGAAAAACAAATAAATGAATGACACACGGATTCTGAAGACCTAAATCGTAAATCACACGTTCACTTCATAATTTTTTATTTCGTTAATTGAAAATGCGTTGAAGATGCGTTTTGAAACATGTGAACTCGGTGTTTGACCTTTTTTTTTTTTTTTTTTTTTTTCAAAACCCAAACCAGAGTCCTGCACCGGGTTGGGTTTTAACGTTCTGGAATGTTCCGGGCGAGTATTTGGGCGGGTAGTGATTAATAACAGGCAGGTCAGGTGAATCAAATGAACGACAAACGGGAGAAAACTACTTCATGTGTGTTCAGAACGTCGTCGTTCTGGAAATAAGAGACATTTCCCTTTTTTTTCCCAAAATGATTTCATGGACCAGACTGAGAGAGACTTTAGTGTTTTTATTACAGAAAACCATCAGCGGAGGAGATTAGACCTGGTTTAGACCTGGTTTAGTCCTGTTTTAGACCTGTTTTAGACCTGGTTTAGTCCTGGTTTAGTCCTGGTTTATTCCTGTTTTAGACCTGGTTTAGTCCTGTTTTAGTCCTGGTTTAGTCCTGGTTTATTCCTGTTTTAGAGAGTCCTGGTTTAGTCCTGGTTTATTCCTGTTTTAGACCTGGTTTAGACCTGGTTTAGTCCTGTTTTAGTCCTGCTTTAGTCCTGGTTTAGACCTGGTTTAGACCTGGTTTAGTCCTGGTTCAGTCCTGTTTAGTCCTGTTTAGTTAGTCCTGTTTTAGTCCTGGTTTAGTCCTGTTTTAGACCTGGTTCAGTCCTGTTTTAGACCTGGTTTAGACCTGGTTTAGTCCTGGTTCAGTCCTGGTTTATTCCTGTTTTAGTCCTGGTTTATTCCTGTTTTAGTCCTGGTTTATTCCTGTTTTAGTCCTGGTTTAGTCCTGTTTTAGACCTGGTTTAGTCCTGGTTCAGTCCTGTTTTAGTCCTGGTTTTAGGTCCTGGTTTCAGTCCTGGTTTAGTCCTGGTTTATTCCTATTTTAGACCTGGTTTAGTCCTGTTTTAGTCCTGGTTTAGTCCTGGTTTATTCCTGTTTTAGACCTGGTTTAGTCCTGGTTTCAGTCCTGTTTTAGTCCTGTTTAGACCTGGTTTAGTCCTGGTTTAGTCCTGTCCTGGTTTAGTCCTGGTTTAGTCCTGTTTTAGTCCTGGTTTATTCCTGTTTTAGTCCTGGTTTAGTCCTGTTTTAGTCCTGGTTTAGTCCTGTTTTTAGTCCTGGTTTAGTCCTGGTTTAGTCCTGGTTTAGTCCTGTTTTAGTCCTGGTTTAGTCCTGTTTTTTCCTGGTTTAGTCCTGTTTTAGTCCTGTTTTTAGTCCTGGTTTAGTCCTGTTTTAGTCCTGGTTTAGTCCTGTTTTAGTCCTGGTTCAGTCCTGGTTCAGTCCTGGTTTAGTCCTGGTCTCGGGTGCAGATTTCCTCGCTCTCTCCTGACGTGCTGTTCTTCTCGTCGTGTTTCCAGACGATGTCCTGGGGGAGGAGAACTCGTCCATGTGTCTGTCCGACCTGATGAGCTCCTCCTCGGCTCCCGTGTCCTTAAACATGGAGTTGCCGCGGAAACGCAAAGGGAGCACCGACCAGTGAGTCCCAAATCAACTCTGACCCGGAGTTCTTTTACATCAGGACCAATCTTTCACGTTTTCTTTCTTTCTGAACGTAGGGAACCCAAACCTGCCTCCATGTTCGATGAAGATATGGAAGACGACGGGTGAGAGATTTAATATAAACAAAACAAAACACCTGCGCCTCGTCAGCTGCGCCGATCCCACTTTTTAGGTTCCGATACCGATTCTGATACGAGGGATTTAAGTATCTGTTAGTCTAGTGTTGTAGTCCGAGACCGAGACATGACCAAGACTTTTAAAGGTCGAGACCAAGACAAGGCCAAGACAAGACTGAGACCTCTGAGTGTCAAGACCGAGACTTTTAAAGATCAAGATCGAGACAAGACCGAGACAAGATCGAGACAAGACCGAGACAAGACCGAGACAAGATCGAGACAAGATCGAGACAAGACCGAGACAAGACCGAGACAAGACCGAGACAAGACCGAGACAAGATCGAGACAAGATCGAGACAAGACCGAGACAAGATCGAGACAAGACCGAGACAAGGCCAAGACTTTTAAAGGTCGACACCAAGACAAGGCCAAGGCAAGACTGAGACCGCTGAGTGTCAAGACCGAGACTTTTAAAGATCAAGACCGAGATCTCTGAGAAAGACCGAGACAAGACCGAGACAAGACCGAGACAAGACCGAGACAAGACCGAGACAAGACCGAGACAAGACCGAGACAAGACCGAGGCCTCTGAGAGTCGAGACCGAGGCAAGACCGAGACAAGACCGAGACAAGACCGAGGCCTCTGAGAGTCGAGACCGAGGCAAGACCGAGACAAGACCGAGACAAGACCAAGGCCTCTGAGGCTCGAGACCGAGACAAGACTGAGACTTTTAAAGATCGAGACCGAGACAAGGCCGAGACAAGACTGAGACCTCTGAGAATCGAGACCAAGACAAGACCGAGACTTTTAAAGATCAAGACCAAGACAAGGCCAAGACAAGACCGAGACCTCTGAGAAACAAGACCGAGACAAGACCAAGACCTCTGAGGCTCGAGACCGAGACAAGAGTGAGACTTTTAAAGATCGAGATCGAGACAAAGCCAAGACAAGACTGAGACCTCTGAGAGTCGAGACTGAGTCGAGACCGAGACAAGACTGAGACAAGACCGAGTTGTTACTAATTAAAGCTGCATTGTGCAACTTTTTCTGGTGGAGGGTCCGTCACCTGCTTGTTTCTATGGAGACGTCATTGCTCTGTTGGAATGTTCCACAGTGTGACATTAAACATTTATTAAACATTATAGTTTTACAGCTCAAAAAACAACTAGAAAAACAAACATTCTGGCTGTGAGCGGGGTCGCCCCTCCACAGATCTGACCTGTCACTTGGTCTGGTTTGGTCTCCGTGAAGATAGAAAGGTTTAATGCCACACTGTGGAACTTTCCAGACAAAACGATAATGAGTTACACCGTGCGTCTTTATGTTTGTTGGTTGGTTGAACAGGTCGGACGGAGAGGACCAACACGTGAAAATCAAATGCTGCAGGTCAGTGCTTCGATGTTCCCAAGTCCGATTTCTGTTTGTGTGTTTGTTTTATTCCGAGGTGTCATTTCCGGTGTCGTTTCTCCGCAGGGAACCACACAGTCAAATAGAAAAGAGGAGACGAGTCCGAATGAACAACCTGATCGACAAACTGTCCACCATGATCCCCATCCCCAACCCCATGTCCCGCAAACTGGACAAGCTGACGGTGCTGAGGATGGCCCTGCAGCACCTGCGCTCGCTCAAAGGTACAAACACAAACATACAAACAAACACAACACACAAACATACAAACAAACACAAACACACAAACACACAAACGCACAAACACACAAACACACAGACAGACAAACAAACAAACAGAAACACAAACTGAGGATGGCCCTGCAGCACCTGCGCTCGCTCAAAGGTACAAACACACAAACAAACACACACAAACATACACACAAACAAACACAAACACACACAAACATACAAACACACAAACATACAAACAAACAAACAGAAACACAAACTGAGGATGGCCCTGCAGCACCTGCGCTCGCTCAAAGGTACAAACACACACACACACACACACACAACACAAACGCACAAACACACAGACACACAGACAGACAAACACACAAACACACAGACACACACACACACAGACACAAGACAAACAAACAAACAAACAAACACAAACACAAACACAAACTGAGGATGGCCCTGCAGCACCTGCGCTCGCTCAAAGGTACAAACACAACACATACAAACAAACACAACAACATACAAACAAAACACAAACACACAAAACACACAAACACAAACACACAAACACACAGACAGACAAACAAACAAACAGAAACACAAACTGAGGATGGCCCTGCAGCACCTGCGCTCGCTCAAAGGTACAAACACACACACACACACACAAACACACACACAAACACACACACACACACAAACACACAAACACACAGACAAACAAACAAATAAACAAACAAACAAACACAAACTGAGGATGGCCCTGCAGCACCTGCGCTCGCTCAAAGGTACAAACACAAACACATAACAAACAAACACAAACAATACACACAAACACACACACACAAACATACAAACACACAACACACACAACACACAAACACAAACACAACACAAACAAACAACAGACAAACAAACAACAGAAACACAACTGAGGATGGCCCTGCAGCACCTGCGCTCGCTCAAAGGTACAAACACATACATACAAACACATACATACAAACAAACACACAAACATACAAACATACAAACATACACACAAACACACAGACAGACAAACAGAAACACAAACTGAAGATGGCCCTGCAGCACCTGCGCTCGCTCAAAGGTAGAAACACACACATACAAACACACAAACGCACAAACACACAAACAAACACAAACACACAAACAAACACACAAACATACACACACAAACATACAAACACACAAACATACAAACAAACATACAAACACACAAACATACAAACACAAACACACAAACAAACATACAAACAAAACACACAAACAAACAAACATACAAACATACAAACATACAAACATACAAACATACAAACATACAAACATACAAACACACATAAACAAACAAACACACGAACACACAGACAGACAAACACAAACATACAAACACACAAACGCACAAACACACAAACAAACACAAACACACAAACAAACACACAAACATACAAACACACAAACATACAAACACACAAACATACAAACAAACACACAAACACACAAACATACAAACACAAACACACAAACATACAAACAAACACACAAACATACAAACATACAAACATACGAACATACAAACATACAAACATACAAACACACAAACACACAAACACACAAACATACAAACAAACATACAAACACATAAACACATAAACACACTACGGGAACTATCACTTCTGTTTGACATTGCAAATAATAACACGTCTGCATCTTGTATTTTGTTGATTTTCTTTCAAGAGTTAAATCACTATAAAAATAATAATTATATTAAAATTATATATATATATATATATATTTAAGCATTTATATTTAAATAATTATATGATATATTTACATTTTCCGCCAAATTTTCCTCACCAGATAAACTCGATCAGTCAGTGACAGTCGCACACACTCAGGTCTGTAGTTAAAGAGGCAAAATGACTCATGTTAAAGTATGAAAACTTGTGCAGAGTTTCAAAGAACAGAGGAAACCGGTTCTTTTTTTGTTCAGTGGATTTGTTTGAAATTGTGCTGTTATTTTTTAGGTTCAGGAAGTTCGTTCTCTGAGGCCAGTTACAAGCCGTCATTCCTCCCTGACGAGGAGCTGAAACATCTGGTGCTTAAGGTAACACGACCGCAAAACACGACCGCAAAACGCAACCACGAAACGCAACCGCAAAAACACAACCACGAAACACGACCGCAAAACGCAACCACGAAACACGACCGCAAAAACGCAACCACAAAACACGACTGCAAAACGCAACCACGAAACACGACTGCAAAACGCAACCACGAAACACGACCGCAAAAACGCAACCAACCCGCAAAAACACAACCTCAAAACACGACCGCCAAACACAACCGCCAAAAAACACAACACGACCGCAAAACACAACCGCCAAAACACAACCACAAAACACGACCGCAAACACAACCGCCAAACACAACCACAAAACACGACCGCCAAACACAACCGCAAAACGCAACCACGAAACACAACCGCAAAAACGCAACCGCAAAAACACAACCTCAAAACACGACCGCCAAACACAACCACAAAACACACGACCGCAAAACACAACCACAAAACGCAACCACGAAACACAACCGCAAAACGCAACGCAAAAAACAAACCTCAAAACACGACCGCCAAACACAACCTCAAAACACGACCGCCAAACACAACCACAAAACACGACCGCCAAACACGACCTCAAAAACTTAACCACCAAAACACAACCGCCAAAACACAACCGCCAAAACGCAACCGCCAAACGCAAACCGCCAAAACGCAACCGCCAAACACAACCGCCAAACACAACCACAAAACACAACCGCAAAAACACAACCTCAAAACACGACCACAAAACACGACCGCCAAACACGACCGCCAAACACGACCGCCAAACACGACCTCAAAAACACAACTGCCAAAACGCAACCTCCAAACGCAACCACAAAACACAACCTCAAAAACTCAACCACCAAACACAACTTCAGAACACAACCTCGAAGCACCACCGCCAAACACGACCGCCAAAACACGACCTCAAAAACACGACCGCCAAACACAACCGCCAAAACACAACCGCCAAAACACAACCGCCAAAACACAACCGCCAAACACAACCGCCAAAACGCAACCACCAAAACGCAACCGCCAAAAGGCAACCGCCAAACACAACCGCCCAAACGCAACCGCAACCGCCAAACGCAACCTCAAAAACACAACCGCCAAATACAACCTCAAAAACACAACCTCGAAACACAACAAACACAACAGCAAATCACGAAACGCAACGTCGAAACGCAACGTCGAAACGCAACATTAAACAGATTTATCCTCCGTATTGTGATGTTGTATCGTCTCTCACGTGTTCTAACGATGCCTCGTCTCTTTTTCTCTTTCTCTGTCGTGTTCTCAGGCTGCAGACGGGTTCCTTTTCGTCGTGGGCTGTGATCGTGGAAAAATCTTGTTTGTCTCCGAGTCCGTGACAAAGATCTTAAATTATAGTAGGGTAATGGTTTTCCTTCTGTCATTACATCAGTTTCAGCTTCAGTGGTGAAACACGATGAAGGAAAAGGAGTAACGTACTCAACATGGCATAGGTTTAGTCCTGGTTAAGTCCTGGTTTAGTTCTGGTTTAGTCTTAGGTTAGTCCTGGTTTAGTTTTGGTTTAGTCCTGGTTCAGTTCTGGTTTAGTTCTGGTTTTGTCCTGGTTTAGTCCTGGTTTAGTCTTAGTTTTGTCCTGGTTTAGTTCTGGTTCAGTCCTGGTTTTGTCCTGGTTTAGTTCTGGTTTTGTCCTGGTTTACTTTTGGTTTAGTCCTGGTTTAGTTTTGGTTTAGTCCTGGTTTAGTTTTAGTTTAGTCCTGGTTTAGTTCTGGTTCAATCCTGGTTTAGTCTTGGTTTAGTCTTGGTTTAGTTCTGGTTTAGTTTTGGTTTAGTCCTGGTTTAATCCTGGTTTAGTTCTGGTTTAGTTTTGGTTTAGTCCTGGTTTAATCCTGGTTTAGTTCTGGTTTAGTTCTGGTTCAGTCCTGGTTTAGTCTTGGTTTAGTCCTGGTTTAGTTTTAGTTTAGTCCTGGTTTAGTCTTGGTTTAGGTCTGGTTTAGTTCTGGTTTAGTTTTGGTTTAGTCCTGGTTTAATCCTGGTTCAGCCCTGGTTTGGGTTGTTGGATTTATCACGGGTCCGGGCGGGTGCGGGTTTTTTGGTTGGAGGTTGATCACGTCGTTGTTTCTATGGAGATGTCATTGCTCTGCCTGGAATGTTCCGCAGTGTGACATTAAACAGCTCTACTTTACATTTATTCAATTACAGGTGAGTTTAAAGCTCAAAAATACCTATAAGAACAGACATTCTGACTGTGAGCGGGGTCGCCTCTCCACAGATCTGACCTGTAATCTGGTCTGGTTTGGTCTCCATGGAGATAGAAAAGTTTAACGCCATACTGTGGAACATTCCAGACAAAGCACTTGACGGAAAATGTACACAATGCACCTGATGTGTTTCTGGTTGTTTTGGTTCAGGTCGATTTTATGATTATGTGTGTGTGTTGTGTGTGTGTTGTGTGTGTGTGTGTGTGTGTGTGTGTGTGTCTGTGTGTGTGTGTGTGTGTGTGTGTGTGTGTTTCAGGCCGAGCTGATCGGACAGAGTTTGTTTGATTACATTCACCCCAAGGACATGAGCAAAGTGAAGGAGCAGCTGTCTGCGTCTGAGCTCTACCCCCGAGAACGACTCATCGACGCCAAAAGTAAAACTGACTCATTCAGATCTGTGTTTGTGTGTGTGTGTGTCTGTGTGTGTGTGTGTGTGTGTGTATGTGTGTGTTTGTGTGTTTGTGTGTGTGTGTGTGTGTATCAGTGTATCTGTGTGTCTGTGTTTGTGTGTGTCTGTGTGTGTGTGTTTGTGTGTGTGTGTGTGTGTGTGTGTGTGTGTGTGTGTGTGTGTGTGTGTGTGTATCAGTGTATCTGTGTGTGTGTGTGTGTATGTGTGTCTGTTAGTGGTGTGCAAAAATATCAAAATATCGATATATCGTATTGTTTAATGTAATGATACAGTATCGATATCGGGGACTGCTGTATCGATATATCACCAAGTCCATTTTTTTGTATATTTTATTATTATTTTATTATTTTTATTATTATATATATATTTTTTGGTTACAGTGTTATAGTTTTTTTGCTTTTTCAGAAGAAAAAAACTATAATTTATGGGAAACATTTGACATTTTCACTGTTTTGATGATTAAAATGTTTGTGGTTCATATGAACTTTTGCACAAAAATTGGTTAAACAAAGACTTTTTTTAGTGTCACAGCCACGATTTAGCCACTGTTTTTTTATTGAACCGTATCGACTCGATTTGAAATATATTGTATTGAATCGAAAAAGCACTATATCGAGATATGTATCGTATCGGCAGCTTCATGATGATACCCACCCCTAGTGTCTGTGTCTGTGTGTGTGTGTGTCTGTGTGTGTCTGTGTGTGTGTGTGTGTGTGTGTGTCTGTGTGTGTCTGTGTGTGTGTGTGTGTGTGTGTCTGTGTGTGTGTGTGTGTGTGTGTGTGTGTGTGTGTGTCTGTGTGTGTGTGTGTGTGTGTGTCTGTGTGTGTGTGTGTGTGTGTGTGTCTGTGTGTGTGTGTGTGTGTGTCTGTGTGTGTGTGTGTGTGTGTGTGTGTCTGTGTGTGTGTGTGTGTGTGTGTGTGTGTGTGTGTGTCTGTGTCTGTGTGAGTGAAACAGCTTCTTTCTAAATATAAACTCACACTTTAGACTTAATTGAGCCACAGGGGAAATTATTTGGACACAGGAGATCACACCTCACAATTTAACATAATAACAAAGAGAAAAAATAAACGATAATAATAATTTCTAAGTAGCAAAAATGGCAAGAGGCAGGTGTAAACAAACAACATGATTATAGAAATATAAATGTACAAGTCAAAATGTATTTGTTGCTGATGCTGTTATGTTGTTGGCATCAACTTAAAGACGACAACAACAACAAAAAATCTGACAATGAACATAATTACATATTTGTACCTTATTATTTACCTCGTCTTTGCTGCACGAACAAAAGGAACAGGAAGGAGATAAATCTTATAAACCCTGCTCTTTTATAAAAATAAATGAAATAAAAAACAAACAAAAATACATATAAAGTGTGTCTCAGCTTCATGTGATGTTTTTCAGTGTCAGTTCCTGTTCAAATGAGTCTCTAGTTTCAGTACTTCTTTCAGTATTCATAGTGCAGTATCATGTAGTTTGTGAGTATTGATTTGTATTTTGTATCTGAGTATTGATGTGTGTGACTCGTGTGTGTGTGTGTCGTGTTTCAGCCGGTCTCCAGGTCCAGGCCGACCTCCCCGTGGGCACCTCTCGTCTCTGCTCCGGGGCGCGACGCTCTTTCTTCTGTCGAATGAAGTACAATAAAGTGTCAGTGAAAATGGAGGAGAAGGAATTTCAAGCTGGAACCTCCAAAAAGAAAGGTGAGAGTGACACAGAAGGACAGAAGGACAGAAGGACAGAAGGACAGAAGACAGAGGGACAGAAGGACAGAGGGACAGAGGACAGAGGGACAGAAGGACAGAAGGACAGAAGGACAGAAGGACAGAAGGACAGAGGACAGAAGGACAGAAGGACAGAAGGACAGAAGGACAGAGGGACAGAAGGACAGAGGGACAGAAGGACAGAAGGACAGACAGAAGGACAGAGGACAGAGGGACAGAGGGACAGAGGGACAGAGGGACAGAGGACAGAGGGACAGAGGGACAGAAGGACAGAAGGACAGAGGGACAGAAGGACAGAAGGACAGAGGGACAGAAGGACAGAAGGACAGAAGGACAGAGGGACAGAGGGACAGAAGGACAGAGCGACAGAAGGACAGAAGGACAGAAGGACAGAGGGACAGAGGGACAGAAGGACAGAAGGACAGAGGGACAGAAGGACAGAAGGACAGAGGGACAGAAGGACAGAAGGACAGAAGGACAGAGGGACAGAGGGACAGAAGGACAGAAGGACAGAGGACAGAGGGACAGAAGGACAGAAGGACAGAGGGACAGAAGGACAGAAGGACAGAGGGACAGAAGGACAGAAGGGACAGAAGGACAGAGGGACAGAGGGACAGAAGGACAGAAGGACAGAAGGACAGAAGGACAGAAGGACAGAGGGACAGAAGGACAGACAGAAGGACAGAGGGACAGAGGGACAGAGGGACTTTGGGACTATAGGTGTTAAGGGCCGTTCACACCAAAGCGTCAAAGCGTCCAGTTTCTATGTAAAGTCGATGTTTTGAGCGTTTTCGCGTCGACGCTCTAGACGCGCGTCCAAGGCGTCAGCGTCAAGAAGTTGAAAATGCTGAACTTTTCGCGCCAGACTCGCCGCGTCGACCAATCAGGGACGAGTATCCAGAGACGCAGCGACGTTATTATCAGGAAGAAAAACCCGAGAACCAGAACGAGAACCACAAACATGAGCGGAGCATGAATATATACACCACAATCACCGAGCACGATCACGAGGACTACACCAGAACCAGACCAGGACTTGACCGAGACTTGACCGAGACTTGACCGAGACTAGACCGGGACTAAACAAGGACTAGACAGGGACCAGACCAGTATTAGACCGGGACTAGACCAGGACTAAACCAGGACTAAACCAGGACTAGACAGGGACCAGACCAGTATTAGACCAGGACTAGACCAGGACTGATCCAGGACTGATCCAGTGTCATTAGTGGAGTATAAATATAAACTCGCCCCAGTCGTCGACCTGATCTCCTCGGCTGATGTTTTATGTCATAAAAACACTAAAGTCTCTCTCAGTCTGGTCTGACATTGTTTTGGGAAAAGAGCGGGACCGGGCTCTTGTTTCCAGGGCAACGAACGCGCGTCAAGTATTTTTCTCCCGTTCGTTCACGGCGTCAAAGACGCGCGTCGGGGGCATCTAAACTCAAATGCAAAGGCTCCAAATAGAGGCATGAAGGCATTTTTTGACACTTTGGTGTGAACGGCCCTTAAATCAGCTGATCTTAGTCTAGATACTTTTATAATGTGACTTATTATTTTATTGGATTATTGGATTATATATTGTTTTACTGTTCTGAGATCTTTTTCTAACTCCACGTCGTCTTTTATTTGAATAATCGATGCAAAGTTCATGTCTTTAGTCGACCGTGTATTTCATTTGACTACAGCTTAGTAAAAGTATTTCCAGCTGCTTTTTTAACCCTGTTGAAAGGGGACGGTGCATCTGAAGAGAAAATCTCTTGAAAATAAAATCAAACATGTTTCTGCAGAGTCCCAGAAGTACTGCACTGTCCACTGCACAGGATACATGCGCAGTTGGCCCTCCAGCCAGCTGGGGGGCGACGGAGAGGCCGAGGCCGATAAGGACAGCTCTCACTTCAGCTGTTTGGTGGCTCTGGGTCGGATCCACGCCCACTCCTCGCCTCAGGTCAACGGAGAGGTCCACATCAAGCCCATGGAGTTTGTGACGCGCTACGCCATGGACGGGAAGTTCACCTTTGTCGATCAAAGGTCAGTGTGGGAAACGTTATTCGCTCTGTAATGATCTGTGATCCAACAACCGTTAAAATAATGACTCATGTCATAACTGTTCGTGTTACTCTGTTTCGGCCAATTAAAGACAAGAACAAGACCAGAACCAACCAAATGTGATCAGATACTTAGAGTAACACACAACAGAGACTTAATAATGATGTTGGCGGTTTCACTCTGAAACTCCTTTGGGGCTGGACCAAGAAGATAAATCATGGATGTATTAAAATAACTGGATACAGTATTGTTGATTGTAGCTGCCTCCAGTTGACCTAGTGACACTCACTGGATCTACAGTGGCGGTCGCGTGCGGTCGCGTGCGCTCGCGTGCGGTCGCGTCGCGTGCGCTCGCAGGAGAAAAGACTCTACTGCACATGTTCGGTCGGCCCACAGCCACTGGAAGAACCTCGCTGGACTAAAGGCGAATCTGGGATCATGCACCATTGAGCTCAGCCCATTGACTTGAATGGGCGACCATCTTGGAACCTGGGGGCTTCAAGTCACTTCCATCTTAACATTCACAGTCTCTGTACCTGCTGCTGTGAGCCTCGTCATTTTGGTCTTAAAATGTTCTAATAATTAACCTGTTCTTCATGATCCTGGTGTTTTTATTTTGCTGTTATTTCCATAAATCAATTCTTATTCCTAATATGTTACTTTGCTCAAGATTCGCTCCTATAACTGCCGCCTCAATGAGCTTCATTTGACTGGAGCCGAACTCAGTCAGTCCACTTTTTTACACAGTCTGTGAGAGATTCCTTTAATGCCATACTGTGGAACATTCCAAGAAAAGCAATTACTAACATTTCCATGGAGACGAGCACACAGCAGCAGCACACTCAGAAAAGTTCCATAGTGCGTAAGTGTGAGACGAGACACAATTTCCACAAGACGAGACGCGATTCGAGATAAATTTCACAATCCTGTTTCTTATTTTGGCCTCACATTTTTTATTTGATTTTATGTTTTTATTTCCGTTCTAGTGCTGCTTTTAGGAACTGTAGGATTTGTAACTCGCCAACACCTGACCCTTTTTTGTCCAATCCAAATATAAACACGTGGAAAAAGTTTGTGTCATGAGTTCTTGTCCCATCCTTCATCGCTGCCCTCTAACCCTGTTGTGCCGTTGCCAGGGCGACCACCGTGCTGGGGTACCTGCCTCAGGAGCTGCTGGGCACTTCATGTTACGAGTACTTCCACCAGGACGACTGGGCGCATCTGGCCGACCGCCATCGAAAGGGTGAATGTTCCACAGGGTTTTTAAGAGAATTTGTTTAATCAGATTTAGGATTTTAAATGCCGTTCATTCTGAAAAAAACATGTTTGAATCATTTTTATGCTGAATTTTAGTTGATAAAATTTTAAAAGACCCTTTCTGATCTGTTCTAATGTTGTTTCCTCGTCACAAACAAACCTGGAGTTGTGTTTTGTTGTAGTCACACATGTTTAACCCACAAACCCTGCACATTTAGACTTAAGAGTTCTTCTCTCAAACTGAAAACACGCTGTTCCACCTTGTGATGTCATGTGGTAATACAGGAAGTGCTTTACTGTGTTTTTAAACTCCATACGACTTTGCTAGAATCATTTGGATATTTTCAGCTCTGGAATTGCCAGTCTCCACGGAACTAAAGTTAAAAAGTAGATGTTCACTTGGAAACTACCACTGAATTACATCACAAGGAGAAAAAGAAAATTTTATAAATTTAATACAAGGGTTACTCAAACATTAGCTTCATTCATCAGCCGGTTTCACTTTATAGAAACCGTCTGACCTCGCAGCATTAGGATTCGTTCACTTGACGGTAGGCGGGTATTGTATTTTCCAGGCTATTAGGCGCCCCCCACAATCCAGAGCAATACATGAATCCACTCCGGTGTCCCAGCACGACTTGAGTAAACTACAAAGCCGCACCACCCGCAGAACACACAAACACACACGGAGCAGACAGCGACCGCACAGAGAAACACACCCACAGACACACTCATCACTCCACGCCGACGAGGAACGGAACGGAGGAACGAACCGAAAAAGCGAGTGCAATGTGCCGCTTC
The DNA here is from genome assembly GCF_026225935.1 of Boleophthalmus pectinirostris. Taxonomy (NCBI): domain Eukaryota; kingdom Metazoa; phylum Chordata; class Actinopteri; order Gobiiformes; family Gobiidae; genus Boleophthalmus; species Boleophthalmus pectinirostris. Next base: position 42,206,981 of record NW_026571152.1, on the reverse strand, counting down.
TAGACACGACTGAACAACTGAGTCACTGCGAACACGCCGACAATCCGTTGGTCCCAGACACACCCTCCCTACACGCCACAACTGAACAAAGCCCAGAGTCACCGTGAACGAACAAACAAACAAAACCACTCACACATCACACTGTTGGGTTTCATTTAAAGTCCCACGCAGTTTATTTGTGAAAAAAGTTCAAAAATAGACCATTTAATGACAGTGCGTCTTATAATCCAGAGCGACTAATAGTGCGAAAAATACGGTACATATTGTGTACATTCTAAGAACATATATGAATGAAAAATCTCCAGGTATCAACTATACAATAGAGTCAGATCTCAGTTTGATCAATAGATTGGACCAGCAAGAAACATATTTTTGAAAGTCTCGTATGTGAATTCATCTTCCTACTGATCAAAGTGTAATTTTCATTTCGTGGTTGTAATTCTTGACATCATAACTTTTCAATTCGTATTCTGATGGATAAAATACACACATTTTATGTACGACTGGACTCATTTGAGAGTTCACAAATATTTATTTTATGCGCAGCTACAGACAAATACGCACGGATTTCTATTCTATGCGCACAAATATTTCTGAAAGCTTTCTTACTCCATAAAAGACGCTGAAAACGTATTCTTAAAAATTCCGTAACTGAAGTTCAGCTGCATTTAAAATTCAAAATCTGATTAAACAAATTAGCTTCCACTTAGGAAACACCTAAAAACACAAACTAACCACAGTGTTTTATGCTTTTTTTTCACAGTCCTACGAAGCAAAGAGAAAATAGAAACAAACTGCTATAAATTCAAAACAAAACACGGCTCCTTCGTCACCCTGAGGAGTCTGTGGTTTAGTTTCGTCAACCCCTGGACCAAAGACGTGGAGTACATCGTGTCCACAAACACCGTTATATCGTGAGTATTTTTCTTCTCGTTCTTAGTCTCATGTTTTTACTCGACAGCTTCGGATTTGATCATCGTCCGGTTTTTATTTTCCCAAAGTCACGATCACAGTCGACCGAGCCAATCAGGAAGCAGGTCTGGACAATCAACCAACTCCAAGACGTCGGAAGGTTTGTCCCAGTTTCACTTTGAACTAATCAGACTAAAAATACGAATAATTAATTTAATAAAACTCATGAGACTTACTGTGATCCACACGGACTTTTCTCTTGTTTATGAAGATGGAAAGAAATGTGTGGTTCCTTGGAGCTCTTCTCCGGGAGCCATGATTTTTCCCGGAAGCATCGGGGTCCAAATCGCAAACGAGCAGCTGGACCACAACAGGTACCAGAGTTCTGTTTTCATGCCAGTGTGTTTTAACTGTTTTACACAAAATGTCATAACACATTTTGAAGTGCGATATATCCCTGCATAAAAATATTACAGTGAACGATCATATTCCGATCAGCCTCAGCTTCACAGAAAAAGTGGAGAAGCAGATGATGCTGCAGTGAAATCCCGATTTCGAAGTGACGTAAAAAAAGAAAGATGACGCAACATCGCGGGCAGGAAATGGGAGCAGTTTTTAGGAGTTTTGGTAAAATTTGTTGGCGATTCAGTTTGGCGATTGAGAGGAAGCGGAGGAGGGAAAGCGAAGGGAAGGGCTGTGATTGGTCGTCTCTACCGCCGCTCTACAGACATTTCTGGTACTCCGCTTTCCCGCTTCATTTTGTAAATGCCAGGTTTAAATCCTCGCGGTGGCAGTGAATTAGTTTGTGGCCCATAGACCTCGACACAGATCTTTAAATCAAAAACATGAATGTGGGTTCGGTCAAGTGGTAACGGAGGGAAACAGGGTCAGATTTTTGACATTCAAATGTCTCTTATTCAGAAACTAGAGGAACTATTGAAATAAGTAAAGTATCAGAATGTAGGAAAGAGTTACACTCCAACAGGGTCAAGTTAAACCTGTGATATTCTTTCAAGTTGTTGACAAAAAAATTTAAAAACTCATGTCGGTAACGGAGGGAATGAAATATGCAGCACTTTTTGGTCAATAAATCCAAACAGTGATAACTCTTGGTTCTCACTTACATATCCTTAACAAACTGGTTTGAATATTTGCTTCATATAGTTTTCTACCATATGGAACAAGATTAGGTTGAAAAACCTCTGACTTTTTGACTCATGAGATTTTTTATTAAGAAAGGTCATGGTAACGGAGGGAAAAGTAACGGAGGGAAAATTGTTCCAACAAGTAGAAGGTGCAGGATTTTACATCATTTGTCACTTTTTTCTTCCGAATACTTTAATATTACTTCAAAATGAAAGGAAACTATTTCTATAAAATATGTCAGTCCTTCCAAGAACATTTTTATCATTTTAAATACATTTTTTTTGTGAAAAATCATGTACCTTCATCAACAGTTCAAAGATGGAATAACACAAGATATGATGAAATACATCCATTTATTTACATGATTTTCAGGTCTTTGAAATTTGAGAAATAATTTTTGTTCCATGTTTCATACATGGTCTGTTTAAAACGTATGTAACTTTAGAACCAAAAATGGTACAGAAAAAAGGTCAACAGTTTCATAAACTAGAGTACATATGTATCTGTTCAATACATTTTTATATCAGATGAATTAACTTGAATTTTTGGCCTTGTTGTTTACTTCTGCTTGACCGGGCTCATCTCTCTTACATGCAACTAGAATGTGATGACACACGTCTCATTCTCAGGACCTCACTGGATTCCTTATTAACATAATTACATATAAACATTTTAAAACAATGTTGTGTGTGTGTGTTTTTAGGATCAACTCTTCTCCCTCCAGCGGCACCGTGAGTCCTTTCAGTCTCCCACCGGACAAATCTCCACAAACTCACCACCAAGTCACCAACAATGTGAGTGTGTGCTCCCTGTCGCCTGCCAACGTGAAATCTGTTCTCTGCAAACTCCTCGATACGTTCTTCTTCGTATCAGACCTGTGTGTTGATGTGACGTGCTCCTGTGTTTTTTCCAGGTGCCAAACGGAGAGGCCACGGACATGGAGAAACCTGGGAAGTCTAATTCTGAGGAGGAAGCACAGGGGGCGGCGTTTTCAGGAGGAGACGCGCTCATGGGGAATGAGAACGGTAAATCATCTACAAACCTTTACAATATTTATACATGAGGCGCAGTGTTGATTTTTGAGAACATTTCTGAGAAGATTTTAAGTGCGTCTTATAGTCTGAAAAATATGGAAGTTAAAATATCCAAGTTTATAAAATCTGTGTGTCATTCATTCATTCGTTTTTCAAAATAAAACCAAAAATAAGAAAACATATTTGTCTCCAAAATCAAACTGAAAAAACGAATGAAGATGTGTTTTTTCAGTTTTCGATTTTGTGTTTAAATGAAAAATGGAAAAAATGGATAATGGACTGAGACCAGGACCGAGACCCGGACACAGACTGGGACTGAGACCAAAACCAGGACAAGACTGAGACTGGAACTGAGACTGGAACTGAGACTGGAACTGAGACCGGAACTGAGACCGGACTGAGACCGGGACTGAGACCGGGACTGAGACCGGGACTGAGACCGGGACTGAGACCGGGACTGGGACTGGAACTGAGACTGGGACCAGACCCGGACCAGGCTGTGACTGGGACTGAGACTCACTGGGACTGAGACCGGGACTGGGACTGAGACCGGGACTAAGACCAGGACCAGACCCGGACAGAGACTGGGACTGGAACTGGAACTGGGACTGAGACTGAGGCCGGGACCGAAAATGATTTAGTCCTGGTTTAGTCCGTTATCCATTTTTTCCATTTTTCATTTAAACACAAAATCAAAAACTGAAAAAACGAATCATTATCTGTTTTTCATTTTGGTTTTGGAGACAAATAATGAAGAAAATAGTTGTTTTTTCATTTTATTATTTTTGCTTTTATATTGAAAAACAAATGACACAGATTTTATAACATAATGACCGACATGTGTCTTTGATTAAACTCTAGAACAAACACGGGCACAATACATCTTCATTTGTATTTATTTTTTTCTCAGGTGAATCGTCGCAGCTGGACTTGGACAACGATGAAGCCACCATTTCGGCGATCATGCGCTTCCTGGCGACGGACACCAACCTGGGCACAGACTTTGAAGAGATGCACTGGTCTTTAATTTAATACTTTTCAAAGATTATTAACACATAGGTACATTTTGATTTTTCAACAAGAAGACACAAGCTCGTCCCGGCTAGTGCCCCTCAGGACTCACACCATAGACCTCAACAGACCAACACCTCTCACCTGCAGCTCAACGACTCAACAGCTCAAACTCACAACTCCTTTTTCCTGTAATCTTGAATTTTTGTTGTTTTGAAAGAACTTTTTGGGGCTGCGTACTGTCTCAAAGGGATTCGCTGTTCGGTATTTTAAAGCTGCATCGTGTCACTTTTCCGGTGGAGGCTTCATCGAACGCTTGGAGATGTTATTGCTTTGTCTGAAGTAGGGATGGGCACGATTAGTCGATTAATCGATAATTGATCATTAAGAATTTCATCGATTAGGTCGGTCACACTAACCCAGGGGTGGGCAAACTACGGCGTATTATGTCGCAGTGCTTTATGGGAAAGTGTTCTTTCGGATTATAGTGACAGGAGTCATTTTCGGGCGGTTTATTCGGACCATGAGTGAGGTAGAAGTGTTCAAGACATTACACTGCACTGTTTCCATGGTGAGTGGGTTTAAAGTAAAGTTAAAAGACCTTATAGACAATGTGTTATAGACCTTAACACGTGGAACATCTAATGGATCTGGTTTTACTGTACGTGAAAGTGTTAATGCGTGTACCCTCGTGGCATGGACTCTGTTTTTCAATGAGATCAAAGTTCTCAGGACTCGCGCTCGCCTGTGGTGTGCCGTGGAGCAGACCTCATTCACTTTCCATGAATTCTGAAGATTACGCGTCCAAACGTTGCAGCGCGTAGTGCAGAATACGTTCTTTATGAGCGTAAATATGAGTGCAGTGGAGCCGGGCTCTTTACACGTCATGTCCTGTCTCGTCTCTAGAACCGTATGTGGCCCCCGAGCCAAAAAGTTTGACCACCCCTGCACTAACCTGTTTTCCACTGAGTCGTGTCCTTAAATCCGACAGAAGCTGAACTGCGTCAGTGCACAGTTCTTCGCTTAGTTTATGGAAATTAGCCTTGAGGTTTTAAGTTTAGTTTCTGTGAGACTTGGATAAATCTGCATTAAACACATTATAATGTCAAACGGGCTGATGTGGCTCTAAAGTGGTCACGATTTATATGTCGTAAAGTTGAATTTATTTATGCAGATTAGCAGTGCAGATCGTAATAATAATGATGATAATTTTAATGATTAATCGATAATCAATCTTTAATTCTCCCGACGATCGATTAAAAAAATTGAATCGAATGCCCATCCCTAGTCTGGAATGTTTTGCTTTCTGTCTTCACGGAGACCAAACCAGACCAAGTTTACAGGTCAGATCTGCGGAACGCCTGTGTTTTCGAGCTGTAAAACCGCCCCTAACTGACATTGAACAGCTCTAACTTTCGATTTTTTTCACACGGCGGAACATTCCTGCAGAACAATGACGCGTTTAAGGAAGCGGGAAGGTGACGGGCGGGCGGCCGAAAAGCGACACGATGCGCCTTTTAAGTCTGAAGAAGTCAGTGCTGAAGCTGAAACTGAAGCTGAGTAAAGACAAAAAGCATAAAGGTATATTTTTATGAATACAAATTAACTGTTAGTAAGATTATGTCTATGATAAGAGTAGTTCTACGAGGACTAGGCTCTGTTCACGGTTACAGAAAGATGTTTGGCGAAAAAAAAAAAAAAAAACGTGCGGATGACGACGTCCGGTGTAGAGATCGATACTGCGAGGATTCAGGAGCAGCGTCTTAACGACCTGACAAAGATTTACATGAATGACGGGACTCGAATAGACCTTTAAGTGTCTCGTTTTAGGTTTGTGGAACTTCGGTTTAATGGTTTTCTGGCAAAATGTGTGTGTAAATGTGTGTCGTGTTCTACTTTAAGTGAATCCGTGTATCGTTCGTTCATTTGCTTTTCAAAATAAAACCAAAACCTTCATTATTTGTCTCCAAAACCAAAATGGAAATAACGATAATGATTTGTTTTTTCAGTTTTCAATTTTGTGCTTAAATGAAAAATGGAAAAAAACGGATAATGGACTGAACCAGGACTAAAACAGGACTGAACCAGGACTGAACCAGGACTAAACCAGGACTAAACCAGAAGTGTCAGGACGGGCCTGGAGTTGCGCCCACGTACACTGTTGAGTGATCAAGACTGAAACCGGGACCAGACCACGACCAGACTGGGACCAGGACTGAGACCAGTTCAGTCCTGATTTAGTCTTGTTTTAGTCCTGGTTCAGTCCTGTTTTTTTCCATTATTCATTTAAACACAAAATCGAAAACTGAAAAAAAAACAAATCATTATCTGTTTTTTCATTTTGGTTTTGGAGACAAATAATAAAGAAAATTGTTGTTTTTTTGTTTTCTTATGTTTGATTTTATTTTGAAAAATGAATGAACGAATGATACACGGATTAAAGGGATAGTTCAGGTTTTTTGACATGAATCTGTGTCATCCCCATGAGCGGCGTTGTGCATCCACACTGACTTACCCCGAAAGCGTCCGGTGAGCCGAGATACTGGCCGTTTTCGGTGTTGACGAAAGTCGTCCGGCAGGTTGTGCTGGGGACAGTAAAATAAAGCGTTTTTCTTCTCAAAACAATCTGTGTTCAAAAGAGTGATACATTTGCATCACAAAACCATCGTCCTCCAACAAGTCAGACGTCATAATCGCTTAGGACTATTTTCTCTCCGTTCGTATCACTGCGCACTGCCGCCAGGTGACAGCCGCGCCTGGTTCACAGCCTGGATAGTCAAGAGTCCACAAGATTTTTAAGATATATTCTTATGTATCTTATACAAACTTATATACTTATGGCTCTAGCTCTCACGTTAGCTCTCTCACGTCTGCGCACGTAAACACTGCCGAACAACTGCAGAAAGTGATGGATTCGTGCGCGGCTGTCAACTGGCGCAGTGATACGAACGGAGAGAAAATAGTGCCAAGTGATTATGAGGTCTGACTTTTTGGAGGACGATGGTTTTGTGATGCAAATGTATCACTCTTTTGAACACAGATTGTTTTGAGAAGAAAAACGCTTTATTTTACTGTCCCCAGACAACTTGCCGGACGACTTTCGTCAACACCGAAAACGGCCAGTATCTCGGCTCCAGTGTTGGGAAGGTGACTTTTAAAATGTATTCCCCTACAGATTACAGATTACATACCCCAAAATGTAGTTTGTAACGTAATCCATTAAATTACTTAAAGTGAGTAACGTAATCTGAATACTTTGGATTACTTGATATTGTCATGTTTTTTAAAACTACATGAATGAACCAACCACATCCTGAAAATTCATGTTTGTTCTCTTCAAATTGTCTGTTGAGTCCAAGTCTCCATGAACAGACTTTTGTTTTACTGTAGAGAAGAAAAGACCAGAATCTTAACATCAGATGTTTTATCTGCTAAAAAAAAAAAAAATAAAAAACAGACTTTACTTAATCAGATTAAAAATATAATTGATAGAGAAATGATTTTTATATGAGATCACTGCTGCCCGGTTTAGTCCTGGTTTTAGTTCTGTTTTAGTCCTGGTTTAGACCGGGTTTAGTCCTGGTTTTGTCCTGGTTTTAGTCCTGGTTTAGTCCCGATTTTAGTCTTGGTTTAGTCCCAGGTTTAGTCCTGATTTTAGTCTTGGTTTAGTCCCAGGTTTAGTCCTGGTTTAGTCCAAAATGTGAAAACAGTAAAATACCACTTTGTAATCCATTTATTTCAACAAAGTAACTGTAATCCAATTACCACTCACTGAAACAGTAACTGTAACTGAATACAGTTACTCATAATTTGTACTCTGATTACTTAACTCTGGTACTTGTAATCTGTTACTCCTCGACACGGCTCGGCTCACCGGACGCTGTCTGGGGTAAGTCAGTGTTGCGATGCCATACAGATTTATGTCAAAAAACCCGAACTGTTCCTTTAAATGTTCCGTTGCAGCATTTGGGGAAAATCTAGATGCAGAACTGAAAGCGTCGGCACTGAACTGGGCCGAGTTTGTGTTTTGGTTTCATTTGTTTGGCCGTTTCATTGCACTTTCTCGAGGTGGAGGTCGGTTTTCCACGAGTCCCGAGCGCTTTTCCTCTCGCCAACAGATCCAGAGGAAGTCGTGATCCGCACGTTTCCGATGGTGTCGCGGTTCAGTGACGTGAGCGTGAACAGAGCCTCTTGGAGATGTACGTTAAACCACACACAGACATAGGAAGGCAGATCTAAATAGTACAGTATATTTTCTTAGATGTTTTGTGTAAGCCATAGCCGACGGAAATATTTATGATCCAAATGTCGCGTTCCTCTTTTCCTACAGTCCGTGTGTCGTTCATTTATTCGTTTTTTTCAAAATAAAACCAAAAATAGGAAAAGGAAGAAACGACTATTTTCATTATTTGTCTCCAAAACCAAAATGAAAAAACAGATAATGATTCGTTTTTTCAGTTTTTGATTTTGTGTTTAAGTGAAAAATGGAAGAAATGGATAATGGACTGAACCAGGACTAAACCAGGACTGAACCAGGACTAAACCAGGACTGAACCAGGACTCTAAACCAGGACTGAACCAGGACTAAACCAGGACTAAACCAGGACTGAACCAGGACTAAACCAGGACTGAACCAGGACTAAACCAAGACTGAACCAGGTCTAAACCAGGACTGAACCAGGTCTAAACCAGGACTGAACCAGGTCTAAACCAGGACTGAAACCAGGACTAACCAGGACTAACCAGGACTAAACCAGGACTGAACCAGGTGTAAACCAGGACTGAACCAGGACTAAACCAGGTCTGAACCAGGACTAAACCAGGACTGAACCAGGTCTAAACCAGGACTGAACCAGGACTGAACGAGGGCTGAACGGGTCTCTGTCCTAGTCTCAGTCCTGGTCTAGTCCCAGTCTTAGTCCTAGTCTTGGTTTAGTCCCGGTCTTAAGTCCCGGTCTTAAGTCCTAGTCCGGTCCCAGTCTAGTCCTGGTTCAGTCCTGGTTCAGTCCTGGTTTAATCCTGGTTCAGTCCTGGTTCAGTCCTGGTTTAGTCCTGGTTTAGTCCATTATCCATTTTTTCCATTTTTCATTTAAACACAAAATCGAAAACAAAAAAAAACAAATCATTATCCATTTTTTCATTTTGGTTTTGGAGACAAATAACGAAGAAAATATTTTTAGTTTTTTTCATTTTCTTATTTTTGATTTTATTTTGAAAAACGTTTGAACGAACGACACACAGATTCCCCGCGTCTTCATCTTCCTCCTGCAGATTTTATCTTTTCAAAACCAGCACAAAAGAAATAAATAACTCGAGTTTTATCGGACCTAAAAAAAAAATCTCAAACCGGAGACGTCGCGCTCGGGGGTGTTCTACGTGCATCTCTAATGGTGGAATGTTGAGGCGTTACCATGGAGACGCAACGCAAACGCTGTCGAAAGGTTTTAAAGCTCAAGAAATTGATTTTTTTACGAGTTTGTGATCAGTTTTTTCTGGTCAGGTTGTGTTAAAATAAAACTCAGATTAAAGTCAGACAGAGCGGTGCCTCCCGTTAGCGTCACACCCCCGGGAAACATCGCGGACGTCGGCTGCAAAGTCTCGATATTCGTCCAGACAAACCCGTGTGTCGTTCGTTGTCGTTTTTTCAAAATAAAACCAAAAATAAGAAAATGGAAAAACTACGATTTTCTTCCAGAATAAAAAAACAGATAATGATTAGTTTTTTTCAGTTTTCGATTTTATGTTTAAATGAACCAGGACTAAAACAGAACTGAACCAGAACTGAACCAGGTCTAAAACAGGTCTGAACCAGGAATAAACCAGGACTGAACCAGGTCTAAACCAGGTCTAAACCAGGACTGAACCAGGTCTAAATCAGGACTAAACTAGGTCTAAAACAGGTCTGAACCTGGACTAAACCGGGTCTAAACCAGGTCTGAACCAGGTCTAAACCAGGTCTGAACCAGGTCTGAACCAGGTCTGAACCAGGTCTGAACCAGGTCTAGAACAGGACTGAACCAGCACTGAACCAGGACTAAAACAGGACTGAACCAGTCTCAGTCCTGGTCTCAGTCCTGATCTCAGTCCTGATCTCAGTCCTGGTCTGGTCCCGGTCTCAGTTTTGCTCTCATCCCGGCCTCGTCTGGTCCTGGTCTCATCCTGGTCTGGTCCTAGTCTCAGTCCTGATCTTGTAATGGTCTGGTGCTGGTCCCGGTCTGATCCTGGTCTCAGTTCTGGTCTGGTCCCTGTCTCAGTCCTCGTCTCATCCTGGTCTGGTCCTAGTCTCAGTCCCGGTCTGAGTCCCGGTCTGAGTCCCGGTCTGAGTCCCGGTCTGAGTCCCGGTCTGAGTCCCGGTCAACCCAACAGTTGACGCTCAGTCCTGGTTCAGTCCTGGTTCAGTCCTGGTTCAGTCCTGGTTCAGTCCGTTATCGGTTTTTCATTTTGGTTTTGGCGACAAATCATGAAGAAAATCGTTGTTTTTATTTTTTAATTTTCTTATTTTTGATTTTATTTTGAAAAACGACTAAACGAACGCCTCACAGTTTCTTTCTTCACGTCGTTTACCTCATGACACAGATAGTTTCTTCTAATGCTACCGTTGCACATTTTACTAACAGGAAACTTTTGCCCTCGACTTTTCATCTGCATGTGAAAAATAAAAAAAAACACATTTAAACTTCTAAATTTGTAAAAAAAAATAAAAAATAACCTATAATATCTACGTCGTGATTATATAATTATTGACAATTTGGGTCGACATTTTAGATATCCAAGCCTCATTTATGCCAAAAATATAATGTATGTTTATTGAAAAATCTGAGTTATCGTCCTTTTTCGATGTTGTCATGGCGACGAGCTGTACTACTGAAACACTGGCTCTGTTAAATGTCCCGTATTATGATTAAAAATTTACTCTTTAAGCCATGTTCTGACGCTGTAAACTCCTCAAATACAGACCTGGACTTGTGTTTGTTTCATTCACACGTGTCTGAGTAACTCTTTTTAAAAAATGTTTTATTTGTGTGTCTGCATCTGCAAAGCTCAAAATGCTCTGTTCCACGTTGTGATGTCACAAGGTGGTAGTTTTCCAGTGAACAGCTCCTTTTTAAATGAAACGGAAAACACACGCCAAAGTTCTTGTAGAGGTGCAAATGCGAGGAACATCGTTTGGATTAGGGATGGGCATGATTAATCGATTAATCGATAATTGATCATTAAGAATTTCATCGATTACGTTAATTTTAATCGACAAACCGAATGCAGGTTGCTGTGTGTAGCGTAACCAAACAGGTGTGTACATGTGTCTCTTGCATCAGAAGGAGCGAGACACAAACAGTGGGTCAGTCTGTAACGAACCGAAGCACAAATGTGGATTTAACCAGGATTTGTAGAAGAAATTCCACACTTTCCGTTGCGTTGGGACAAGTGTGAGTCCATGTGCACAGTGGATAAAGCAGCACATATGTTTCTGTGTCCAGTGGGAAAAAGTTTTTCCAGGTGAGAGTCGCTCAATGTGGATGACGAGGCCCCGCCCCCCTCCCCCCGTACGCTGTCCTGGTTTTGACAAACACAAATCTGGTCACACTGACCTGTATTCACCTGAGTCATGTCTTTTAATCCAACACAAGTTGAACCACATCAGCGACACAAGAGCTGGAGTTTTATCTTCACTTAGTTTATGTAAATTAGTGATGTGGTTTTAAGTTTTGTTTCTGTGAGATTTGAACAAAACTGAATTAAACACATTATAATGTCAAACAGCTGATGTGGATCTAGAGTCGTTATGTTTATATGTCGTAAAGTTGAATTTATTTATGCAGATTAGTGCAGATAGTAATAATAATGATGATCATTTTAATATAAAAACGTTAATAACTAATCGATAATCGATCGTTAATTCTTCCGACGATCGATTAAGAAAATTTCATCGAATGCCCGTCCCTAGTTTGGATCATTTCAGCCCTGGAATGGCCGATCTCTCTGAATATCTGGGTTTCACGTGACGTCACAGGGCGACGTTTGTCAGAGTGAGAAATCAGACGGAGGCAGGAAGTGAACTGACTGGAGGAAAACGCCGATGTGTTGTGTAGTTTACGTCTGTGCCAATCGTTCTAACCGAGAGAAGGAAAAGCGATTTTTTTAGAGTATAGTCGTCCACAAAGGTCAGAAATGGGAAAAGCCGGCAGAACAACGCCGTAAAAAGTGGATTACAAACCTGTTTGCGGTCGGGAGGAGCAGAATTCGTCAAAGGTTTGTTACAAAGCTAAATTGTTTTTTGTGGTTTACCTTGGGTGACCATATTTCCGTTTCTGAAAACCCGGGCACCAGGTCTAAACCAGGACTAATCTTGGACTTAAGAGAGAAAACGCCGAGCAGTTTTCGCGATCAAAGCAAAGCGCGAACAGGCAATTGCTGCGTTTAACTCCGTGAGGTGCGGAGCTGAGACGGTCCTTCCTCCTGTGGTCACCTCCGAGCCCGTCCCGACGGTGAGTCCTGGTTTAGTTCTGGTTTAGTCCTGGTTTAGTCCTGGTTCAGTCGTGGATTAGTCCTCCTCTTCAGTCCTGGAATCAGTCCTGGGTTAGTCCTGGTTTAGTCTTGGTTCAGTCCGTGGCGAAGGCAGCGCAAAAGTTTGATATAACCTCGGGTTAACGGGCAGGTGCGGTCCTGTCCTGCGCAGGTGCGGTGTTGTACTGCGGGTCTCCAAAAACGGATCTGTGCAGGACTCTGCACTGTTGGGCTCCATTATGGAATAAATGAATCTTCAGTTTGTTACATAAAGAAGGAGGAAAATAACAAAAGGACGACAGCAGCAACAAGTTTTAAGAAGGAAGTAAAAAGTGTTGCACCTGTCGATCCTGTCGGAGAAAAGTGTATAAAGTTTGTTCTGAGGGGTTTTACAGCCTTAACACAGATAGAATAATTTTAAAATATAAAGTTGATACTTCGCAGATTTCACCTGTCGTGGGTTATTTTTAGAACATAACACCTGTGATAAACGAGGGACACTGTCCTCTCACCTCAACCTGTGCACATGGACTCACACTTGTCCCGACCGGGATGGAAAACGGAGAATTTCTTGTACAAGTCATTGTTAAATGTGCATTTGTGCTTCGGTGTGTTTCAGACTGACCGACTGTTTGTGTCTCGCTCCTTCTGAGTCACAGACGCTGTGAGAGACGCTCAGTTTAATGCCCCAATGAACAGTACTGAAAACCCGGACATTTGCATCACTTTAAAAAAAAAAAACCCGGACGCCCCGGACAGGACGCAAAATACGGACATGTCCGGGGAAAAACGGACGTTTGGTCACAGTAGTTTACCTAAACATAAACGAATCATTAACGACTAACGGCTAACGACGTTTGTTGACATTAAATAGTTCAGATCGAGGTCACTGCTGATACACTGAAGTTTTTCCCATAACGTCTATACACATAAAATAAGAGAAACACTCACCCCGGCCAAGACCAAACCATAATCATCATTTAGGCGTTTTGCACCAAGGTTGAGGATCCATCCACTGATGAAAAAAGTTCTATGCCTCCAAACTTTTGTTCACCTTCATCTGTTGTCTGTAGAACGATGTCTGAAGAGCTCAATAGTTCGTGATCTCCTCTGTCTTGATTGTCGGCAAATCTTTTACTTCGGTTGAAAATTCTCTCATTTTCAATAAGATCAGGGTCACGGCCAATATATTTGTCGACTAACTTCTCGTACTTTTGCCTCACTTCTGGCTCTAAATCCTGACAATAAGAACTCTTCTCCACATCTGTGTTCTCCAGAGCCGTGTTTGTTTGTCGTGTTTGTTTGTCGTGTTTGTTTATCGTGTTTGTCTTCACTTCCTGCCCTCCACCTGAAATTCGCGCATCATCGTGATCACGTGACTGAAACCCTCCTATTAAAGGCAAAAGGAGCTGTTTCAAAGTGAAAACACACTCAGATCGTCTTTCGTTAGATCATTTTTTGTGCTTTGGGCCACAGTACACAACAGCAACCATTTTGAATACGGTGGTCCAAAGCACGAAAACTGATCTGATGAAGAATTTTTGCTGAAATGTTATTTAAAAATAAAAATAAAAGCTTTTGGACATCGGCCGTGTGAGTGTGCGGTGCAGTTTTTTCACTTTTAAACAGCTCCTTTTATCTTTAGTTCAGTAGAGATTGGTCATTCCAGAGCTGAAATGATCCAAATGATTCTAATGAAGATGTGTGGAGTTTAAAAACACAGTGGAGCTCTTCCCGTAATGCCACTGGAGAGAGTTTGAGAGATGAACTCAGCCTAAATATTAGGGGTGTAAGAAAAAATCGATTCAACGATCCCCTGAACCCTGGTCCCCCATGTGAAAGTCCAGTGACTTACCACCTGAGCAAAGCAGCTGCTTGATGATGGAGATGAACCAACCAGACACAGTGGAGGTAAGAAACAGAGCAGAGCCGTGGTGGTGGAACATCACAACACCAAGCGATGGTAACATCAGGAAAAAGGAACATGAGAAACTAGAGAAATACCAGGGGCTCAAGGAGGAGCTGGAGAGAGTCTGGAAAGTGAAGGAAACAGTGGAGCTTGTGGTGATCGGACACTCGGGGCTGTAACCCCCAAACTGTTAGAGAAACTACAACAGAAACCAGGAAAAACAACAGAACATCTCTGTCCAGAAAAGTGCAGAACTGGAACAGCAAAGATACTGAAGAACTGTCAGGCTCCCAGACTCTGGTAGACGAGACGAGCTGGATGAGGGTGAGAGACCAACCACCGTGGAAGGTGATTATATACACAGTGTTGGGAAGGTGACTTTTAAAATGTAATCCCCTACAGATTACAGATTACACACACCAAAATGTAGTTTGTAACAGAATCCATTAAATTACTTAAAGTGAGTAATGTAATCTGAATACTTTGGATTACTTGATTTGCTGTAGAGAAACAAAGACGAGGAAATCTTCACCTAAGATGTTTTGTCTGTTTAAAGAAAATGAAAAGCCTGGTTTAGTCCTGGTTTAGTCCTGGTTAGACCTGGTTTAGACCTGGTTTAGACCTGGTTTATTCCTGGTTTAGTCCTGGTTTAGTCCTGGTTTAGTCCTGGTTTAGTCCTGGTTTACTCCTGGTTTAGTCCTGGTTTAGTCCTGGTTTAGACCAGGTTTAGACCTGGTTTATTCCTGGTTTAGACCTGGTTTAGACCTGGTTTATTCCTGGTTTAGACCTGGTTTACTCCTGGTTTAGTCCTGTTTAGTCCTGGTTTAGACCTGGTTTAGACCTGGTTTAGTCCTGGTTTAGTCTTGGTTTAGACCTGGTTTATTCCTGGTTTAGTCCTGGTTTAGTCCTGGTTTAGACCTGGTTTATTCCTGGTTTAGTCCTGGTTTAGACCTGGTTTATTCCTGGTTTAGTCCTGGTTTAGTCCTGATTTAGACCTGGTTTAGTCCTGGTTTAGTCCTGGTTTAGTCCTGGTTTACTCCTGGTTTAGTCCTGGTTTAGTCCTGGTTTAGTCCTGGTTTAGACCTGGTTTAGACCTGGTTTATCCTGGTTTAGACCTGGTTTATTCCTGGTTTAGACCTGGTTTAGTCCTGGTTTAGTCCTAGTTTAGTCCTGGTTTAGACCTGGTTTAGACCTGGTTTAGTCCTGGTTTAGTCTGGTTTAGACCTGGTTTATTCCTGGTTTAGTCCTGGTTTAGTCTTGGTTTAGACCTGGTTTATTCCTGGTTTAGTCCTGGTTTAACCTGGTTTATTCCTGGTTTAGTCCTGGTTTACACCTGGTTTATTCCTGGTTTAGTCCTGGTTTAGTCCTGCTTTAGACCTGGTTTAGACCTGGTTTAGTACTGGTTTAGTCCTGGTTTAGACCTGGTTTACACCTGGTTTAGTCTAAAATGTGAAAACAGGAAAATACCACCATGTAATCCATTTATTTCAACAAAGTAACTGTAATCCAAATACCACTCACTGAAACAGTAACTGTAACTGAATACAGTTACTCATCATTTGTACTCTGATTACATAACTCCAGTACATGTAATCTGTTACTCCCCAACACTGTACACACACACACACACACACACACATATATATATATACACATAAAATCACAAAATAAAAGTTGGATTTGAGCATTATTAAACATGAATGAGGATATTTTATTGTTAACTAAGTGATCGTGTCTCTGAACTGTTAGTATTACTCAAGTTTGGATGGATGGAAAAACAGTCATTGAACCAACAATAAAAGGATCCTTAAGTCGCTTATTTGGACTTTAAATGTAGAACATTTCTTTTTCTTTTCAACATTCAATTGAACCAGCAACACTGGAACAAAATAGTTTAACACTGTGGATCTGACGCCACCTAGTGCCTCCGCTCAGGTTTCATTTCTCTCCAGCGACTCGGTCAGGAATATTTGAGGGTCCATCACCTCACCTGCTTGTTTCTATGGAGATGTCATTGCTCTGTCTGGAATGTTCCATATATATTAGATATTTTAGAGAGGCTGATATATTGTAGATAGGACACTTTTTTTTTTTTGCTTTTAAAATACCCTGACAAGATTTTGGTGTGAATTATTTCCGTCATAATCTCAAGAATTCAAGTAAAAACATATTTCTTCATGTTGTCTGTGCTGAAATGAATCATGGGAAATGTAGTTCCCGATGTTTATTAGCTACACATGCATCCCGAATTTTGGACTTCAGTCAATTCACACTGGGAAGGATCCTCCGAAAAAGTGAGCATCAAATCTCCATGTTTGTTTTCCCAGTGGGATGTGTCTATTGTCAAAGTCGATCTTTTCAAGTTTTTTGAACCATATCACTTTTGTTTCTGGTTCTGATATTGTCATATTTTAGTTTTGGGATTCAGACATCGTAATTGTGTGATTGTTGGATCCGAACAGTGGAAAACGGCTCGAGAAATTTGTTTGTGAACTTCATAAATGCAAAAGTGAATCAGATGTGTGTGACTCAAACCTCTGTTCAAACTGTTTTTTCTTCCCAACAGAATTGAAAAATAGTCGAGGTGAAGGTGATGGGCAGGATTGATCCACAGGAAGAACCAAAAAGGAAACATTTGACTGACTAAGAAATCATCCTGAGTTTACAGAGAACATTTTGTATGTGGAGCGACAACAAAACAAAATCCTGATCCCTCACTCAACCTTGGTTACGAATTTAAAAATTCAACGTCAAAGCGAAAGGCTCCAACTGTTCACCAAGAAACACCTTCCACTGTGAAGAGACCAAGACGTGATGTTTCTGTAAAACCACAAGAACAAGAAAGTGCAGCTCAGTCTGTTTGTCTTCTGCACTTCTCACATAACAAACGGGTTCCCACTTTGTTGTCGCTCCACATACAAAATGTTCTCTACAAACGGGGATGATTTCTTAGTCAGTCAAATGTTTCCTTTTTGGTTCTTCCTGTGGATCAATCCTGCCCATCACCTTCACCTTTCACTATTTTTCAATTCTGTTGTAAAGGGAAACAGCTTGAACAGAGGTTTGAGTCACACACATCTGATTCACTTTTGCATTTATGGAGTTTGCGAACTTCCAAAGCCTGTTTGTCGAGCTGTTTTCCGCTGTTAGGATCCAGCAACCACACAATTACGATGTCCGAATCCCAAAACTAAAATATGACAATATCAGAACCAGAAACAAAAGTGATATGGTTCAAAAGACTTGAAAAGATCGACTTTGAAAACAGACACATCCCACTGGGAAAACAAACATGGAGGTCTGATGCTCACTTTTTCGGCGGACCCTTCCCAGTATGAATTGCCGAAATTCGTGAAGCATGTATATATCACAATATTTCGGTTATTGTTACATCCCTATTTAACTGTGAAACGTTCCAGACGAAGCAAAAACACGGGCGTATCTTTTAAATGTAGTGTAAGGATTGAAATAAAGTCAAATTTATCGTATTTTTTTCGAATTACTACTAGAGATCCGTCCCCTCTGGTCTGTGACGAGGGACTGACCCATTTAAAAGCCCTAATTGTTGTTCTATTCTTAGACGCATCACATTTACTGATAACACACACACACACACACACACACACGCTCGTCTCTCGCTAATGAAATGCCTCTTCGTTAGTCTCCTCTCGAGTGGATTAGCTGTTGGTTTGTCCGAGTGATAAGACGGGGAAGGGGGGCGTAAGCAGATTTGGGGTCTGCATAAAGCTTCAGGACCAGGAGGACTCAGGTCATCTCAAAATGGGGCAGGCGGCGATGCTCCCGACCCGGAGAGACGAGACCTACGAGCTCTACCAGTGGTTCAGGTCAGTTTGTCTTCACACGTTTTTAATCTCACGATAATTCACCACAATTACACAAAAACTGGACCGAGAAAAATGATCTAATATTTGAGGAAACGTTGTAAATAACCAAAAAGTGCAGTGTTCAAATTGACTCTCACAGAAGCAGTTTTAACATTTTCTCAGGGTTTATATGAGTCCAATCTGTTTTATTTTTTGTGAATTTAACCCTCTCAGGCTCAAATTAATTTTTAGTATCAGGAAAAATCTGATATTTGGGGAAAATTATAATATGGGGTAGTAATATACAATCCTGACTTTTTTATCCTTTGTAAACAAAAAAAGTATTTTGCACTTCTGGCAGGTCGTAGTAGTAGCGTGTAGTCATTCTTGCACAGTCTGCATCGTCCATGTTTATCAGCATGGATGTCAGAAAAGGCTCCTGAGTAAAAAAAGCTCATAAAATATGGATGTGGAGTAAGTAGGTAATTGGAATTTAGCTGTTGCAAATCTGCAACGTCTGCCTGGAGAGGGTTAACATTTTTGGAAATCTTAATTAAGTAACACTGGACCAAAGTTCCTGTTTAACCCCGAAATCAAGAGTTGTATTAACGTTTTGAGAGTAAACGGATCTCACTTTGAAGGGTTATCCTGATTTATCGAAACAACACACAGAGGTGTTTTATTTTTACACTTTATTTGAGTGAATTTAAGATGAAATTATGAACAAAACTGGTTCAAACTGGTTCTACTCTCACAAGAGTTTGAAGTGGAGGGTGGGAGGGGCCAAATTAACACTAAACAAAGGGAAGTTGAATTAACACAAAGGGAAGTTGAATTAACTTCAGCCACATCAACTCTGGCAAGTAACTCCAACTCAAAACCCGTATTTAACTTTCAAATTGTTAAAATTTTGCTTTTTGTGTTAAAAACAAGTCTGAAATATTTTAAACTGATATTTTAACCTTGAAGTTTTTGCTGTGCACATTAGGCATGTTTTAGGATTTTTCTGATATTGTCTTAAGCTTCTTACTCGTGTATGAGTTTATGCATGTTAAAGGTTCAGTGTGGAGGGTCCGTCACCTGCTCGTCTCCATATAGATGTACGTAGAATGTTCCACAGTAAAGTGAAATGAAAATGTTGTCACCTCAGAACAACAAAGGAGAAATTAAATTTGTCAACTGGACAAAAGTTTATTTTGGTCGAAAACGTTTCTCAGTTCATCCAAGCTGCTTCTTCAGTTCTTTTTAGACGCTGGTGACACTTCCTTATATCTGCCTAAAGATATTTTTGAGCATTAAATAAACACCTGGAGTTGTATAAATGTAAAAGAGATCAGTTTAATGTCAGACTGTGGACAATTTAAGCCAAAGTATGAACATCTTCATGGAGACAAACAGGTTATGGACCCTTTCTAGAAAAGTTGATATGTTAAATTCTAATTGTGTTTTTCATTTTGTGCGTCTCAGCGTGTTTAAAAATGACAATGGCGCCGTAAACAAAAAGGACGAAGCATTAACCAGCCCCGAGTTCAATCCATAAATGAACAGTTTTTGCTGACAGGACACTGTTTGTGTCTCCGTCTCGTGACAGGAAGTTCATTCACGAGTGTCCGAGTGGCCTCATCACGCTGCACGAGTTTCAGAGACACTTCTGCGACAGGACCGGGGGGCGGGGCTCGGCCGAGTACGCAGAGGAGCTGTTCCGCACGCTGGACAACAACGGGGTGAGGTCATGTGACTTCTGTTAGGGCTGGGAATTGCAGAGTCCCTCACGATTCGATATGATACTCGATACACGGCTCACGATACGATATTATCAATATGTTATAAATGAACATGAACCCAACAACTGCATTTACTAAACTAAAATAAGGCTCACAGGTTCATTAACTGACAAACAGAGACAAGTGATTTACAAAACGTGACATCATTTAATATTACTGTTATTCATTTGTTTCTTTTTGTTGGAGTGACTTTAAGAGTGACTATAGAACATTCACAAAACTAAAACTAAAACCAATTTAAAGATTCACCAAAGCAACTGTACAATAACTTTGTCCTTAAAATATAAAACAGAGCAGAAGGAAAGCAGCAGCTCGTTCACAGGGCCACCGCTCCACCAGGTGATGTGTCAAAGAAGATCACCGTCCATCCATTTTCTTTCGCTTTATCTGGGGCCGGGTCATGGATGCATCAGTCCAAGCAGGGACTCCCAGACTTCCCTTTCCACACACACGTCCTCCAGCTCCTCCTGGAGGATCCTGAGGTGTTCCCAGTCCAGAGACAAAGTCCCTCCAGCATGTCCTGGGTCTTCCCCGGGGCCTCCTCCTGGTGGGACATGCCCGGAACACCTCCCGAGGGAGACGCCCAGGAGGCATCCAAAGCAGATGTCCGAGCCTCAACTGGCTCCTTTCGACATGAAGGAGCAGCGGCTCTACTCCGAGTTCCTCCTGTGTGACTGAGCTTCTCACTCTATTTCTAATACAAGGGCTCAGACTAGGGTTATAACTTTTTGAACTTTTTTCCAAAATCAAAGTCGTGCATCATGATTGGATGAACTTTGGTATAATTGAAGAAACCAAACTCCATTTTCAACACTCTTTTAAAAAAGTCCCCCCAAAACAAAAAATATTAAATACACATTACAGCCAATGATATAAAATGAAATGTGAAACCGCTAAGTTCTCACAATGGACCATTACAAGTCAATTTGACTGAAAATGGATCAATAATAAGTTGTACTGTCATCATAATACTGGAGTTTCAGTTTCTATTCTTGCTTCACTTTATAAACCATTTGATTCATCGTCGCTAACAACACTGACAATCATCATTTTTGGACTTTTATTTTCCTATTTTATATGATCTTTACCCTGATGATGTGTTTTTTTCTGTGTTTTTAAAGAGAAAATTGCCTTTGGTTATTTTATGATTGAACAGATATGAACCTTCTAACAGTTTTATTCTGGTTGTTGCTTTACCAAAACTTCATTTTGAGTCCGGGGAGACTTTTTTCAAAAATATGACCAACTGAAGGTCAATTCCTTTCATTACTAGCAAGAGTTCATCAAAATATGATACAGGGTGTAGAGGTTGTAAAAAAGTTATGCCGCTTGTATCGTCGATCTCGTCCTTTTGGTCCTTACCCAGAGCTCATGACCAGAGGTGAGGGGAGGAACGGAGACTGACGGTAAATCGAGAGCTTCACCTTTCGACTCAGCTCCTCTTCACCACAACGGTCTGATACAGCGACCGCATCACTGCCGACGCTGCACCTGTCCACCTGTCAATCTCACGCTCCATCCTCCCCTCACTCGAGAACAAGACCCCGAGATACTTGAACTCCTCCACTTGAGGCACCTATTTTAGGGTCCAGGGTGATCTTTTTTCTCGAAGAAGACCCTAAAACGAACATTATATTTCATGTTTCACTTGTTAATAACCCATTACATGAACCTAGAACAGTGACCTGCCAACGTAAAACACACGCTTCTCAATCCACGAGGCCTGACGTCGAGCGGCCGGGGCATCTGACAACAAAACCGACCAAACCGTGGACAGCGGGTAACAACGGCGCTTGTAACGATCAACATCAGATACACGCAGGAGCTTTACATGACGAGCCAGAACTCAGATCGAGCGCATCGGGATCTAGGAGCGGTGGCACTAGCAAATAAAACAGAGACCCAGTTATGTAATAGAGGATTGTGTTCACTTGTTACACATTACAGTGATTAAGAGGCTGGTTCACACTTGCCCTGGATTGGTCCTGGATTGGTCCTGGTTTATCCCTGCGGTAAATTTGGTTTTGTTCTATTCCAGTCCGGGTTTAGTCTGGATCAGCTCTGGGTTTACTTTCAGATGTTTGCAGTTTGCGGCGAGCTCGAATAAAGAAATACCACACATTTCTTAGAGAGTTAGACAAGTTCGAGCTTTTGTGACTGACTGCAGCGAGTCGTCCGTCATTACCCAGTCAACGTTTCATTCTTTGGCCCAACAGTGTGCCGCAGCCAAGATAAACTGTTCCCCCGTGGCCCTGTTCCCCAACAAACTGTTCCCCGCTGCCTGGTGTGTTTGGTGGTGTGTTTGGTGGTGTGTTTGGTGGTGTGTTTGGTGGTGTGTTTGGTGGTGTGGTGGTGGTGTTGGTGGTGGTGGTGTTGTTTGGTGGTGTGTTTGGTGGTGTGGTTGGTGGTGTGTTTGGTGGTGTGGTTGGTGGTGTGTTTGGTGGTGTGGTTGGTGGTGTGTGTTGGTGGTGTGTGTTGGTGGTGTGTTTGGTGGTGGTGGTGTGTGGTTGTGGTGGTGTGGTGGTGTGGTGGTGTGGTGTGGTGGTGTGGTTTGGTGGTGTGTTTGGTGGTGTGGTGTGTGGTTGGTGGTGTGTGTGTGTGGTGTGTGTTTGGTGGTGTGGTGGTGTGGTTGGTGGTGCGGTGGTGGTTGGTGGTGTTGGTGGTGTGTTTGGTGTGTGTTGGTGGTGTGTTGGTGGTGTGTTTGGTGGTGTGGGTTTGGTGGTGTGTTTGTGTTTGGTGGTGTGTGGTGTGGTGGTGTGTTGGTGGTGTGTTTGGTGGTGTGTTTGGTGGTGTGTTGGTGGTGTGGTGGTGTGTTTGGTGTGTGGTGTGTTTGGTGTGTGTTTGGTGGTGTGTGTGTTGTGGTGTGTGTTTGGTGTGTGTTTGGTGGTGGTGTGTTGGTGGTGTGTTGGTGGTGTGTTGTGTGGTGGTGGTGTGTTTGGTGGTGTGTTTGGTGGTGGTGTTTGTGGTGTGTTTTGGTGGTGTGTTTTTGGTGGTGTGTTTGGTGGTGTGTTTTGGTGGTGTGTTTGTGTGGTGTTTGTGTGGTGTGTGGTTGGTGTGTGTTTGGTGGTGTGGTTGTGGTGGTGTGTGTGTGTGTGTGTGTGTGGTGTGTGGTGGTGTGGTGGTGTGTTTGGTGGTTGTGGTTGGTGGTGTGTTGGTGTGTTTGGTGGTGTGGTTTGGTGGTGGTGTGTGGTGGTGTGTTGGTGGTGGTGGTGCGTTTGTGGTGTGTTTGGTGGTGTGTGGTGGTTGGTGGTTGTGTTTGGTGGTGTGGTTGGTGGTGGTTTGGTGGTGGGTTGGTGTGGTGGTTTGGTGGTGTGGTTGGTGTGGTTTGGTGGTGGTTGGTGGTGTGTTTGTGTGTTTGGTGGTGGTGGTGGTTTGGTGGTGGTGTTGGTGGTGTGTGGTTGTGTGGTGGTGGTTTGGTGGTGGTGTGGTTGGTGGTGTGTTTGGTGGTGTGTGGTGGTGTGTTTGGTGGTGTGTTTGGTGGTGGTGTTTGGTGGTGTGTTGTGTTTGTGTGGTGTGTTTGGTGGTTGTGGTTTGGTGGTGTGTTTTGGTGGTGTGTTTGTGGTGTTTGGTGGTGTGTGTTGTGGTGGTTGGTGGTTGGTGGTGGTGCGTTTGGTGGTGTGTTTGGTGTGGTGTGGTGTTGGTGGTGTGTTTGGTGTGTTGGTGGTGGTTGTGGTGGTGTGTTTGGTGGTGTGGTTGTGGTGGTGTGTGTTTGGTGGTGTGGTTTGGTGGTGTGGTTGGTGTGTGGTGTGGTGGTGTGTTGGTGGTTGTGGTTGGTGGTGTGTTTGGTGGTTTGGTGTTTGGTGGTGTGTTTGTGTTTGGTGGTGTGTTTGGTGGTGGTGTGTGTGTTGGTGGTTTGGTGTGTTGGTGGTGTGTTTGGTGTTTTGGTGGTGTGTTTGGTGGTGTTTGTGGTGTGTTGGTGGTGTGTTGGTGGTGTGTTTGGTGGTGTGTTTGGTTGGTGTGTGTTTTGGTGGTGGTGGTTGGTGGTGGTGTGTTGGTGGTGTGTTTGTGTGTTTGGTGGTGTGTTTGGTGTGTGTGTTTGTGGTGTGGTGGTGTGTTTGGTGGTGTGTTTGGTGGTGTGGTGGTGGTGTGTTGGTGGTGGTGTTTGGTGTGTGGTGGTGTGGTGTGTGGTGGTGTGTGTGGTGTGTGTGTTGGTGGTGTGTGGTTGGTGGTGGTGTGGTTTGGTGTGTGGTGGTGTGGTGGTGTGGTGGTGTGTTTGGTGGTGGTGTGTTTGGTGGTGTGTGGTGTGTGGTGGTGTGTGTGGTGGTGTGTGTTGGTGGTGTGTTTGGTGGTGTGTGGTGGTGTGTTTGGTGGTGTGTGGTTGGTGGTGTGGTTGGTGGTGTGTGTTGGTGGTGGTGTGTTGGTGGTGGTTTGTGGTGGTGTGTGTTGGTGTGGTGTTGGTGGTGTGGTGGTGGTGGTTGGTTGGTGCGTTTGGTGTGTTTGGTGGTGTTTGGTGGTGTGTTTGGTGGTGTGTTTGGTGCCCACTTGGTGCCCACTTGGTGCCCACACGCTCTGGACCTGCTGCCGTCGTCACTCCGCTCCAGCTCCACGGCCCAAACCAAAGCACTTTTGTTTGTACTTTAAATAACACGTGGTGACGCTCTAGAACATCATGTGATCACAGACTGAACCATTATTGATCATTTGTTACATTAGTTCCCTGATTTATTGACAGTGTCGGGGAGTAACAGATTACATGTACTGGAATTAAGTAATCAGAGTACAAATTATGAGTAACTGTATTCAGTTACAGTTACTGTTTCAGTGAGTGGTAATTGGATTACAGTTACTTTCCCTGAAATAAATGGATTACACGGCGGGATTTTCCTGTTTTTACATTTTGGGCTAAACCACGACTAAAACCAGGACTAAAATCGGGACTAAACCAGGACTAAAACAGGTCTAAACTAGGACTATAACCTGGACTAAACTCGGAGTAAAACCTGGACTAAAACCAGGACTAAACTAGGACTAAAACCTGAACTAAAGTAGGACTAAACCAGAACTAAAACCAGGACTAAACTACGACTAAACTAATACAATATGACATTAACAGTAGTGTGGACATAATTGTGATTACATATAAAAATCATTTTTCTATCAATAATATTTTTAATCTGGTCAAGTAAAGACTGAACAAACAAGAATTTTCAGGATGTGGTTGCTATATTCATGTAGTTTTAAAAAGCATGACAATATCAAGTAATCCAAAGTATTCAGATTACATTATTTACTTTAAGTAATTTAATGGATTCCGTTACAAACTACATTTTGGGGGATGTAATCTGTAATCTGTAGGGGATTACATTTTAAAAGTCACCTTCCCAACACTGTTTATTGAGTTTATGAGTTAATAAAGCACCAGCCTGTGGAGAGTTACTGGGTTGTTTTGATTTTGTTATAATTTGCTTTATGGTTTCTGAGTACAGTTAATTTAAACCTTAAAACCCTTTGATTTGTTAATTGGTCACTTCAGGGGCGGGGCTAAGGGGTATTTAAGGAGACCTCTGCTCATTCTGCAGCTGTTCTTTGACCATGGATGTGGGGACCAAACATACAGCCTATGGTACTGACTCTCTTCACGAACCATGACAACTGTGTAAACATTTTGCCCGAAAATCCAGAATGATCTCTCTGTAGCCTGGAAATGTTCAAACAAGTAAAAACTGCTTGTGTGATCTGTGTCTAACATGTTCTAAAACTCTAATAAACTGTTCCAAAACAAGCATGAGTTTATCCTTCCGTGTGCAGGACGGGCTGGTGGATTTCCGGGAGTTTGTTCTGGGCGTCAGTTTGCTCCTCGAAGGTTCCGCGGTGGAGAAACTGCACTGGTCCTTTAAACTCTACGACAAAGACAAAGACGGAGCCATAACCAGAGACGAGATGCTCGGGATAATGCAGGTACCACACGAACTACGACAGGTACCACACGAACTACGACAGGTACCACACAGACTACGACAGGTACCACACGAACTACGACAGGTACCACACAGACTACGACAGGTACCACACAGACTACACAGTACCACACCAGGTACACACAGACTACGACAGGTACCACTACGAGGTACACACGAACTACGACACCACAGGAACTACGACAGGTACCACACAGACTACGACAGGTACCACACCTACGACACTACGACAGGTACCACACGAACTACGACAGGTACCACACGAACTACGACAGGTACCACACGGACTACGACAGGTACCACACACGACTACGACACGGTACCACACAGACACGACAACTACGACAGGTACCACACGACAGGTACCACACGGTACACGACAGGTACCACACGACTACGACAGGTACCACACAGACTACGACAGGTACCACACAGACTACCACACAGACTACGACAGGTACCACACGACACGACAGGTACCACACGAACTACGACAGGTACCACACAGACTACGACAGGTACCACACAGACTACGACAGGTACCACACGAACTACGACAGGTACCACACAGACTACGACAGGTACCACCAGACTACGACACGGTACCACACAGACTACGACAGGTACCACACACGAACTACGACAGGTACCACAACAGACTACGACAGGTACCACACAGACTACGACAGGTACCACACAGACTACGACAGGTACCACACAAACTACGACAGTACCACACAGACTACGACAGGTACCACACAGACAGGTACCACACGACACGGTACCACACGACTACGACAGGTACCACACGAACTACGACAGGTACCACACAGACCACAGGTACGACAGGTACCACACAGACTACGACAGGTACCACACAGACTACGACAGGTACCACACGACTACGACACGAACTACGACAGGTACCACACAGGACTACGACAGGTACCACACTACGACACTACGACAGGTACCACACGGTACTACGACAGGTACCACACGACTACACAGGTACACAGGTACACAGGTACCACAGACTACGACAGACAGTACCACACACTACGACAGGTACCACACAGACTACGACAGGTACCACACAGACTACGACAGGTACCACACGAACTACGACAGGTACCACACGACTACGACAGGTACCACACGAACTACGACAGGTACCACACAGACTACGACAGGTACCACACAGACTACGACAGGTACCACACGAACTACGACAGGTACCACACGACTACGACAGGTACTACGACAGGTACCACACAGACTACGACAGGTACCACACGACTACGACAGGTACCACACGAACTACGACAGGTACCACACAGACTACGACAGGTACCACACGACTACGACAGGTACTACGACAGGTACCACACAGACTACGACAGGTACCACACGAACTACGACAGGTACCACACAGACTACGACAGGTACCACACGAACTACGACAGGTACCACAGGTACCAGGTACCACACGACTACGACAGGTACCACACAGACTACGACAGGTACCACACGCACACGAACTACGACAGGTACCACACAGACTACGACAGGTACCACACGAACTACGACAGGTACCACACAGACTACGACAGGTACCACACAGACTACGACAGGTACCACACGAACTACGACAGGTACCACACGAACTACGACAGGTACCACACAGACAGGTACCACACGAACTACGACAGGTACCACACGACTACGACAGGTACCACACAGACTACGACAGGTACCACACGAACTACGACAGGTACCACACGAACTACGACAGGTACCACACAGACTACCACACAGACTACGGTACCACACGACAGGTACCACACGAACTACGACAGGTACCACACGAACTACGACAGGTACCACACAGACTACGACAGGTACCACACAGACTACGACAGGTACCACACGAACTACGACAGGTACCACACGACACACACAGGTACCACACGACTACGACAGGTACCACACGAACTACGACAGGTACCACACGAACGACTACGACAGTACCACACGAACTACGACAGGTACCACACAGGACTACGACAGGTACCACACGACTACGACAGGTACCACACGAACTACGACAGGTACCACACGAACTACGACAGGTACCACACAGACTACGACAGGTACCACACGAACTACGACAGGTACCACACAGACACGAACTACGAC
The DNA here is from genome assembly GCF_026225935.1 of Boleophthalmus pectinirostris. Taxonomy (NCBI): domain Eukaryota; kingdom Metazoa; phylum Chordata; class Actinopteri; order Gobiiformes; family Gobiidae; genus Boleophthalmus; species Boleophthalmus pectinirostris. The sequence goes on along the minus strand of NW_026571152.1, from coordinate 42,178,739 downwards.
AGGTACCACACGAACTACGACAGGTACCACACGAACTACGACAGGTACCACACAGACTACGACAGGTACCACACGACTACGACAGGTACCACACGAACTACGACAGGTACCACACGAACTACGACAGGTACCACACGAACTACGACAGGTACCACACTACGACAGGTACCACACGAACTACGACAGGTACCACACAGACTACGACAGGTACCACACTACCACACGAACTACGACAGGTACCACACGAACTACGACAGGTACCACACGACTACTACGACAGGTACACACGGACTACACACAGACAGGTACTACGACAGGTACCACACGACTACTACGGACAGGTACCACACAGACTACGACAGGTACCACACGGTACCACACAGAACTACCAGGTACACGACAGACAGGTACCACACAGACTACGACAGGTACCACACAGACTACGACAGGTACCACACACGACTACGACAGGTACACACGACAGGTACCACACAGAACTACGACAGGTACCACACAGACTACGACAGGTACCACACGACTACACTACGACAGGTACCACACGACTACGACAGGTACCACACGAACTACGACAGGTACCACACACTACGACAGTACCACACAACTACGACAGTACCACCACACGAACTACGACAGGTACCACACAGAACTACGACAGGTACCACACGACTACGACAGGTACCACACGAACTACGACAGGTACCACACGGACTACGACAGGTACCACACAGACTACGACAGGTACCACACAGACTACGACAGGTACCACACAGACTACGACAGGTACCACACAGACTACGACAGGTACCACACGAACTACGACAGGTACCACACAGACTACGACAGGTACCACACAGACTACGACAGGTACCACACGAACTACGACAGGTACGAGGTTCTTCAGGTCTGTTTGTGATGTGTAACGACATTAGATCGTGGTTTTAAGTTTTGTAATATGAGGCCTGATACTTCTACTTGTAACTAAAAAATTACAAACGTAAAATGTGATTATTGTAAAAGTCTCTGTGATTCTTTTTGTCACAGGCCGTTTACAAAATGACTGTGGCCGCGTCGCTGACTCCACAAAACCCACTGACGCCCGAAGAATGCACCGCCCGGATCTTTCAGAGCCTCGACAAAGACAACGACGGTGACTTTTCCTACATGTTTACATAGTATAAACCCTCCCCCCGATACACTGCGAGGACCGGGCCTCCTCCTGTGTTTCTCATGCCTCTAAACAAGAACTAAAACTAGGACTAAAACCACATCTAAACCAGGTCTAAACCAGGTCTAAACCAGGTCTAAAACCAGGAAAACTAAAACCAGGACTAAACCACTAAACCAAGACTAAACCCTAAAACCAGGTCTAAACCAGGTCTAAACCAGGTCTAAACCAGGTCTAAAACCCGGTCTAAACCAGGTCTAAAACCAGGTATAAACCAGGTATAAAACTAGGTCTAAAACCAGGACTAAACCAGGACTAAAACCAGGACTAAAACCAGGTCTAAAACCAGGTCTAAACCAGGTCTAAACTAGGACTAAACCAGGTCTAAAACCAGGACTAAAACCAGGACTAAACTAGGACTAAACCAGATCTAAAACCAGGACTTAAACCAGGTATAAACCAGGTCTAAACCAGGTCTAAACCAGGTCTAAACCCAGAACTAAACCCAGAACTAAAACCAGGACTAAAACCAGGACTAAAACCAGGATTAAAACCAGGACTAAAACCAGGTCTAAACCAGGATTTAACCAGGACTAAATGATCCAGAATGAACCAGTCCATGAAAATACTGTCGTACATAAAACCAGTCCGTGACCACTGCTCTAAAACACAATTCATCAACTTCTCACTTGAAAACCTCCACTTCATGACATCACAAGGTGGATCAGAGCATTTTGAGCTTTGCAGATGTAAACAGACTAAAAATAAAGAGTCACTCAAACATGTGAATGAAACAAAACTCAACTCCAGGTCTGATTTTGAGGAGGAAATAACAGGTTTTTAAGGTTTTACAACAAATTAGGCCCGATATTTTTACTTGAAACTGAAAACCCCATCGGTCGTGTGTCGGCGCTTTTACTCGAGTACAGTTTTTCAGTTCTTTGTCGTCGTGTACAGCTCCGGGTCTTTGTTTTGTGTCGGGGGGAGGTCCGGGCTGTAGCCGGGCTCCCGCGGCGACGCACAATCGTCCCTTTTGTGTCCGTGACCTTGTTGTGTCCGCAGCCGTCATCAGCCTGCCGGAGTTCACGGAGGGAGCGCTCAGGGACGCCTGGATCAGAGACATGCTGGAATGTGACCCCGGCACGGTGACGGCGGAGAGGAACTTCAAGAGACACCCGCTTTAGGGCACGACCCGCAGCACGACCCGCAGCACGACCCGCAGCACGACCCGCAGCCCGACCCGACGCCGAGACAAACCGACCGACTCTAACCCCCCACGAAACAGGCCTGAAGAAAAATGTAAAAAAGTGACCCCAGTACAGTGACGCCCAAAATCTGTGTCACTCGTTCATTTGTTTTTCAAAATAAAACCAAAAATAAGAAAATGAAAAACAACGATTTTCTTCATTATTTGTCTCCAAAACCAAAATTCAAAAAAAAAAAAAAAAGAACAGATAATGATTTTTTTTTTTTTTTTTTTTTTTTGATTTTGTGTTTAAATGAAAAATGGAAAAACGGATAATGGACTGAACCAGGACTAAACCAGGTCTAAACCAGGACTAAACCAGGACTAAACAAGGTCTAAACCAGGACTAAACTAAACCAGGTCTAAACGAGGACTAAACCAGGACTAAACCAGGACTAAACAAGGTCTAAACCAGGTCTAAACAAGGTCTAAACCAGGTCTAAACCAGGACTAAACCAGGTCTAAACCAGGACTAAACCAGGTCTAAAACCAGGACTAAACCAGGACTAAACCAGGACTAAACAAGGTCTAAACCAGGTCTAAACAAGGTCTAAACAAGGTCTAAACCAGGTCTAAACAAGGTCTAAACCAGGACTAAACCAGGACTAAATCAGTCTCAGTCCTGATCTCAGTCCTAGTCTGGTCCTGGCCTCGTCCCGGTCTCAATCCTGATCTTGTCTCAGTCTGGTCCCGGTCTCAGTCCCGGTCTCAGTCCCGGTCCCCGTTCTCAGTCCTGATCACCCTCCGGGCCCATTCCAAAACTCCTGGTTCAGTTCTGGTTTAGTCTTGGTTTAGGACTGAGATTGAGACCAGGACTGAGACCAGAACTAAGACTGGGACCAGACCAGGACTGAGACTGGGACTGAGGTCGGGACCAGACCGAGACAAGATCAGGATTGAGACTGGGACTAGACCCGGACTGACTGAGACCAGGACCGAGACTACGAATGAGACAGGTTCAGTCCTGGTTTAGACCGTTATCCGTTTTTTTTTTTTTTTTTTTTTTCCATTTTTCATTTAAACACAAAATTGAAAACTGAAAAAAATGAATCATTATCTGTTTTTTTCATTTTGGTTTTGGAGACAAATAATGAAGAAAATATATATATATTTTTTTTTTTTCATTTTCCTGCTTTTGAGTTTTATTTTGAAAAACAAATGAACGACTGACACACAGATTACACACTTTAGGGATTTTTTTTGGTAAAGCATCATTTTGTCCTAAATTTAGGATTAACTTCTTCTTTTCGTCTGACAGAAGTGTTTGTTTTTGCGCTGTACACGTTTCAGTTCCTTCCTGTAGCCTTCCTCCGTGCTGGTGTGTTGTTGATGTGTTGTTGATGTGTTGTCGTGTCTTGTTCTTGGTTTTGTTTACGTCCCCTTCGATCTGACGCCTTAAAGAAATTTTAAAACAAAAAGCAGAACAGGAAAATCTGAAATCAGCCACACCCAACCAGTGCAAAAACAAACTACCTCATTTCTGTTCTTGTTGGAAATGTATCTGTCCTTTGTCTTTCTGTTTGTCATTATTTTGTGTTTATTTTATTTATTTATCACTGATGTGTGTTTTAGTTTATAAAGTGAACATTTGGAGTTTGGGGAAAACACAATTTCGATCCCCCTCTGTTACATGATGTGATTAAAAATAATGTTCACTTTGACTTTGACTCAAGACCCGAGGTTTTAAAATAATCCGTGTGTCATTTGTTTATTTGTTTTTCAAAATAAAACCAAAAATAATAATAAGAAAAAAATGGATAACAACCGTTTCCTGTTTATGAGACTTAAACTGCGATGCCGCACTGAACCAGGACTGAACCAGGACTAAACCAGGACTAAACCAGGACTAAACCAGGACTAAACAGGACTGAACCAGGACTAAACCAGGACTGAACCAGGACTGAACCAGGACTGAACCAGGACTAAACCAGGACTAAACCAGGACTAAACCAGGACTGAACCAGGACTGAACCAGGACTAAACCAGGACTGAACCAGGACTGAACCAGGACTGAAACAGGACTAAACCAGGACTGAACCAGGACTGAACCAGGACTAAACCAGGACTGAACCAGGACTAAAACAGGACTGAAACAGGACTGAACCAGGACTGAACCAGGACTAAACCAGGACTAAACCAGGACTGAACCAGGACTGAACCAGGACTGAAACAGGACTAAACCAGGACTAAAACAGGACTGAACCAGGACTGAAACCAGGACTAAACAGGACTGAAACCAGGACTAAACCAGGACTAAACCAGGACTGAACCAGGACTGAACCAGGACTGAAACAGGACTAAACCAGGACTAAACCAGGACTGAAACCAGGACTGAAACAGGACTGAAACAGGACTAAACCAGGACTGAACCAGGACTGAACCAGGACTGAAACAGGACTAAACCAGGACTGAACCAGGACTGAACCAGGACTAAACCAGGACTGAAACCAGGACTGAACCAGGACTGAAACAGGACCGAACCAGGACCGAACCAGGACTAAAACAGGACTAAACCAGGACTGAACCAGGACTGAACCAGGACTAAACCAGGACTAAACCAGGACTAACCAGGACTGAAACAGGACTAAACCAGGACTAAACCAGGACTAAAACAGGACTGAACCAGGACTGAAACAGGACTAAACCAGGACTGAACCAGGACTGAACCAGGACTAAACCAGGACTAAACCAGGACTAAAACAGGACTAAAACAGGACTAGACCATGACAAAACCAGGTCATTATTAGTTTTTTCCATTTTTCATTTAAACACAAAATCGAAAAATTGAAAAAACAAATCATTATCTGTTTTTTTTTCATTTTGGTTTTGGACACAAATAATGAAGAAAATAGTTGTTTCATGTTTATTTTATAGGCAGTGGGTCCGTCAAAACAAAACAAAATTATGATAATAATAATACAAAAAAAAATATATATATAATAATAATAATAATAATAATAATAATAATAATAATAATAATAATATGTTTAAAAATGCAATAAACAAAAAAGAAAAAAAAATAGTAGCCTGTACAGTTATAACTGACAGTAGCCGGTGTTACGGTCGACCAGTGTAAAATGTTCTTTAGGTCTTATAAAATAGGTCTTATAAAATATTAATTAAACAGATTTTAATTTTAATTTTATTTTATTTTTTTTATTCACAGCATTAATAATGTCAACCACGAGGACGCGTCATTTTTGCCACTTGTATTTTCCAGTTTCCATGGCGCGCCGCTAGAGGTCGCCTTCGCTCCTTCATTCGTCATATTTTCCAGCTCTTTTGGCTTCTTAGCTCCGAGTTGTTGCTTTAGTGATAAATGATAATAAAGTTTCAATGTTGTGTGTCTGTATTAAAGTTCAAATTAATGAGAAAAATTGCTTCCACTTCCCTGAATTGTTTTTAGCTCGGATGTGACTAACGCCCGGGAAATTTACGCAACACGACATGTCTAAATAAGGAAATGTGACTATAATTGTACAAAAAGTCACAATCAGAACCTTAAATTGGAGTTTCTGTTTGGATTGGGTGATCTCGGAAGTTGGAATGAATCAGAATATTCGGTATTTTGAAGCGAAAATGAGATTATAAACAAAGTCGTAAACGCAAAACTCGTCTCCCGTGTTTTCCCCGTCGTCCCGTGAAGGCATCATGGGAAAAGTTCCTGCTCCTGGACCAATCCCGGAGCAAATCCACGCAGCAACAGGGCGGGATTCTCCAGCCACGACGACCCGAGAGGTTTTTTTTTTTCCTTCTTCCACGCCACTCGGTCACATCATGGCGTAGCGATGCGGAGGAACCGACGGGATCTGGACAAGTTCGGGAAAAATCTGCCGCGTTCTGGCTTTGGAATACCGCCTTTTCACGTCACATCCAAGAAAGAAATTCCCACTTTCTGCCTGAGAAAAGTTCGGTGAGTTTGAGTTTTGTTCGGCCGTGATTTTACGCACGTCTCCAAAAGAAAGCTGCACGGATTACGCCGCTTTTTACGCAAACGCTCCGCAGCCTGTTGCTTTGACGCACGCTTCTACTCGCCGCTTCTGCTCGCGAAACAAACTTGTCACAACTAATTTCTCACATTTTAAGACGAATATAAGTTTTTACGGACGCGCGTTTGCAGTGTGTTTGCGTTTTGGCTCGTGGTGTTTACGCGTAAAAAGATTAACGTAACGCGAACAAGCGCCGTTAAAACAGATAATCCGAAAAACGCTGCTCCATTGTCTCAGAGGCTCCAACTCCACGAAATAAAGTTATAATTTTGGTTCAGAGTCACTTCTAATTGCGTTAATAATCGTCGGTCCGCAAAGTTTTTAGTTATAACTCGTTTTTACGCGCGAGTTTGCGTAAAAACGTCACATATCACGCGTTTCCTGTGAGTTTTAAACCGAGTTCTAATGTTGTTTTCTCTTCAAAAACTGAAATGGAGTTAAACCACGACTAAAAGCAGGACTAAAAGCAGGTCTAAATCAGGTCTAAAATCAGGACTAAAGCAGGATTTAACCAGGACTGAACTAGGTTAAAACCAGGTTCTAAAACCAGGTCTAAAACCAGGTCTAAAACCAGGTCTAAAACCAGGTCTAAACGTCTCTGTCCTCGTCTCTGTCCTCTGCTCCTGGAGGTGGTTGTTGTTGGTGTTGTGATGTTCTTGTGTAATTGATTGATTGATTGATTGATTGCATTTACATAGCGCCTTTCAAAATACCCAAAGCACTTTACAGTTCATTATTCAGTCACTCCACACTCAGTGGTGGTAAACTACTACTGTAGCCACAGCTGCCCTGGGGCAGACTGACAGGAAGCGAGGCTGCCAATCTGTGCCATCGGCCCCTCCAACCACCACCATCACCCACCCACACACACACACGACACTTTCATACGAGGCAATGTGGGTGAAGTGTCTTGCCTAAGGACACAACGACAGTTTTTTGCCACTGGTGCCTCCTGTGGCTCCTGATGTTCCCAGTGTCTCCATCCAAGTCCCACCCAGACCCAACCTGCTGAGCGTCTGAGATCTGACAGGATCAGGCTTTGACAAACTGGTGAAAATGACCTGATCATAAACTCGTCTCTGTCCTCGTCTCTGTCCTCGTCTCTGTCCTCGTCTCTGTCTCTGTCCTCGTCTCTGTCCTCGTCTCTGTCCCTCGTCTCTGTCCTCGTCTCTGTCCTCGTCTCTGTCCTCGTCTCTGCCCTCGTCTCTGCCCTCGTCTCTGCCCTCGTCTCTGTCCTCTGCCCTCGTCTCTGCCCTCGTCTCTGCCCTCGTCTCTGTCCTCGTCTCTGTCCTCGTCTCTGTCCTCGTCTCTGTCCTCGTCTCTGTCCTCGTCTCTGTCCTCGTCTCTGTCCTCGTCTCTGTCCTGTCTTCTTCCTCGTTGTCTGTTCTCGTCTGGATCTCTCTAACTCGTCTCTGTTCTCGTCTCTCTGTCCTCGTCTCTGTCCTCGTCTCTGTCCTCGTCTCTGTCCTCGTCTCTGTCCTCTCTTGTCCTGGAGATCGTCGTTGTTGTTGTGAACTTCTCGCGTGTAAATGACCTGGTCGTAAACTCGTCTCCGTCAGATCCTCCCGTTTGTTTGGTGGAGTCGTGTCATTTGATCAGCTGTTTTGTTCTTCTTGCTGCTGTTGACCTTTTCAAACCTGTTTCTGTTTTGTTTGTTTTCCCTTCGCTTCAACCCGAGCGGGACGACGGTTCAGTTCAGGGTCAGTTTAGGTCCGTGTGTGTTTTAAAACTTCTACATCACACAAAACGGACAAAATTGTGAACTTTAAATCACGTTTTATGTTGTTTCCTCCTCAAAAACAGAGCTGGACTTGTGTTTTGTTTCATTCACACAAATTTGAGTCAAGAAAATTTTGACTTTTGGGACACACGTGATTTAGTTGTGTGTTGTTTGTCCCTTTGTTTAGTCACTCGTTTGTTTTTATCCAGGACTGAACCAGGACTAAAACCAGGACTAAAACGGGACTAGAACCGGGACTGAACCAAGATTGAACTGGGACTAAAACAGAACTAAACCAGGTCCAGGACCAGACCGGGACTGAGACCAGGACTTAGACAGGGATCAGACCAGGACTGAGTGTTGTGTGTCCCTTCGTTTAGTCACTCGTTTGTTTTTTATAAACCTGTGTGACCCATTTTCTGGCACAAAACTTATTATTTCTTAACAATGTGAATGAAACAAAAAAACACAGCTCCAGTTTGTGACGAGGAAACACTCGTCTGAGTTTGTGCGGCTCGATTATGGAAAAATCCTTCTCATGATTATTTTGGTCAATATTGAAATCACCATTATTCAAGCGATTATTTTTTTGTTACATGATGCATTTATCTGGGGTCGGGTCGTGGGGCATCAGTCTAAGCAGGGACTCCCAGACTTCCTTCACCCCAGACACTTCCTCCAGCTCCTCTGGGGGGACCCCGAGGCGATAAGCGGAAGAAAATGGATGATGCATTGTATGAATGGAGCAGGAGCTGTGTTCAAGTGGAGGAGTTCAAGTATCTCAGGGTCTTGTTCTGGAGTGAGGGGAGGACGGAGCTTTTGACAGGTGGACAGGTGCAGCGTCGGCAGTGATGCGGTCGCTGTATCGGACCGTTGTGGTGAAGAGGAGCTGAGCCGAAAGGAGAAGCTCTCGATTTACTGTCAGTCTTCGTTCCTCCTCTCACCTCTGGTCATGAGCTCTGGGTAATGACCGAAAGGACGAGATCACAGATACAAGCGCTTGAAATGAGTTTCCTCCACAGGGTGTCTGGGCGTCTCCCTTAGAGATAGAGTGAGGAGCTCAGTCACACGGGAGGAGCTCGGAGTAGAGCCGCTGCTCCTCCACATCGAGAGGAGCAGTTGAGGCTCGGGCGTCTGTTCCGGATGCCTCCTGGACGTCTCCCTCAGGAGGTGTTCATGTCCCACCAGGAGGAGGCCCCGGGGAAGACCCAGGACACACTGGAGGGACTATGTCTCTGGACTGGCCTGGGAACACCTCGGAGTCAACCCCAGAGGAGCTGGAGGAAGTGTCTGGGGTGAAGGAGTCTGGGAGTCCCTGCTTAGACTGCTGCCCTCCCCGGATAAGAGAAAATGGATGAATGATGCATTTATTCAGCATTTCACTCTCAAAAAACACCCACTTTGTTATTGATAATTTGCGTAAAACATTCAAACTGAAAATAAATTCAGGTTACAAATCTGAACCTTAGAGCAGTTTTGTGATGTATAAAACATAAAATGAATAAAATAAACTTTGAACATGAAATAAGGCAGAAAAACATAAATGTGTCAAAAATAAACTCTATATCCAACTCTTCTACAATCTCTGTATTAAAAAAAATATATAAATACATAAAATATCCCAAAATAAACTTTGTTAAGCTTTTAAATAATTTGATTTTATGAGTTTGGAGATGTTCTGACACACAAATCGTCATCGCGATCAAAAGTCAGTTAATTGCACAGATTTGGTTTGAGTAAATCTTTATTATTCACCTGTTCACATCTCCAAAGCTCAAAACGCTCTGTTCCACCTTGTGATGTCATGACACTGTAGTTTTCAAGTGAACATCTCCTTTTACCTTTTAGTTCTGTAAAGATTGACAATTCCAGCAGGGCTTAAATGATCTAAAAGTTTCTAGTGAAAGTGTGTGGAGTTTAAAAACACAGAATTCCCACGTGACATCACAAGGTGGAAGCGAGTGTTTTCTGTTTGTGTGTTGAACATGTTTTAGACGTCGTCCTCTGGTCTTTGGAAGCAGCAGGGACGGAGCCGCTCTGGGAGGGATTTGATTTGAGGGTTTCCTTTTCCCAAAACCTTAATTAGAATCTCGGCTCGTGGAACTTTTGAACTGAACGTGGAATTTTAGACACGGCTGCTATTTCCACCAAAACACACACTGGAACTTCCACAGCGACTGCTTCTGCCGGGGGTTTTGTGTATGTGTGAGGAGTAACAGATTACATGTACCAGAGTTAAGTAATCAGAGTACAAATTATGAGTAACTGTATTCAGTTACAGTTACTGTTTCAGTGAGTGGGAATTGGATTACAGTTACTTTGTTGAAATAAATGGATTATATGATGGGATTTTAAGTATAAACTAGGACTGGGTATCGTTAAGCCGGCGATACGATACATACCTCGATACACAGTCCACGATACGATACATATCTTGATACAGTGCAATACGATACGATATATTTCAAATCGATTTGATACGGTTTAATAAATAATATTTGCTAAATCGTCCCTGTGGTACTAAAAGTGTTTATTGAACCACTTCTTGTGCAAAGTTCATATGAAACGCAAACATTTTAATCCAAAAAACAGTGAAAATGTCAAATGTGTCGCATAAAAAAAGATTCTTTCCTCTGAACTGTTGTGCTGTAACAAAATAATGTTGTAAAATAGAGCAAAAAACACTTTTAGTGATATATTGATACAGCAGCCCACGATATCGATACTGTATCATCATATTAAATGATTCGATATATCGATATTTCAATATATTTGCACACCCCTAGTCTAAACCAGGACTAAACCAGGACTAAACCAGGACTAAACCAGGACTAAAACCAGGACTAAAACCAGGACTAAACCAGGTCTGAACCAGGTCTGAACCAGGTCTAAACCAGGTCTAAACCAGGTCTAAACCCAGGACTAAACCCAGGACTAAACCCAGGACTGAAACCAGGACTGAACCTGGACTGAACCTGGTCTAAACTAGGACTAAAAACAGGACTAAAAACAGGACTAAAAACAGGACTAAAACCAGGACTAAAACCAGGACTAAAACCAGGACTAAAACCAGGACTAAAACCAGGTCTAAACCAGGACTAAACAGTGTGACACTAACAGTGCTGTGGACATAATTTAAAGCAGCAGTGACCTCATGTAAAAATAATTTCTCTATCAATAATATTTTTAATATGTTTAAGTAAAGACATGTCTTTTTATTTTCTTCTAGCAGATAAAACAAAACATCTTACGTTAAAACATCCTCGTCTTTGTTTCTCTACAGTAAAACAAAAGTCTGTTCATGGAGACTTTGGCTCAACAGACAATTTGAAGAAAACAAACATGAATTTTCAGGATGTGGTCGGTACGTTCATGTAGTTTTAAAAAACATATCAAGTAATCCAAAGTATTCAGATTACATAACTTTACAAACTACATTTTGGTGTATGTAATCTGTAATCTGTAGGGGAATTACATTTTAAAAGTCACTCTGGTTTTGTGTTTCCAGTGTGTTTTCTGGAGGCCTGTATCATTCTGTACATTACTCACTGCTGCTGTTGTGGCTCATGACTCGGTTTGGTGCTGGATCTGTGTTATTTATAGTTTTACATCAGTTAAGTGTCGGTTTGTGGAGGAAAAGTCGACACACAGGTGACGTTGTTCTAAAATTAAATAAAAGACCCAGACTCCAGCTCTGAAAGCTCCACCCAGAGGACTTTTCCTGCCTGTTAAAAGCTCCATTTAACAAAATAAAGTGTCAGTTTATGGAGGGAAAAGTTGAAACACAGGTGACGTAGTTCTAAAATTAAATAAAGGACCTTTACTCCAGCTTTATCATCGACACAGAAAACTACAAAACTACAAAATGCACAAAGAGGTGATTTTCTGTCAGTTTTATCGTCCATCTCACAAAATAAACTTGTTATTGTATTTTTATTATTCTAATCACAACTCTCTGTCGGGTGACCAGGTTTTCAAAATAAAAAAACGTGGCGGTTTGTGGTGGTTGTTAATGAGGCTTGACTGATAGGTTTGTTTTTTTTGTTTACTGATAAATCAGGAGATTTTTTTTTTTTTACCCAGTAAATCCACTCATTGCAAGACACTAAACCAGGTCTAAAACCAGGTCTAAAACCAGGTCTAAAACCTAAAACCAGGTAAAACCAGCCTAAAACCAGGTCTAAAACCAGGTCTAAAACCAGGTCTAAAACCAGGTCTAAAACCAGGTCTAAATCCAGGTCTATTTTAGGACTAAACCAGGTCTAAAACCAGGTCTATTCTAGGACTAAACCGGGACTAAACCGGGTCTAAAACCGGGTCTAAAACCGGGTCTAAATCCAGGGTCTAAATCCAGGACTAAATCCAGGACTAAATCCAGGACTAAATCCAGGACTAAACCAGGACTAAATCCAGGACTAAATCCAGGACTAAATCCAGGACTAAACCAGGACTAAACCAGGACTAAACAGGTCTTATGGTATTTTTGCATCACATTCCAGCCTGTAAACAAAGTAAACGACCACTATCAGCCTTTAGCCGTAAATGTGTACACGCTGCTGTAATTCATTATATGTGTAAATGCTGATCATTCACACTTCTGTTCACAGCTCATTTACATCAGTGCAGGTTCAGTCACATGTGCACAAACTAGAGTCACTTTACACGAGAACAATGTAAGAAAACATGTTTATGTGTGAGAGCTACAGCAGCAAAACAACGAGAAAGAACCGAAACACTCACACAGGCTCCTCTCAGATCACAAGTCTGCACGAGTAAGTGGATTCGTGTATAGGACACTCTGGTTTAGACCTGGTTTTAGTCCTGGTTTTAGACCTCGTTTAGACCTCGTTTTAGTCCTGGTTTGGACCTGGTTTTAGAGCTCGTTTAGACCTCGTTTTAGTCCTGGTTTAGACCTGGTTTTAGTCCTGGTTTGGAGCTGGTTTAGACCTGGTTTTCGGCCTGGGTTTAGACCTGGGTTTAGACCTGGGTTTAGTCCTGGGTTTAGACCTGGTTTAGACCTGGTTTTAGACCTGGTTTTAGGCCTTGTTTTAGGCCTTGTTTTAGACCTGGTTTTAGACCTGGTTTAGTCCTGGTTTAGTCCTAAAATAGACCTGGTTTTAGACCTGGTTTTAGACCTGGTTTTAGTAGACCTGTTTAGACCTGGTTTTAGACCTGGTTTAGTGTCCAGCAATGAGTGGAATTACTGGGGGAAAAAAAAAAAAAGGATTTAGCCCAAAATGTGAAAACAGGAAAATCCCGCTGTGTAATCCATTTATTTCAACAAAGTAACTGTAATCCAATTACCACTCACTGAAACAGTAACTGTAACTGAATACAGTTACTCATCATTTGTACTCTGATTACATAACTCCGGTACATGTAATCTGTTACTCCACAACACTGATGTCAGGTGAGGAAATAATGAATATTTCTTGTAGGACATAAGGAACAAGAAAGAAAACATAAATATGATTTCATAGGAAAGTTCTGCGAGGAAATGAGGATTATATTGATATTACAACCTGAAAAAATGTGTGTCGAATGTTCCCATCACAGCTCCAGGAAATGTTTACGGCATCAGCTGCAAAGTGTGAGTTCCGTCTGTGTGGCCCGTGTCGTAAAAGTTCAATTATAAACCTGGAAAAACAAACAACAAAACATAAGCCACGTGTTATTTTTAGTAACATCTTAAATATGACGACGGTGACTGTCCAACTGTATTTTTATCTCCGTCTCGCCTCGTTGGCTCCTTCACGTCACCACGAGAGTTTCTTATACGACCCGGGGCTGTGGTTTAGTTTAGTTTAGTTTAGTTCTGAAGTTTTTCTGCCCCCGCCCGGGTTCAAACGAGCTGCAGGTATTTTCAGACAAGTAAATATCAGGGTTTTGGTAATTAAAGGCACCGCTTTGAGCCGACGATGTAATTATGAAATCACACTCCCCCGTCACGTGTGGATCGAGGAAAAAGAAAAGGGTTTGGGTGTTTAAAGATTTTATATTACGCAAGTTTGACTCTTTTGAGCTTTAAGTCTTGTTATAATGTGGTTCACTCCTCAAAAACTGACCAGAAGTTGTGTTTTGTTTCATTCACACAGGTTTAAGTAGTTTATTTATTATTATTATTCTGTTTACATCTCCAAAGCTCAAAATGCTCTTTTCCACCTTGTGACGTCATGGAGTGGTCGTTTGTCTCATGCTTGTCTCCGTGAAGAAGTTCTTGCTTTAAATCAGGGGTGTCAAACTCATTTTGGTCCGTGGGCCGTATCCAATCTACTTTCATCCCAAAGGGGCCGGATCAGAAAATTAATGTCATATAAACCCCAAAAATAACAATAAATTCAAATATTTGTGCAGAGAAACACAAATATATTACAGAAATCTTTTTAAAAATATTATAAACAACCTGAAACTTTAAGAAAAATACAATTTCAACACAAAGTTTTAACATGAACTTGTCTGTAAACAGGAATAAGTCAGTTTTTGTTGTAAAATCCTGCACTCGGCTCCACTTTTCTCATGTTGGACATTTTTCTGATGAGGGTGTCACGGTCAACAGTCAAAACGATCGTCCTTTAAGAGCGTTTGGAAAGAGACAAGTCTTCATTTGTGCTGCTCTGGTGGGAGGGGCCACGTACAGAGACGCTGGAGACGCTGCTGTGATAAACACCACAGAAAATTAACAAGATTTTAATAGAAAATATCATTCAAATATTTTAGTAGAAAATCAGCCGAGGGCCAGATTAAAGGTCTTGGAGGGCCGGATCTGGCCCCTGGGCCGTATGTTTGACACCCCTGGTTTAAATGAAACAGAAAATGCACACGAAGGTTCTTGTAGAGGTGCAAATGCAAGGAGCAGTAAAAAAAAAAAAAAAGAAAAAATGCACAGCGCACTCAGATGGTCGATGTCCAAAAGTGTTTTTCATTTTTAAATGTTTTAGCAAAAAAAAAAAAAAAAAAGCCTTCGTCAGATCATTTTTCTTGCTTTGGACCACAGTTCACAAGTTCTTCCTTTGCCAGAAATGTTCCTCATTAAAATGTCCAGATTCTGAACAACAAGGAAAAGTTTTATATTTCAGTTTGTCGTGTCGAAATCTGGAAGTAATGAGCTCAAAAAACGCCTAAATATGAAAATATGAAGAAATGTTTAAAGTTCAGTTTGTAAGTTAAGTTAACGTGTCATTTGAATTTGCACTAAAATATTTTGAAATGCAGTTATTTATTTAGTGTCTGGAGTAATGTGACGTACTTTTATAAGAATCTGGCAGTAGAAGTTTAACGATATCCAAGTCCCACAATACGATATCGTCACGGTCTGAACTTCATAGTGCGATATTTATTACGATATCGTGGAAAAGCTCACGATATGGAGGACAGGCTCATGATTAGGGACGTAACAATGTCCAAATCTCTCGGTACGATATTTTCACGATAAACATCTCACGGTACGATATTTTTTGTGATAGTTTGTGGAGGTCAACAAAATTGAATGTTACTTTTTCTCGAACTGTTATTTCTTCTTGTCGTCTGCACTGAAATGGAGCAAAGGATCATGGTCTATGTAGTTCTAACTCTTCATTTAAGCAAAGAGACTTGTGATTCGATATATTGTGATGGTCCACGATATTATTGTGAGAACTTTGACGATACGATATCACAATATTTAAGATATTGTTACGTCCCTGTCTGGCAGAAGAACATTATTGCTCTAATGTTTTTTTTAAAAGGAGGCGGAGGCAAATAAACGTTTGCTTCTTTCCACTTCTTTTCCAAATTATTATTATTATTTATTATTATTATTATTATTTTATTATAATTTTTTTTGTAGACTATATTCGTGATTAGTAACGTAAAAATAATTGCCTTTATCTGTTAATTACTGCTGGAAGATAATGCAGTTTATCATTTATGGAAAAAAAAAAATCAACTTTTTCAAATTTTGTAAAAGTTTATTGTCAATTCTTCATACGAAACATGAAGAATGTAAATTGTGTTTTTCACTCCTAAGTGTATAAATAAATAGTAAGGTTACACCCTTATAGTCAGAAAGCCCTCATCATCAGAAGATCCACTAGTCAGAAAATCATTCCCTCTTCTATTGGTTTGTCAGCAACATTTCTCTTGAACAACTGAATATATATTTGATGAAAGCAACAGGGAATAATCCCTGGATATCAGGGAAGAATTAGTAAACTTTTGGATGTTTACCAATTAAAAATGGCTGCAACATCAAATTTTTTAGAGATATTGACAGGAAAACACATAATCATGTATAACAGCATCAGCTAAGGCCAACATGACTTAATTTGTTGGTTTACAAACCCACCAATGCTTATTAAAAGAAAAAGATTGAAAATCAAATTGAAATGAAGGTTGCAGAGCTCGAATTACTGAACATTTTGCAAGTTGTTGCCTGAAAATCAAACAATTATTAACCCTGTTCCACTTAAGACAAACATTTCCACCCAAATCATTATTTCCTCAAACATTTTTGCTGTATTTTAAGGGTTTAATGTATTTATTACTTTTAATATTTACTTTTTAAAATATTTAAAACTTGAAATACAATTTCATTTGTAACAATTTGTAACACGACCTGAACATGGATTTTCTGACTAGAGGCTCTTCTGATGATAAGACTGACCCGTAATAGTAAATGGAAAAATCCAAGTTAGGTTTGAACAATTTATCATTTCGGACCGAAATCACAATCTCAGACAACATGATTTTGGGAGCATCAAAGCCGTGATTTTTTGCAGTGCTCCTGAAGCCCAATTTTAAAGGCAAAGTTTAGTTCTGCGTCGACTCATCACACACTGCTGCCGTCGTTTTTGTAAAGTTTAACATGAACCATCTCAAATGCAACAGAAGCACAGAACAGACTCACCATGAGCAGAACACCCCTCTGTCACAGAAACAACACTCATATTCCACTGAGTCGTGTCCTTTAGTCCGACAGAAGCTGAACCACATCAGCGACACAAGGAGCGAGATGTTTTTTCAGCGCTTAGTTTATGTAAATGAGCCATGTGGTTTTAAGTTTCTTTTCTGTAAAACATAAACAAATGTGTGCGAACGGTCCAGCGTCAAATCGTCGGTGCAGGACTCCGGTATGATGTGAGTGTCTGTGAGGTTTGCAAATGTTCATGTGCACTAAAAAGTCGTGGATGAAATCGAAATCGCAATATCTGCCTGAAAAATTGCTATTCAGTGTTTTCTTAAAAACGTTCAGCCCTCGTCTGAGTGTTCTTTTGGGAGACGCAGATTCCTCGCTTCCTTAGACTTAGATCTATTCAATTTCATTAGTTTTATTGCTCAAAATCGTGCGTTCTTATTCGAGCGTCTTCACCTTTTAACAGAACTATAACTAAATAAATTTAATGCTGTAGTGTGGAACCTTTTGGCCTGTGCAAAGCAATAACATCACCATGGAGACGAGTGTAAAGATCCTCCATGTTCAGTTAAATAAAGAGGTCACAGAGAAGAAGGAATTTACAATCTGGACACGAGTCGTCAGTGTGTTTTTATAGCTGTGACTCGCCTCAGCGCATCGTAAAAAAAAAAGACACACTGCAACTTTCACTGCCAACGAAAGAATCTGCGTCTCTGTTTTGGTCCTGGTTTCCTGTGTACGGTTCAAACACACAAACGCTGCGAAACACGACGAAGAGAGACGAGCACCTGTGATTGTTTAGAAGCCCATATTAGGCCATTTTCAGATCTGTGTTCTAATGTTGTTTCTTCATCACAAACAGACCTGGAGTTCGGTCCAGTCAAGTGGTAACGGAGGGAAACAGGGGCAGATTTTTGACATTCAAATGTCTCTTATTCAGAAACTAGAGGAACTATTGAAATAAGTAAAGTATCAGAATGTAGGAAAGAGTTACACTCCAACAGGGTCAAGTTAAACCTGTGAGATTCTTTCAAGTTGTTGACAAAAAAATTTAAAAACTCATGTCGGTAACGGAGGGAATGAAATATGCAGCACTTTTTGAGCAATAAATCCAAACAGTGATAACTCTTGGTTCTCACTTGCATATTCTTAACAAAAAAATTAATAACGGAGGGAAAATTGTGCAAACAAGTAGAAGGTGCAGGATTTTACATCATTTGTGAGTTTTTTTTCTTCCGAATACTTTAATATTACTTCAAAATTAAAGGAAACTATTTCTATAAAATATGTCAGTCCTTCCAAGAACATTTTTATCATTTTAAATACATTTTTTTTTTTAACATTTTTTTTTTTTTTTAAATCCTGTCCCTTCATCAACAGTTCAAAGATGGAATAACACAAGATATGATGAAATACATCCATTTATTTACATGATTTTCAGGTCTTTGAAATTTGTTAAATAATTTTTGTTCCATGTTTCATTCATGGTCTGTTTAAAACGAATGGAACTTTAGAACCAAAAATGGAACAGAAAAAAGGTCAACAGTTTGATAAACTAGAGTACATATGTATCTGTTCAATACATTTTTATATCAGATGAATTAACTTGAATTTTTGGCCTTGTTGTTTACTTCTGTTTGACTGGGCTCAGTTGTGTTTTGGCTCCAATCTCGACTGAACTAAAGGAAAAAGGAGCTGTTACTAACAAAAACGCTTCATGACATCACAAGGTGGAACAGAGCATTTTGAGCTTTGGAGATGTAGACAGATTAATAATAAAAAGTTACTCAAAGACAAATGAAACAAAACACAGTCCAGGTTTGTTTTTGACGAGGGAACGACATTAAAACACGACTTAAACCTCACGAGTCAGTTTTCGTGATGTGTCCTGAGAGGATTCGTGACCCTTGACCTGGGAAGTAGTTTGTCAGATAAAACATGACAGTTTTTAAGGACTTTTCCTGTCTGTTGACGTGCACGTGGCTCTGAATGTTATTTATATTTTTATATGATCTGAATCCAAAAAAATTAAAGCAGAAGAATAAGGCAAAAAAAACAGAAGCATTCACAATTACTCATCGACAAGAACAAGTTCTAATTTGATTTTCTATCAAAACAAATCATTTGGTTTATAATTAAAAAGGTTTATGGACATATACAAGACATAATATTTAAATAAACCAGATTTTATTTCAATATTAAGAGCTAAACACTGTTGAATCAAAACATTAGTGCAGAACAGTAAAAAACCAGAAGCATTCAGTTTTTCCTCATACTGCAACAACTTTTTGATCATTGTGTATATTATATATGTATTATTATTATATTATTATATTGTATATTTCTTTAGACCCTTTTTCATTATAAACCAGACGTAATATTTAAATCAACCAGATTTTCTTGAGCTGAACACTGTGGGTCTTCAGTCTGTTGTGTTTCCGATCACATCAGAACTTTCTATAGGCCGATATTATGTAATACACATGGGAGCAGTTAAGATTAATAAAGTAGGAATGCAGATTTTTGTTGTGGTACAGTGAGTTCTTGGGTCTGCAGATTTTAAAATTCGTTGATTTAAAAAACATTGACATCAGGAATGGGACGAGACACAATTTACACAAGACGAGATACGAGATTGGGTCCACAAGAACGAGGTGAGACTTTAACATAATATAAACATTTCACGGTTCAGTTTCCAATTTTGGCGTCACCGTTTTGTATTTCTTAGATTTGATATTTTTGTTTCGATTCTAGTGCTGCTGCTTGGAACTGTAAGATGTTAAGGCCGTTTTGGAGCATCGACACACGCACTTTGTCGCTGTCGCCGTCGTTTTTGATTTAAGGATCTGCGTCGAGGTTTATGCGACGTGATTAGGGATGGGCATCATCTGTAGACTAATTGATAATTGATCATTAAGAATTTCGTCGATCACGTTCATGTTTAATCGATAAACCGAATGTAGATTTAAGTGTGATTAGACGAGTCTGAGTCTGACACAAACACTGATGTGCCTCACAGTCCCATGTTTGGCTCCCGTTTACTGCAACATAAAGTTGAGTCAAATGTGTCCAAAAGACAAACACTTTTCAGTCTTTTCATCACAACAGAAGCAAAATAAATAAAGTGACGGACATAAATCAAGTGAAATGATGTTAAATAAAAAGCTGCTCTAAAGGTTGTATGGAGGATTTTTTTGGTTTTGTTTCAAATTGTCAATGAAAGTTGAAAATACCATTACAGAGACGCAGCAGCCTTGTAATTATGACCAAAAAAAAAAAAAAAAGAATGAAAATCGATCAACTGTGGACGTAGTGAGGCCAGATAAACATCAGCCAATAGATAACGAGGCTCCCTCATTTTCTATTGGCTGTTAGGTTGTCAATCAAACTCCCTACGTTTCTAGTGTAACTGACTGGCGTGCGGGGATTACGTGGTTTATGCAGCGTTTTTTAGAGGCTTTATCAAACTGTCGCTTCCTCACAATTCGCACAAAGTTTGTTGCGACGGCGGACGAGAATCCACGACCAGTTCGCCGCTAAAGAAAATCAGTTTTTGAGGTCGCTGAAAGAAGAAGAGAAGGAGAAAAGGAGCGAAGACAAACTGAGGTGATTCTTGGAGATTCCTTGCAGCGATGTTGCGACTGAAGCAGACGAAGGATCTAAAAACTGACGCGTCGGTCGCTGAATTACTTCTAGACAGGAAACTTCAACGGTAATTCTGAACACGCACTGGATGTAAACAAACGTGATTTCTAGAGTAAAGAGGCGGGAGGAGGAGATGTTTCTCCTGAGGAAGTTGCACAACATTTGAAAAAGGACTGTCGCTGTATTTCACTTCCCTAAAAATCCTCTGTACAACCTTGAAAACATGAACCATCTCCAACACGACACACACACACAGAACAGACTCACCACCATCAGCAGAACACCCCTCTGTCACAGAAAGAACACTCATATTCCACTGAGTCGTGTCCTTTAGTCCGACAGAAGCTGAACCACATCAGCGACACAAGTTTGTTTTTGTAGAGCTTAGTTTATGCAAATGAGTCATGTGGTTTTAGGTTTCGTTTCTGTAAAACATAAACGAATGTGACAAAGCTGCATTAAACACATTATTACTCGGTGTATATTTGAGTCGTCCTCGTAGGAAATAAAAAAGTCAAGTCTCAAGTGTCGTCCGTTTATTTCGTTTAAAGGTTGTATGGAGGATTTTTTTTTTGTTTCAAACTGTCAGTGAAAGATTAAAATACCATTACAGAGACGCAGCAGCTTTGTAATTATGATGACCAAAAAAAAAAAAAAACGAAAATCTATCAACTGTGGACGTGTTGAGGCCAGATAAACATCAGCCAATAGAAAACGAGGCTCCCTCATTTTCTATTGGCTGTTGGGTTGTCAATCAAACTCCCTAGTATAACTGACTCGTCGGAGCGCGGGGATTACGTGGTTTACGCAGCGGTTCTTAGAGGCTTTTTCGAACTGACGCTTCCTCGCATTTCGCACAAAGTTTGTCGCGACGGCGGACGAGAATCCACGACCGGTTCGCCGCAAAAGAAAGTCCGTTTTTGAGGTCGCTGAAAGAAGAAGAGAAGTGGAAAAGGAGCAAAGCCAAACTGAGGTGATTCTTGGAGATCTCGTCCAGCGATGGCGCGACCGAAGCAGACGAAGGGTCTAAAAACTGACGCGTCGGTCGCTGAATTACTTCTAGACAGGAAACTTCAACAGTAATTCTGAATGTGCACAAGGACTGTCGCTGTATTTCTCTTCCCTTAAAAAAAATCCTCTATACAACCTTTAATGAGTCTTATAATCCAGTGCACCTTATAGTATGAAAAATATGGTAGATCTAAATGAAAATCCCTACTAAAATGCTAAATGTTTACAGAGGGAAAGAGTGATAAACGGTCTGTAGACGTAATGAAACAGCCTCTTTCTGTGCTTCTGTTTCTGCTTTGTCATTTGTTCCATGTCACTAACATTTATAACGACCAAACTGTGTGAAACGAGGCAGGGCTGGTCTCGGTTTTTGGTCTTTATCCTGCAACACGTGTCTTAAAAACACACTGGTACAAATGGCGCGAGCGTCTGTCAACACAAGAGTCAGGCTCCATTTGGGGCTCGTGTTTTGGTTTGTGATTTCCCAGAAGTCTGAAAGAACGAGCCGCAGATCCGAGAAGGAAAACTCCGGGAAACATGTTTAGTTCAGCCCAGTGGGATTTGTTTAATGACTAATTAATGTGTATGTTTACAACGTGGGATATTAGTTTTGGGTGATGTGGGTCGATCAGAGGGGCTGTAGTAAATATTTGTTCTTTAAAATGTTATTGGAAGTAAAACAAAAAACGGTGATCTTAATCATTTTGGGAACAGTGGAGGATCTGGATGGATGTTTTTGTGGGAAATTCGTGCACATTTTAAAGGCTGGTATCATTAAGAAGTTGCCGACATGATACGATATGTTTTTCAGTACAGCCCACTTTCGATTCGATACGATATATTACCAATCAATTCGATACAGTTAAAAAATAAAAGTATCATGTCTGTGATACTAAAAGTCTTTGTTAAACCACTTCTTGTGCAATGTTAATATGAAAAACAAACATTTTACTCATCAAAACAGTGAAAATGTCAAATGTGTCGCATAAACGAGTTTCCTTTCAAAATAATTTTGTAAAATATACCTAAAAATACTCTCACGATACGATATCGTCACGGTATGAATCTCACGGTACAATATTTATTGTGATATCGTAGGAAGGCTCATGATTAGGAATGTAACAATATCCAAATCTCTCTGTACGATATTTATTGTGATATTTTGATGAGGCTGACAAAACTGTTGCATCTTTTTCCTCTTAAAATGCCTCTACAAGACTTAATCCAAAAGTCTTAAGACTTAAAGACTTAAAAGTGTTAAAACTGTTATTTCTTCTTGTCGTCTGCACTGAAGCAAAGGATCATGGTCTACGTAGTTCTGTCTTTTTTTAAGCTATACATGCATCATGAATTTCAGACTTCCGGTCATTGCGCAGTGCATAAGGAAAGATATTCTGAAAAAGTGAGCATCAAACCTCCATGTTTGTTTTCCCAGTGGGATGTGTCTATTGTCAAAGTTGATCTTTTCAAGTCTTTTGAACCATATCACTTTTGTTTCTGGTTCTGATATTGTCATATTTTAGTTTTGGGATTCAGACATCGTTAATTGTGTGGTTGTTGGATCCTAACAGCGGAAAACGACTCGAGAAATTTGTTTGTGAACTTCATAAATGCAAAAGTGAATCAGATGTGTGTGACTCAAACCTCTGTTCAAACTGTTTCTCTTCCCAACAGAATTGAAAAATAGTAAAAAGTGAAGGTGATGGGCAGGATTGATCCACAGGAAGAACCAAAAAGGAAACATTTGTTTGTCTAAGAAATCATCCCGAGTTTGAACATTTTGTATGTGGAGCGACGACAAAACAAAATCCCGATCCTTCGCTTAAACCTCAGTTACGAATTTAACAAGTCAGCGCCAGAGTGAAAGGCTCCAACTGTTCACCAAGAAACACCTTCCACTGCAAAGAGACCAAGACGTGATGTTGATGTAAAACCACAAGAACAAGAAAGTGCAGCTCAGTCTGTTTGTCTTCTGCTCCTCTCCATTAACAAACGGGATTTTGCTACTTTTGCCATTTTGTTTAGTAGAGATTGACAACTCCAGGGCTGAAATGATCCAAATGCTTCTTGTGAAGGTGTGTGGAGTTTAAAAACACAGTATTACCACACGACATCACAAGGTGGAACAGAGTGTTTTCTATTTAAGAGAAGAACTGAGCCTAAATGTGCAGAGTTTGTGAGATAAACGTGTGAATGAAACAAAACACAACTCCATACGTCTGTGATTTGGCTCTTTTTAGACCTTTCAAGTGTCTTAAATTGTGCTTTTGTTTATCTGGATTTTGCATTTACCACTTCGGTATTTTCAATCACATTTTTGTTGACCTCAATTCCCAGTGCAGCCGACCTCGCCTGAAGCCTCCGCTCCACGCACCGGGCTCCCTCTGCTCCCCTGTTGTGTTCATTATCGAGCTCGGAAATGTTTTTTTTTTTTTATCACCAAAGGGCAAAAGCTGCTCTCTGAATGTGTGTTTCTTTAGATAGATCCATATTTTTCTTTGGCAAGGCACAGTATTCATAAAAAACAGTAAAAAAAAACCATCAGCAGTGGTCTGAGTTCATCTGCTGGAGTTCAGAGCGGAGATGGAATTTGGAATAAATGATTTTTTGTTTGTTTTTACAGACCAGAGGGACTTAACGCTCGCCTGATGTTGTTGTCCACGTCCTTCAAACACCATAATTTAAATATTTGCTCGATAAATATGTTTAACATTAGGCTGATATTTACATTTGCATTTCTTTTTTTCCCCATTTTTCCCCAACACTTCCCCAACTAATATTATTTTCTGTCTCATTTTACTTTTTACTACAATCTTAAACCATCATTTTAATGGCGTTTTCTTTTTCTTCACCCCTGTCTTTCCTTTCTTTTTAAAAATTATTTATTTAAAATTCTGAATTGTTTTTGTTTTAAGGATTACTTATTTTTTCTGCACTATACTATATTTTAAGTCACTACTTTCCATTGTTAATAACACTTTACGTCACTATTTTCAGTATTTCAGTAATTTTCCACTCCTGACTTGTTTAATTTGATTGTGTTTATTCATATTTTATATGGACAAATACAAATATTTGCTCGTTTTGGCAAAACTGAGCTGTGTAACTTTTCTCGAGAGGATCTGTAACCTGTTTGTTTCCATGGAGATGTTAATGCTTTGGTTTAAATTGTCCACAGTGCAGCATTAAACTGATCTGTTATGGTGCGTTCAGAGCGGGGAGTCAAAAAACGTGTTTAGATGTCAGGGGCGTCTAAACTCTAAAGTTGGACTCTTTTGCATTTGCGTCTTGGATGTCGTGGGCGAACGGGAGAAAAATACTTGAAGTGCGTCCAGGGCGTCCGTTGCCCTGGAAACAAGGGCACGGTCTCGTTTTTTTTTCCCGGTAACGATGTCAGACCAAACTGAGCGAGACTTTAGTGTTTTTATTACGTCAACACATCAGCGGAGGAGATCAGCTCGACGACTGCGGCGTGTTTATATTTATACTCCACTAATGACACTGGTTAAATCCTGGTGTAGTCCTGGTTTGGTTCTGGTTTAGTCCTGGTTTGTCCTGGTTTCCTGGTGAAGTCCTGGTTTGTCCTGGTTTAGTCCTGGTTTAGTAGTCCTGGTGTAGTCCTGGTGTAGTCAGTCCTGGTGTAGTCCTGGTGTAGTCCTGGTTTCCTGGTCCTGGTGTAGTCCTGGTTTGGTTCCTGGTTTGTTCCTGGTTTGGTTCTGGTTTGGTCCTGGTGTAGTCCTGGGGTAGTCCTGGGTAGTCCTGGTTGGTAGTCCTGGTGTGTCCTGGTTTAGTCCTGGTTTGGTTTCTGGTTTAGTCCTGGTTTAGTCCTGGTTTAGTCCTGGTTCAGTCCTGGTTCAGTCCTTGCAATCGGCTCGTCAGTTGCGGCGTGTTTATATTTATAATCCGTTAATGACACTGTGCAGATTTCTTGTTCTGGTGTTTGTGGTTCTTGGGTCTTTTTCTTTCTTCTTTCTTCCGGATAATAACTTCGCTCCGTCACCGGACAGTCGTCTCTGATTGGTTGACGCGATGTATCCGACGCCAAAAGTTTAGCATTTTCAACTTTTGACGCCTGAATGCTCAAAACACGCCGCGTCGACACCAGATTCTCACTGCGCTGACGCCTGAAGACGCTCCGCAAAAACGCAGGACGCTCAAGACGCACCTCCACATAAACTCGCTGTGTTTGCTAAAATCTTCCTTTCCCAGTGTTCCTTGAATGCATCTCATTTACGGCAGCCTTTGTCCAGTCACGCCCACACTGATGCCCACACTCGTGCCCACAGTGACACCGCAGAGTGAAGAGGACAATCGGACTCTGTGTGGAACGGTCCAGAGTGGTGCTTGACACTGACAGGCTGTGTTCAAACCTCACGTCGATCTATCGCAGGGAAAGCTGCAAGATCTTGAAATTTGATCATTTAAAGGTGCATTGTGTAACTTTTTGCTCGTCTGTGGAGATGCAAAACTGCTCCAAGGTACAAATTTGTAGCCTGTATTTATTAAGTGTTTTTTTTTTTTTTCTGAGAGGGAGAAATGCTGAATAAATGCATCGTGTAGCAAAAAAAATAATCATTTGAATAATCGTGATTTCAATATGGACCAAAATACCGTATTTCCCGCACTATAGGGGCTCTGGATTATAAAGTGCACTGTCATTGAAAGGTTTATTTTTGAACTTTTTTCACATATAAACCGCACCGGACTATAAGGCGCATTAAATGAAACACAACAGTTAGATAAGTCAGTCAAACTTTATTTAACACTTTCACAATAACTCTCAACTTTGTTCAATTGTAACTAGTGCTGTCAAGAGATTTAAAAAAAAAATTAGAGATTAATCAGTTACGATCTGTAATTAATTAATCTAATTAATCTCTTTTTTAATTCTCACCTAAAAATTGCTGAGAAAAGCTTCAACTTGAGGTCTTTTCATTTAAATTCATTATTACATTATTGTGGCAGATCAAAAGACTGATACAGAACAAAAAAAGTGACTTTATAAAGTCATTTATTGTTTAACAAACTTTAACAGATGCAGTCATTTACATTCCACATCATTATTATTACTGTTACTAATCTGCATAAATAAACTCAACTTTACAACATATAAACATAAACACTCTAGAGCCACATCAGCCCGTTTGACATTATAATGTGTTTAATGCAGATTTGTGCAAGTCTCACTGAAACGAAACTTAAAACCACATGGCTCATTTGCATAAACTAAGCAGAGAGAAAAAAAAAAAAACCTAAAAGACACAACTCAGTGGAATATAGATGTTCTCTCTGTGACAGACGGGTGTTGATGGTGAAGGTGGTTCTGTGTTTGTGTTGCGATGTTTTCAAAGATCGCAGGTTTATTGCAGATGCTGGCGGGAACGGGAATGAAAATTACAATTCTTTGTGGGAGCGATGTGTTGTTATTGTCCCAACAACACAAAAACAGATTTTATAATAAGGCAACTCGCATACAGAAACAGTAAATTTAGAGATTAAAAAGTAACGCGCTTAAGAAACATAATGCGCTAAATACGACTGTAATTAAGTAATTGGAATTAATGCGATAATTTGACACCCTTTCATTGTAACGCGTAAAAAAAATCCTGTCTGAGACGCTAAATTGTTAGAATATTCACAATAAGTCATAATAGTTCAAGCAGTTGGGTGATTACAGCGTCTACACGTCCACGTCCCTCTGGTCATGATCTGAGTCAGTGTGGTTCCTGTTCCCTGGAGTTCAGTTCAGTGATGATTCTGGTCTTGGTGAAGCTCGGACCACAGTTGATACTGATCCTTCGCCCGGGCGTCCACGATCCGTCGGCAGATCGTGGCGTAAGTGGCTCGGCGCTGTTTCTCTGTCTTGGTGAATGTGTGTTCTCCTTCTCTCATCCACTGCTCCTACGCAGCTAAACGCACTTTCACTTTCGAACAGCCTTGAGTTTAAAGTGGGCGTTGTGAGCGAGTCTCTTGACAGGTGCATTTTGATATTAAAAGGAATCACAGTCTGTTTTACCGTATTTTCCAGTATTTTATTAGTCGCTCTGGATTATAAGACGCACTGTCATTAAATGGTCTATTTTCAAACCTTTTCACAAATAAACCGCACTGGACTTTAAAGGAAACCCAACAGTGTGATGGGTGAGTGGTTTTGTTTGTTTGTTCGTTCACAGTGACTCTGGGCTTTGTTCAGTTGTGGCGTGTAGGGGGGTGTGTGCAAAAATATCAAAATATCGATATATCGTATTGTTTAATGTGACGATACGGCATCAATATCATGGGCTGCTGTATCGATATATCATCAACAGTATTTTTTGGTGTATTTTACTAAATTATTTTGTTACAGCTACAGTTTTGTTGCTTGTTTAGTGAAAGGAAACTCATTTATGCAACACATTTGACATTTTCACTGTTTTGATGGTTAAAATGGGTGTGTTTCATACTCACTTTACACAAAAAGTGGCTTAACGAAGACTTTCAGTATCACAGCATAATTTTGCCATTATTTTTATTGAACTGTACATATATCATATAGAATTGAAAGCTCACTGTATCGAGATATGTATCATATCGTGGTCTATGTATCGAAGTCTGTATTGTATCGGCAACTTCTTAATGATACCCAGCCCTAGTGTGTAGGGAGGGTGTGTGTGGGACCAACGGATTGTCTGGCGTGTTCGCAGTGACTCAGTTGTTCAGTCGTGTCTAGAAGTGGCACATTGCGCTCGCTTTTTCGGTTCGTTCCTCCGTTCCGTTCCTCGTCGGCGTGGAGTGATGAGTGTGTCTGTGGGTGTGTTTCGCTGTGCGGTCGCTGTCTGCTCCGTGTGTGTTTGCGTGTTCTGTGGGTGGTGCGGCTTTATAGTTTACTGAAGTCGTGCTGGGACACCCGAGTGGATTTGTGCTCTGGATTGCGTTTTTTTGATGTGGTTAGAGGCTTAAGAGTGCATCTAATAGCCCGGAAAATACGGTACTCCTGATGCTCCTGACTATGGGAGCCAGAATGCTACAAGTGGAGCGGCTTTGTACTTTACTAAAGTCGTACTAAGACGCCCCAATAAATTCATATATAAGACGCTCTGGATTATAAGGCGCGCACTCATTTTTGGATGAAATTAAAGGCTTTTAAGTGCTCCCTATAGTGTGGAAAATATGATAATCGTAATAATGATTTTTTTTTCCATAATTGAGCAGCTCTAGGCCACAGTGTCCTGGACAAACCCAGTGAGAGTCTCCTGATTTCTCATCACCGGGACACTTATCCAGGAAACTGAAATCTGGAAACTGCGTCTGCACGGACTCTCACAAAACCAGGAAACTCAAAAAACCCGATCATGACCAGAGACTCGAGCTCATGTGACGCACTCAATGTCACTTTTAAGAAGCAAAAACTCAAGAATAATGGTTTAATTCACTGTAAAACTGAATGAATCCTTGATAAGAGAGGGTTAAAGTCTGTATATTTCCCTGAGCTGCGTCCTCTCGTCTCAGTGTAAAGTTTTCTGGGTTAATTCAGAATAAACAAAACAGAAAACTCTTTGATTTTTCCCTTTTAACCTGAAAATGACACGCTTCTGCAGAGACAGATTTAAAGACACACTGCGGCGCTTTGTAATTAGCTTTCTTTGTTTTGCTCCTCCTTTTACTCCTGTTTGGTGTTTGTGGACACACAGACTCCAGGTTTCCTATAGAGGCAGGTCTGGTCTTGTGCCTTTGAGCCTTTGTGTGTGTTTGTCTGTGAGTTTAAGCGTGACTCAGGAGTTTGAAGGGATTCCCCGCTCACAGTTTTTCCTGCTTTGATTCATTCAGAAATAGGGCAAAGTCTGTTTTTTTTCTTTTTCCTTTTGGGGTTTTTAAAGGTGGAAATATGGTGAGTCATGTTTCTGGGGAGGATGAGCTTCTTCTCTGTGACCTGAGAGTTTATTTTTAGTCATGGTTACTCATGTTTTTTCATTCATTTTCAGAGGTGACAGTTTGACTTGAGCATTTTAAGCGTTTTGCATCAGAAACGACATTGGTACTTGGTAATAATTATTAGTAAATGACAGTAAAGTGCCGTCATTACAATGTTTCAAACGGACAAAAGTGAGGAAAAAAAAGGAATTATTTGGATGTAATTTGAAACTTTTTTTGACACACGGTGATTTTAGATTTTATTGGGCAGCCGCCGCTCGCCGTGATTGCCCCGACCGCACACCGCGGGTAAACGAACTCTCTGACCCTCTACACCAGTGTTACACAAACTTTTTTTCTGGGGACCCGTATTTTAAAAGTCACAAACCTTCGTGACCCAAGTCCATAGACATTATCCATCAATCATAAAATAAAGTTGGATTTGATCATTATTGAACATGAATGAGGATAGTTTATTGTTG
Source organism: Boleophthalmus pectinirostris (assembly GCF_026225935.1). NCBI lineage: Eukaryota > Metazoa > Chordata > Actinopteri > Gobiiformes > Gobiidae > Boleophthalmus > Boleophthalmus pectinirostris. The sequence goes on along the minus strand of NW_026571152.1, from coordinate 42,148,680 downwards.
ACTGAGTGATTGTGTCTCTGAACAATTAGTTTTACTCAAGTTTTAAACAATGAAAAACTTTGAAGCAACAATAAAAGGATCCACAAGTCGCCTATTCTGACTTTAAATTTAGTCCATTTCTTTTTCTTTTCCAATTCAGTTGAACCAGCAATACTGGAACAAAATATTCAATAAAATAATTACAAAAGAGGTTTTGGTCTTGTCTCAGTCTCGGCCTTTAAAAGTCTCAGTCTTGTCTCGGTCTTTACAATTCTCGGTCTTGTCTTGGTCTCGGTCTTTACAATTCTCGGTCTTGTCTCGTTCTCGGCCTTTAAAAGTCACGGTCTTGTCTCGGTCTCGACCCTCAGATGTCTTGGTCTTGTCTTGGTCTCGGCCTTTAAAAGTCTTGGTCTTGTCTCGGTCTCTGCCTTTTAAAGTCTCGGTCTTGTCTCAGTCTCTGCCTTTTAAAATCTCCTCCTTGTCTTGGTCTCGACTTTTTAAAGTCTAAGTCTTGTCTTAGTCTCGGCCTTTAAAAGTCTCAGTCTTGTCTCTGTCTCGACCCTCAGATGTCTTGCTCTTGTCTCGGTCTCATCTCGTTCTTGGCCTTAAAAGTCTCGGTCTCATCTCGTTCTTGGCCTTAAAAGTCTCGGTCTCATCTCATTCTTGGCCTTAAAAGTCTCGGTCTCATCTCGTTCTTGGCCTTTAAAAATCTCGGTCTCATCTCGTTCTTGGCCTTTAAAAATCTCGGTCTCATCTCGTTCTTGGCCTTTAAAAATCTCGGTCTCATCTCGTTCTTGGCCTTTAAAAGTCTCGGTCTCATCTCGTTCTTGGCCTTTAAAAGTCTCGGTCTTGTCTTGTTCTCGACCCTCAGATGTCTTGCTCTTGTCTCTGTCTCAACCTTTAAAACTCTTGCTCTTTTCTCGGTCTCATCTCGTTCTTGGCCTTTAAAAGTCTTTGTCTTGTCTCGGTCTTGTTCTTGTCCTGGTCTCAGGACCCTGTGGTCTTGGACTGGTCTTGGTCTCGATTAGTTCACTCTTGATTACAACACTAGTTTTGTGTAACGTGGGACCTTTAACAAAACATTCTATTCCAAAACATTTATATTTCGTTAAACGTCACTTAGGCGTTTTCTGTTGTTGTGTCCTTTGGCAAATCACCTCCCCATTATTACACTAGTCACGGTTTATTGCTGCTTGTGTGTCTTGTCTGGAAGAGCATCTGAAGTAAATAAATAAATAAAAATACAAATCACTGGCTGTGCTCCCTCCTCCCTGAGTGTAGAAAACTCGGGTGTGTGTCTGGTCGTCTGGGCTGGAGCTCGAGTCTAATTCTGGTCGTGTTGGGGGTGATCATGGTGTTTTTACTGCCGCTTATTTTCATTATAATGGAAAAAGCACCACAGGAATGCTGGAATAACAGAGGCAGGTCTGTGGGTGGCTCCATAAAGTTTGAAAAGGCTCTGGTGTTGGGCGGATGTGAGGGCTTTGGCTCCTGCCTTCTGACGCCACACACGGCCTCTGGGACTTTAGATCAGACCGGGAAAGGAAAACCGAGTTGTGCTTTTGACGAGACGCGAGATCGGATGAACGAGAACGAGACGAGACGAGATTTTGACTCGGTTTATAATAAAAAAAATGGTACAATCCTCACCATTTTTGATTTACTTTGTTTATTTTTTCCGTTGTCATTGTAAGGTGGCTTTTTGGGACTGCAACTTCTCCAAAAAATCTTGGTTTTATATATATTTTTAATCCGCATTTTTATTACACATGTGCACGCTCCTCCATTTTTATGCAAACTAACAAAACAAATCACTCAAACCTTGAAGAAATTTGGAAAAAATACAAGTAGAATCATACATTATAATGATCGGTGTTGCCAGATTGGGTTTAGTGATTTCCGCCCAGTCACATTCAAAAACCTAGCCTGATTCATGAGCTGGTTTCACTTCGTAGAAACTGTGTGACCTTGCAGCATTAGGATTCGTTCGTTTGACAGTAGGCGGGTACTTTTTTTTATTTAACCAATCGCTGATATTTGGTCCTGACGTATGTAATGCTCCACTAATGGGGATAACTGGTATTTTAAGTTTTTCCCAAATCCTGAAGGAAGAAGGACAATAACGTCTTTCTTTCTTGATAAAATTCACCAAACATTCTCTTTGTTCCGGCTTTAAATTCTCGATCTCAGGAATCGTTGACAACAAAGAATGTCTGGCTCTTTGCTGATTGGCTGGTGCCCGAACTCGCACTTCCGAGGTTCTTGCAAACCGTCTAGTGTTTTCTGATTCCTGATCTAGTCACTTGAGAGAAATGAAATTGTGTAGAGGCACTAGGTGGCACCAGACTGCCTATCGAAAACCCGCCCTCTTTCAGCAAAAAAACACCCAAGAACGTTTTGTAACAGAAAACATTTAGTCTTTGAATAAATGTATGAAATCCATTGTTTGGCTTTTAAAAAACGTTGTCAGTATTGAGGAAAGATGTTAAATGTAAAACTGTATTTTCATTTATCACAGATTATTATTATTTTTTGAATAAACATGTTGTAACGTAATCTATTAACTTGAAAACATTGCCAGGATTGAGAAAACATGTTCTGTAAAACCTTTGGTAAAACGTAGAACAGCGTTTTCATCAGGCATAAAAAAGAAAATCATCAATGTTCGACTAAAGCCTCGGCTCCTGAAGCTGCAAACACAGAACCTGAGACTCAAACATCGAAGAACTGAATCTCTACAACAGCTGAACACCAGGGTGAGGTCTGAACGGACGTCTGCTCATTTGTGCACAAGTCAAAACCAGAGCGCCTCCGTACGACTGGACAAGAGTGAAAGTCCCAGACGGTTCCTCGCGTTATTGCGCGTTATTGCATTATTGCATTATTGCGTATCGCATCGATTGGTGTGAAAACAAAACACACTCAAACTTGCTGAAAGTCGCCCAAATATTACCTGCCTGCCTAAGGCTTCCCCTCCCTGTCCAGTGTCGTCCAAAGACGCCCAGTTGGACCGGCACCCACCAAATTTGGCAACACTGATAATAACAGAATAAAGATAATAAATATACAAAAACAACAAGATCATTTTCAGCTTGTGTCTCATGACAGTTTTATCTCGCGAGATCTTGTGGCACGAGATCTTGTCCTATACCAAAGCTTTTGGGTTTAATCCAGTGAGCTTTTCAGTTTTTAGTTCAGAGCCCGTCTTGAATCCTACGTAGAGACGGACTAATGTGTTTTTTTTTCATGGCTAATACTGATTTTGGAATCCATAGAAACTAGGGATGGGACATGATCTCGTATCAAAAGATCTCGACAAAATTGCTGCAAGATCGAGCACACGTGAGAAAAACTAAATCGTGAGATGGTTAACATTTGGATTGGATAAAAAAGGGTTACGTGTTCTCGGGTCACGTCTTACGATTCAGAAAAGCAGTACTAGAATGGAAACACAAATGTGAAATCAAATAAATAAGAAAATCGTGAGGCCAAAATCTGAAAGTGAATCGTGAATTATGTTAAAATCTTGTCTTATCTCATTCTCGTGGACACAATTTCATATCTCGTCTTGTGGAAATTGTGTCACAGAAACTGATGTCCAATAAAACATACACATAGTTTGGTGAACTTGTACTTTAGTAATAACAAGTTAATATTTTTACTTAAAACTCACAAGAGTCAGTTTTGCGTAACATAGAACATCTGATCAACCTTTTTCTCTCTTTTCTCTTCCGTTCCAGACTTGAGCGTGCCCAAAGATGATGTCCGATGCCAGTGACATGTTGGCGGCCGCGCTGGAGCAGATGGACGGCATTATCGCGGGTACAGTAAACTCCCCCACAGCTGATAAGAGCCAGAGCTTATGTGGAGTCATGTTCTGTCCCTGAACACGGAGATCACATGACGTCTGTGTGCCTGTGTTCTTTGGGTTTGTGTCACGTGTGGCTTGTTAAAACACGCGTCTAAAACCGCAGCCGAACATGGTGAGGATGTGATGCAGTGTGATGATTGTGCTGTGGAAGACAAACATTATCAAAGGTCACGTGGTCTCGCACTTAAAGAGCTCATATTCTGTTCTAATGTCGTCTCCTCGTCACAAACAGACCTGGACTTGTGTTTTTTTTCTTTCGTTCACACACGTTTAACACACAAACCTGCACATTTAGGCTGAGTTCAGACTTTAGACTTTATCGTCCCCAAGAGGAAATTCTTTTTTCACAAACACAGAGCTCATTTGACAAATACACAAACAGACGCAAGATCTGCAAGTCTGTGTAGCACGTGTTTGACTACAAAGTTATTTACGTTGCACTAAAATAGTAATTACACTGTTATAAGAGCTGAGTATCAGAAGGTTTATGTTGGGCTCTGGGAGTGGGGAGAGACTAAAACAGAGGTTGTGTTTACCCTATTTTTCAGACTATAAGTTGCTCTGGAGCATAAGTCGCACCAGCCAAAAAATGTGTAATAAAGAAGAGAAAAACATTAAGTTAAGTTGCACTTTTTTGCTCTGGGAGTATGGGGTCCGGGGCCCTTTGCTAAGGGCTGTCCGGTCCCTGTATGACTGGAGCAGGAGCTGTGTTCGCATTGCCGGCAGTAAGTCAGACCTGTTCCCGGTGCATGTTGGACTCCGCCAGGGCTGCCCTTTGTCACCGGTTCTGTTCATTGTATTTATGGACAGAATTTCTAGGCGCAGTCAGGGGCCGGAGGGGGTCCGGTTTGGGGACCACAGGATTTCATCTCTGCTGTTTGCGGACGATGTTGTCCTGTTGGCTTCATTGAACCAGGACCTGCAATGTGCACTGGGGCGGTTTGCAGCCGAGTGTGAAGCGGCTGGGATGAGGATCAGCTCTTCCAAGTCCGAGGCCATGGTTCTCGACCGGAAAAAGGTGGCTTGCCCTCTCCGGGTGGGTGGGGAGTCTTTGCCTCAAGTGGAGGAGTTCAAGTATCTCGGGGTCTTGTTCACGAGTGAGGGAAGGACGGAACGTGAGATTGACAGGCGGATCGGTGCAGCTTCGGCAGTGATGCGGTCGCTGTATCGGACCGTTGTGGTGAAGAGGAGCTGAGTCGAAAGGCGAAGCTCTCGATTTACCGGTCAGTCTTCGTTCCTACTCTCACCTATGGTCATGAGCTCTGGGTAATGACTGAAAGGACGAGATCACAGATACAAGCGCTCGAAATGAGTTTCCTCCGCAGGGTGGCTGGGCGTCTCCCTTAGAGATAGGGTGAGGAGCTCAGTCACACGGGAGGAGCTCGGAGTAGAGCCGCTGCTCCTCCACGTCGAGAGGAGCCAGTTGAGGCTCAGGCATCTGTTCCGGATGCCTCCTGGGCGCCTCCCTCGGGAGGTGTTCCGGACATGTCCCGCCGGGAGGAGGCCCCGGGGAAGACCCAGGACACGCTGGAGGGACTATGTCTCTCGGCTGGTCTGGGAACGCCTCGGGGTCCCCCTGGAGGAGCTGGAGGACGTGTCTGGGGTGAAGGAAGTCTGGGAGTCCCTGCTTAGGCTGCTCCCCCCGCGACCCGGCCCCGGATAAGCGGACGAAAATGGATGGATGGATGGATGCACTTTTTTGGGGGAAATGTGTTTTGTAAATTCAGAGACCAGGAGCCGACATTTCCTGTGTAAAGTCAAGTTGTAGTAAAAATAATAGAAGAGAGAACAACAGACTGTTAACGTCACATATGAACAGTTCTTCAGATAAACTATAACTTAAACAACAGAACAGAACAAGTTGAACAAACTCTCCATCTCACTCCAAATCACTAAATCCATTCAATTCTTCATCCTCGGTGTCACTTCTGAACAACTCGGCCTCGACCTCCGGAGGTAAACGGAGTCGGACTCGGCATCCGTTCCAGTTTATTTATTTATTTTATTTATTTATTTACTTGAGACAGGGACAGCGCGCAATTTTTACATTAACCGTAACAGGAGAGATGTTTGTACCAGGTTGTAGCATCAGTGCTCATTTCCACCTGTCGTCCCTGGGCAGGTTCATTGATTGATTGTGTTTAATTGACCTTAACTGTCAACTGTTCTTCCTGGAGGCCTGTAGCATGTTATGGGTTAGAATTATTCCGGTCTTTCTGAATCCCGACAGGATGGTTTCGGTGTCACTGAAGTCCAGGCTTTGTCCGTCCGTCCAGTGACTTCAGGAAAGTTTCATGGTTCATCCTCTGTCACGTGGAAACAGAGGGAGGACCCAAAACACAGGACTGCTTCAAAAATATTTAATGACAAATCAAAAAATCCAAAACTCAAGACTAAATTGCCATGACAAGAGACACAGAGACACTCGGACAGAGACAATGGACCAACAAAGGGCAGAGGAGAACACAGGGTATAAATGCACACACACAGACACAGGTGAAACACATTAGGGCGGGGCAAACAATCAAGACAGGAAGTAACACTCAAAAATACAAGGTGACAGGACAAATGTCAAAATAAAACACAAACTACAACCACTACAAAACATAAACCATGACATCCTCCCGGTGTCACAAGTTTCTCTCTCACTCCAAACTTTCTTTCTGCTGCTCCATTTCCGTTTTCAGCTGCAGATTTCACGACTTGCAGCTTCAGTCGTCTCAGTCTTTGTCTTTATAAGTTTGTTTAAATGTTAAATTGTTGAGTGGTGCAGAAGTAACGGTGCGATCGACTGACATGATACAGACAGGACAGAGGCTCTTTCTGCAGGAGACATGCGCAGTAGAGCCAAGTGACAGTGGTGCAGGAGGAACAGGAGCAGCAGATACTCACACACAAGACTAGAACCTCTCCACACTTCACTCAAACATTTTAATATAGAAGTCACACCGGAGAATAAGTCACAGGAAACATCCAAACCATGAAAAAAAGTGCCACTTATCGTCTGAAAAATACGGTAAATGGAATTTTATTTGAGACAGGGACAGCGCACAATTTTTATATGAATTTAATCATATTATATTAAGACAATTAACTAACAATTAACAATATGAGTGGCCATTCAAAATATCCAATACAACTTTACTGAACTTTAAAATATTAGAGTTTAAATGATAAATTCCGCCTATAAAACCTCTATATAAAATGAAACTTTTTTTTGTTTTTGTTATTGTAATTACATGTTCTCAGACAAACCCCTGCGGAGACATAAAGAATTATTTGGCCATCTTAAACTTTTGTAATTTTTAATTTATTCAGTTTAAATAACTATTTTGTCAACTGGTAACGGGCCATTGACTCTTCATATGGAAATGTTCCCAAAGTACCAGGCTCTTCATACCACATTTATTATTAAGGCACTCCCTGTAGTGTTTTTTTTTTTTTTTGTTTAGTTTTTTTGGTGATGGATTTAAAACTGAAATCAGCTGGAAACTCGAATCTGGGACTTTCGAGCCCGGGGGACGTTCGGGCCAATGTCCTAAAACAAGGAATTCTGAGCAGTTTTATGATCCATTAGGTGAAACGCTTTAAAATATCACAGTTCAGTTGATAAGTTCGACAAGTGCTTACAAATGTGACTAAAAATCCACACCCGATAAGTTCAGAAAGTGCGTACAAATGTAAATGTTCTTTATACGTTTGTGTACAAATGTCACGGCCCGAATGTCCAGAGGAGAAAGTCCAGTTTGGGAAAGAGCGAGTGAGTGAGTGGAATGAGCCGCACACATTAGAACATGACTTAAAGCGCATTTTTATGTAACATAGCAGCTTTAAAACAAGCCCCGTCTTGAGTGATTTCCCTCTGGGTTTTTATGGTTTTCCCCAACACTTTATTTCTGACTAAAGTAGAAACGAGACAAGAACAAAATGCTCTGAATTACACGTTCTACATATTTTACTCTTAACGTGCCGCCGGAGCTCGACCAGTGTAGGTGAGGTTATACTGTAAATGACGACTGGAGAAAGCAACGGTCATAATAACAATGTTAAAGAAACCAAAGCTTTTTGTGGAAACCATTTAAAAATATATATAAATGTCAAATTTAAACATGAAAAATGCCAGTGTGAAGAGGTAAAAACAGGAAGTTGATGGATAAGTAAGATCTGAGCGATGTTAAGGATAGAAAAACTGACTTCTGTGACTAATTAAAGTTAATAAGAGTTAATTCTGCTGTTTGTTTGTTGGAGCTCAGGCTTTTTAATCAGATTGTCTAATTAAAAAGGTTCCCTGGGATTCTCCTGCTTTATTGTTTTTGTGTTGGGGCATAAAAAAGTTCCAGTAATATTGTTCTGTATCTGTAGCAACATCTCGTGCTTCGGAGTTTGTTGGCCTGACAGTTCCTCCATAACCATGTGTCTCCATGACGAGGCTTGGGCTGTCGCAATAACCACGAAAATGAATCAGCGCGGTACTAAGACGTCCACCGCACGAGACCGACGTGACCCGACCCAGAGTCCTGCACGGGTCCATTTTTAGAGACTCACACCCGCACGGACCAGTTAACATTACACCTGTTAACACCCGTGATAAACCAGGACTAAACCAGGACTAAACCAGGACTAACCCAGGACTAACCCAGGACTAACCCAGGACTAAACCAGGACTAAACCAGGACTAAAGCAGGACTAAAGCAGGACTAAAGCAGGACTAAAGCAGGACTTAAACCAGGACTAAACCAGGACTAAACTAGGACTAAACCAGGACTAAACCAGGACTAAACTAAACCAGGACTAAACCAGGACTAAGCCAGGACTAAGCCAGGACTAAGCCAGGACTAAGCCAGGACTAAGCCAGGACTAAGCCAGGACTAAGCCAGGACTAAGCCAGGACTAAACCAGGACTAACCAGGACTAAACCAGGACTAAACTAGGACTAAACCAGCAATAAACTCTGACTAAACTCTGACTAAACCAGGACTAAACCAGGACTAAACCAGGACTAAACCAGGACTAAACCAGGACTAAACCAGGACTAAGGTGCACCCGTGTAGACCGTCTGATGATCGCAGGTGAGAGAACCGGTGCAAAGCTCTGCATGACACCTGCTCCGCGTGTTCATGCTCGGGGTTCTCTCTCTTAAGTCCGCGGGTACCCGACCTGGTGCAGGACTCTGACCGGGGCTGCTGCAGGACTCTGAGCCGACCCGGTGCAGGACTCTGAGCCGACCCGGTGCAGGACTCTGAGCCGACCCGGTGCAGGACTCTGAGCGGACCCCGGTGCAGGACTCTGAGCGGACCCCGGTGCAGGACTCTGAGCGGACCCCGGTGCAGGACTCTGAGCGGACCCCGGTGCAGGACTCTGAGCCGACCCGGTGCAGGACTCTGAGCCGACCCGGTGTGATCACATATCGCGCTGTTGAGCCGATATACTGCACCACAGGAGAAATTCCCAAACCGCGACAGCCCTAAACGAGATCCCTCCACAACCAGGTCCATCCATAACCTCGCAGACCTCATCAGCCGACTCAAATGTTCTTAAGGCCAGTTTACGGTCCAGCGTCAAATCGTCTGCGTCACAATGCGGAGAGTCTGCATCGACACGTACCCCCTACACAGAGTGCGCTCATGCACCTCCGAAATGTTCTAACTACGCATCAAAATGACGCAGACGACAGAAGAGGCGACGCAGACGACAAGAGCTGTGATTGGTCTTTTCTACCACTGCACTACAAACATTTCCTGTACTCGGCTTTTCTTTTTCAGTACATATTGAGTAATAATGTGTTTAATGAAGCTTTGCGCATATTAGGGACGGGCATTCGATGAAATTTTCTTAATCGATCGTTGGGAGAATTAACGATCGATTAATTAATGTTTTTATATTAAAATGATCATCATTATTATTACTATCTGCACTAATCTGCATAAATAAATTCAACTTTACGACATATAAACTGTAACGACTCTAGAGCCAAAATCAGCCCGTTTGACATTATAATGTGTTTAATTCAGTTTTGTTCAAATCTCACAGAAACAAAACTTAAAACCACATCACTAATTTACATAAACTAAGTGAAGATAAAACTCCAGCTCTTGTGTCGCTGATGTGGTTCAATTTGTGTTGGATTAAAAGACATGACTCAGGTGAATACAGGTCAGTGTGACCAGATTTGTGTTTGTCAAAACCAGGACAGCGTACGGGGGGAGGGGGGCGGGGCCTCGTCATCCACATTGAGCGACTCTCACCTGGAAAAACCTTTTCCCACTGGACACAGAAACATATGTGCTGCTTTATCCACTGTGCACATGGACTCACACTTGTCCCAACGCAACGGAAAGTGTGGAATTTCTTGTACAAATCCTGGTTAAATCCACATTTGTGCTTCGGTTCGTTACAGACTGACCCACTGTTTGTGTCTCGCTCCTTCTGATGCAGAGACACATGTACACACCTGTTTGGTCACGACACACACAAACATACATTCAGTTTGTCCATTAAAATGAACGTAATCGATGAAATTCTTAATGATCAATTATCGATTAATCGACTAATCATGCCCATCCCTAGCGCAAGTGTGTTTACATTTTACAGAAATGAAACTTAAAACCGCATGACTCATTTGCATAAACTAAGCCTCAAAAAAACAGCTCACTCCTTGTGTCCTGATGTGGTTCAGTTTCTGTTGGACTTAAAAAGGACACGACTCAGTGGAACATGAGTGTTTTTCTGTGACAGAGGGGTGTTGTACTAATGGTGAGTCTGTTCTGTGCGTCTATCGCATTAGAGATGGTTCATGTTAAACTTTTCAGACATTACACGTCTGCAGGTCCCACATAGACTGTATATATGTATGGACAGATATCGTCGCCCCCTAGCGTTTTGGCGGTGAATTACTTCGCGGTGCACAGACCTCGATGCAGATGCATAAATCAAAAACGATGGCGGCGGTGCGCGACACAGAACTATACTTCACCCTTTACTCCCACAGACAAACCAAAGCACTGGACCTTTGGGAGACCGAGCCCTTTCACGTCCGCCTCCGCCCTCTGGAACTTTCTCTCCTCCTTCACATCAGAAACTCAAACTCACCAAACACCTTCAAAACATTACTCAAACTCACCTTTTCCTCAGAGTCTACACCGCCCACACACGACCGCTCCTCGTTACTGTTTTGTCTGTCCTGTCCTTGTTTTGGTCTGACTTTTCTGTGAAGTGTCTCTTTGTTACTGTGAAAAGCTCTGTGTAAAACCGATTATTATCATCACCTCTTTCTATTATTAAACCATTTTTTAAATCAAATCAATATTGCAGGTAACGAAGAACAAAATGTAAAATGAAAAAAGTAAAAATAAAGTTTGTAGCTTAACTTTTCTGGTGGAGGCTCCGTCAGATGCTTTTCTTCATGGAGATTGTCTGGAATCTTTCACAGTGTGGCTTTAAACCTTTCTGTCTCCACGGAGACCAAACCAGACAGAAGAACAGAATCCGTCTGTCATTCGTTCATTCATTTTTCAATATAAAACCAAAAATAAGAAAAAAAAAAAAAAAACCAACAGTTTTCTTCATTATTTGTCTCCAAAACCAAAATGAAAAAACAGATAATGATTCGTTTTTTTCAGTTTTCGATTTTGTGTTTAAATGAAAAGTGACTTCGGACTTTTGCTCCGCATACGGACTGAACCAGGACTGATCCAAGTCCGGGACCAGAGCGGGACCAGACTGAGACCGAGACTGAGAACAGGACTGAGACCGGGACCAGACCGAAAATGAGACTGGGACTGAGACCGGGACCAGAACCAGATCGAAACTGAGACCACGACTGAGACCAGGACCAGACCGAGACTGAGACCAGGACCAGACCGAGACTGAGACCAGGGCTGACACCGGGACCAGACCGAAAATGAGACTGGGACTGAGACCGGGACCAGAACGAAACTGAGACCACGACTGAGACCGGGACCAGACCGAAAATGAGACTGGGACTGAGACCGGGACCAGACCGAGACCATGACATGAAAACTGTTGTTTTTTCATTTTATTTTTGGTTTTATATTGGAAAAATGAATGAACGAATGATACACGGATTTTACAGGCCAGATCTGTGGAGAGGCGACCCCAATCACAGTCAGAATGTCTGTTTTTTTAGGTATTTTTGAGCTCTAAAAACACCTGTAATTGAATAAATTGAATAAAAGTAGAGCTGTTTAATGTCACAGTGTGGAACATTCCAGGCAGAGCAATGAAATATCCATAAAAACAAGCAGGTGATGGACCCTCCACCAGAAAAGTTACACAGTGCACCTTTTAAAGAACCTCTAAGAACCATAATCTGAACGTGGTTGTTTTGTTTTCCTGCAGGTTCCAAGGCTCTGGATTACTCCAACGGGATCTTTGACTGTCAGTCGCCCACCTCCCCGTTCATGGGCAGCCTGCGCGCCCTGCACCTCCTGGAGGACCTGAGGAACGTCCTGGAGCTGATGGAGGTGGAGGAGAGGGAGAGTCTGAGGTGCCAGATCCCAGACTCCACGGCGGACAGTCTGGTGGAGTGGCTGCAGGGGCACATGGTGAGATCCAGGGACCTTTTGTCTAGGGCAGGGGCGGCTGAACTGTTTGACTCGTGGGCCACAAAAGGTTCTAGAATTTGATGGAAGGGCCGGACCAGGAGCAAATGGATGGAGTTTTTTGGTAATCCACCTCATAAAACAACTCCACTCCTCTTTACAGAAGGGTTGAGGTGTCAATACAGCGTAATCTGAATGCAGCATAATGCGCCGCACCTCAACAAAGGTGACTGTATCTAAAGTGCGCCATCTATTGGTAAACACCAGAATTGCAGGGAAAATAAAACATTAATGAGGTCTTTCTATTATTATCATTATTTTTATTTATTCAAGTTCGGCGGGCCGGATTGAAAAGATTAAAGAGCCGCACGTAGTTTTCCCACCCCTGGTCTAGAGTGTCCAGACGTCCCTGTTGACCCGGGACAGTCCCAGTTTTGAGCTTGTGTCCCCTGTCCCAGCAGATTTATACAAAACCACTGATTTGACCCAGTTTTAGACAAGAAATGTCCCAGGTGTCACTTTTTTGACCAATTTTACATCTGTCAACAGTAAAGAGAAAAGCACATTGACATTTGTTTAGGTAAAGTAAAAGTCAGGCTGGCGCCACCTAGTGCCTCCACTCAATTTCATTTCTCTCCAGTGACTAGGTCAGGAATCAGAAAACACTAGATGGTTTACAAGAACCCTGGAAGCTGTAAACCGCACACCGACCAATAAACAAAGCAGTTGAGATGGATGTAGACGAAGACAGACATTCTGTGTTGGCAACGATTCCTGAGATCGAGGATTTAAAGCCGGAACAAAGACAATGTTTGGTGAATTTTGTCTCGGGGAAAGACGTTATTGTTCTTCTTCCTACGGGATTTGGAGCATTACATACGTCACGACCAAACAGCAGCGATTGGTTAAATAAAAAAAGTCCCCGCCTCCCGTCGAGTGAACGAATCCTAATGCTGCGAGGTCACACGGTTTACACCAAGTGAAACTGGCTGATGAATTAGGCCATTAAAATACAGAAAAGCTGCTTAAAAATGACCAAAACACGAAGAAAATGTGATTATACTGACTCACATGTTTGTCATGTCTTGTTTATTTGCACTTCAGCTTCAAAGTCTTTTCAGTCTGTTCAAAATGTCACTGATATGAACATGACAATAAATGTTTTACCAAATGACGCTTAAAGCATTTTGTCATGTCAGTCTTGTTATTATGTAGAATATCGTAATATCATGAGCTTTCCCATGGTATCACAATAAATATATATATAAATCATTACATATAAAATCATTATACAAACTGACCCTGAAGGTGCTTAACAAAAAGCCCAAACACTGGCACCACTGTGAAATTTTAAAGAAACATCAACTTTTTAACTTTGAAAATTTTATCAATTTTAATCATCTTAAATTATTTTTTAAGTGTCTTAACTGTGATACACAACTGTACTCAGAATTTGCCAGGACCATAAACTGTTGACACAGAGCGAACACAAGAGGAGCTACTAGTGGTGACTGTGTTGTTCTTAGGTACAGGACGACTCTTGGTCAGTGTCTTTCTCTTTTAAAGGGGCCAGTCTGTGGAACGGTTTACCAGCTGAATTAAAATTGGAAACCAATAACAACAAATATAAAAGAAAATCTGAATTTATGTATGTTTCCAATCAAAAATGCATCCACTGAAAATGTACTGTATATATTTTATCTGTATGTAACTTATGTGTCTTGTATTCTCTGTTTTTATGCACAGAGTTTATATTTTTATATGGACAGGTGTTGAAAACTAAAACACTGAAAGCAAAACATCTGGCTTGTCTAATGTGATTGTGATGTCCTTAATAAAAATAAATACAATTAAAAATATCTTACCATGAAGTTCACACACCCCTAATGTCGAATATGAGTCAGTATGGTCACATTTGCTTTGTGTTTTGGTCATTTTTAAGCAGCTTTTCTGTATTTTACTGAAACAAATGATAATTTGGGATCAGATTGGTCAAAAATGGAGACACCCGGGACATTTCTCGTAAAAATCTGGGACAAATCTGTGTTTTTTTTTTTTGTATAAATCTGCTGGGACAGGGGGACACAGGCTCAAAACTGAGACTGTCCCGTGTAAATCGACGTCTGCTCACTTTACTCCACACAGATCTTTAAAACTTTTCTGGCAGTATTTTCTCATGTGTGCTTTGTGTCACCATGGAAACTTCTAAACCCATAGATATACATACACAACACCCCCAGCGTGACGTCAGTGCAAAGCGTCAATCGATCGTCTCGCATCTTGTAGTTTTACGAAGTCTTTTTTTTAAGTTTCATCCACAACGTCTATTTGATCTCAGATGTTTTTGTACATTTGTAAACAGAACACTGCGTCATCTTTTCTATTTGTGAATCTGTCGTCGTCAGCGTCTCGATTCGCTCGTCCGCCGATTCCCCTCCGCACATCTGGTTTAGATTCTGTTTGGAGCTCTCTCTGCCTCCGCCTGCCTGTTTGTGTCGCTCATAAAAAACGCCACATAAGCTCCACTGTGCCCCCGACGCCGCCGCTAAATGCAGTTTTTGTGAATGAAACAGTGATGGGACGGATGCCAGAGAAATGCCAGGCGCTCGGTGTAATGCTGCGGCTCGGGGCTCGGGGCACGGCCATGTACGGGCCTGTTTGTGCAGTTTTCTACGGAAGTACAGATGTGCCAGAAGTTTTGAATTTGAATATTGCACGATGAATGAAATAATTTGAATAAAAAAAACAACAAGCAGGAACATGTGATAGGTGGGTGTGATTTTACATGACTTTTTAGACAAAATTCAATATGAGAAATTCTGGTAAAAAAAAAAATTCAAGTTGAGAAATTCAAGTTGAGAAATTCAAGTTGAGAAATTCAAGTTGAGAAATTCAAGTTGAGAAATTCAGATAAGAAAAAAATTCAAGTTGGGAAATTCAGATAAGAAAAAAATTCAAGTTGAGAAATTCAGATAAGAAAAAAATTCAAGTTGGGAAATTCAGATAAGAAAAAAATTCAAGTTGGGAAATTGAGATAAGAAAAAAAATTCAAGTTGGGAAATTCAGGGTATGATTTTACAGGACTTTTCAGACAAAATTCAATATGAGAAATTCAGGTAAAAAAGAAAAAAAATTCAAGTTGAGAAATTCAGATAAGAAAAAAATTCAAGTTGAGAAATTCAGGTAAAAAAGAAAAAAATTCAAGTTGAGAAATTCAAGTTGAGAAATTCAGATAAGAAAAAAATTCAATTTGAGAAATTCAGGTAAAAAAAAGAAAAAAAAATTCAAGCTGAGAAATTCAATTTCCAAATTTCTTTCTATTCTGAATTTTACTTACTGAAATTTCAAGTGTACTTTTTCAATGTTTCAAATTCAAAATAAAAATGTCACCTTTCTGCCTTGGCATCGTGGATAATTAATGAACTAAACACAGGATCTTTGGGTTTGAACAGTGTTTTTTCTTTGGATGCAAATGGAGCAGATGGTCACGACTGATAATTAGATTCCATAAAATGAAAATCATAAAAGAAAATTTCAAATAACCTGCAGGATTTAAGAGTCAAACCATGCAAATGTGTGTGATTCTTGAACCTGGGCCAGAACATCACAGACGAGTTTCAGCACATTTCTGATCCAAAACTCCCAACACAGTTTTGTTTCCTGGAGAATATTTTTTGCCAGTGTAATCTCAAATCTCAAAATATCTAAAATGACACTAAATTTGGTGATGCAGAATCGATATCGTACGCTGCTATTATGTGTTTGGTGCCTTTATTGAATTATTTTGTGACAGTGCAACGATTTTTATGTTTGTTCAGAGAGGAAAAGTGTTTATGCCAATTCCAATTCCAATCCAACTTTATTTTTACAGCACATTTTACCAACACAAAGTCTCTAAAGTGCTGCACAATATAAATTAACACATAAAATTAAATAAAGCATAAAATAAATACATAAGCAAGTGAATAAAAAAACATGAAAAAACATAAAAACTGTGAAAAAAACATTTAAAAATCCCCATTAAAAATATAACTTGACATATTTATTGTTTTTTTTTAAAGGTGCACTGCTCAACTTTTCTGCTGGAGGGTTCAGTATCTAGTCGTCTCCATGGAGATGTTATTGCTTTGGCTGGAATGTTCCGTAGTATGACTTTAAATACATCCAATCCCATTTATTCATTAGTTTTCTGTTATTTCTGTTGTTCAAAAACACAATAATTGCTTCTGCGAACACAGGCGACTCTCCACAGATCCTTGCGATGGACGGGTTTAATCTATACTGTGGAACATTCTGGACAAAGCGGTTTCCACGGAGACCCTCCAGTAGAAATGTTACACAGTGCATCTTTAATGGTTATTCCACATTGACTTTTAAGTAAGTTTAACAAAAAAATACTGTTGTTAAAATGTATTTGGCAGAGATGAACCGATCCAGCTTTTTCACTTCCGATACCGATACTGATACCAGAACAGAGACAGAGATAGCAGCATTTATTTAATTTAAACACGAATAAAATTAGACAAAAGTGATCCAAATGTGTTATGTTGCTGTCGTTTCTCATGTAACTTCACAACAACTTTGTGTAAATAAAAGTTAAAACATCGACACTTTTAGTAGCAATTATCTTATTACATCAATGTACATGTCCAGGATATCGATATTTAGAAGCCGATATCCAATCCAGCTATTTTAAGTCCGAATCGGCGCTGATATCCGATACCCTGGTATTTAGTTGCAATATTTAGATTATCGCAGGTTTCGCCATGTTGCGATTGGGCTTAGGACGGATATCGAAATTTTCATGACCAAAATAATTGTGATTAACGATTATGTCACGATAATTATGAAATGCAACTTTATTTGTACAGCACATTTTACCAACACAAAGTCTCCAAAGTGCTGCACAATATAAATGAACACATAAAATAAAATAAATACATAAGCAAGTTAATAAAAAAACATTAAAAACATTAAAAAAACACAAATATATATATAAAAAACTCAGGATGTAAAGATATCCAGCTCTCATGGTACGATATTTATTGCGATATTTTAGAGGGCTGATATAATTGTAGATAGGACACTTTTTTGCATTTAAAATACCTTGACAAGATTTTTGTGTGAATTATTTCCGTCATAATCCCAAGAATTCAAGTAAAAAACATATTTCTTCATGTTGTCTGCGCTGAAATGAATCATGGGAAATGTAGTTCCCGATGTTTATAAGCTGTTGCTACTATAAAACCTGCATTTAAGCAAAGAAACTTGTGATTTGATATTACTGTGAGACTTTTAACGATACGATATCACAATATTTTGGTTATTGTTACATCCCTTTAAAAAATATAACTTGACATATTTATTGTTTTAAAGCTGGAATGTGCAACCTTTCTGGTGTTGCGATGATAACGGCCAAGATAATTGCGATTAACGATTATGTCACGATAATGTCACGATAATTATGAAAGTTGCTGACGGTTAAAAAATATTATTGATTTGAATAATTAGAATTTATTATGAATCGTTTCCATATTTAAACAACTTTTATAGTGTTGTGTTTTGTTTGTGAAAGTGAAAACAAAAATGATCTTGAAGAAAATCTCATGGAGGAGTAATTTTTCGATTATCACGATTATGTAAAATGTCCCTGATCGTGATAATATCGTATCGTGAGACGTGTATCGAGTATCGTGATGTGATTCTCGGCTCCAGTGTTTTATTTTCTGGAGCTCGTCCTCAGTTCAAGTTCTTGTGTGTTGTTTTTCTTCACAGTCTAACGGACACATCTCCCTGAGCGCAGGAGACCACTACCAGGAACGACTCGGCAGACTGGAGAGCGACAAGGAGTCTCTGGTGCTTCAGGTCGGGACAAAAGAAAAACTAATAATAATTACGTTTGTTCATTTTTTTTTTCAACGGATTAATATTTGTGATTGAAATATTTTAAAGTAACTGTCAGTGTGAAAGAAATGTCCGGAAAATGGAGCAGAAAATACACATGATGACTTTTCTCTCTGCTCCTTTTCATTTATTTCTCGTCTGTTTAAAGGTGCATTGTGTAACTTTTTATTGTCTATATTTACTTCAGCAAAATATAAAACTTCAAAATGTGACACTACTACTACTACTACTATTACTACTACTACTATTACTACTACTACTACTACTACTACTTTAAATAATGACATAAAATTCATAAAAAAGAGAGAGATACAGGACTATATTAATATAATACTCCCTACAACTCACCCTTATGTAACAGATAATACTCCCTACAACTGTACAACAACTCACCCTTATGTAACAGATAATACTCCCTACAACTGTACAATTCACCCTTATGTAACAGATAATACTCCCTACAACAGTACAACAATTCACCTTTATGTATCAGATAATAATCCCTACAATTTGCCTTTATGTGACATATAATACTCCCTACAATTGTACAACAGCTCACCTTTAGGTAACAGATAATACTCCCTACAACAGTACAACAACTCACCCTTATGGAACAGATAATACTCCCTACAACAGTACAACAACTCACCCTTATGGAACAGATAATACTCCCTACAACAGTACAACAACTCACCCTTATGGAACAGATAATAATCCCTACAATTTGCCTTTATGTAACAGATAATACTCCCTACGAGATATGTTTGTACTATAATTTTTTAAATGTTTTTTTTACTTGTACATTTACATTTGTCTCTCGCTACTTTTGCTATTTATTTATAATTTATTTTTACCATTTCTATTGTTTCTCTTTGTTATTATCTTGTGATGTCTGAGCTCCTGTGTCCAAATCATTTCCCTCGTGGATCAGTAAAGTTTGTCTAAATCTGAGTCTGAGTTTGTTTTTGTTCACTTCAGGTCAGTGTGTTGACGGACCAGGTGGAAGCTCAGGGGGAAAAAATCCGAGACCTGGATTTGTGTTTGGAGGAACATCGAGAGAAACTCAACGCCACAGAAGAAATGCTGCAGCAGGTCGGTCCACGAAACGAAAAGAGAAGAGATTTCACTGATCAATAATATTAAAATTAAACACACCTGAGCAGACGGTCTCTTCTACACAAGGGACGAAACTGAAATTTGTCGTCATAAAAATAATTATGATGAAGGATGCAGTTTACTGTTTAATGCAGACACTTTTGAACCTGAGTCTCACCTCTGACTCAGGTAAATTCTTGATCAAAATCACTACATTTCCTCTTTAAATAGTTTATAAAAACATCTGCAAAATACTTTTAAAAAACGGAACATTCCCGTTTACGTGACTTAAATTGTGATGCCGAACTGAACCAGGACTGAACCAGGACTGAACCAGGACTGAACCAGGACCGAACCAGGACCGAACCAGGACCGAACCAGGACCGAACCAGGACCGAACCAGGACCGAACTGGTCTCAATCCTGGTCTGGTCCCGGTCTCGAGCCTGGTCTCAATCCTGATCTTGTCTTGGTCTGGTCCTGGTCTCAGTATTAAACCAGGACTGAACCAGGACTGAGTGTCAGGACGGGTCCAGAGGTGCACCTACGTAGACTGTCGGGTGATCGGGACTCAGACTGGGACTGGGACCGGGACTGGGACCGGGACTGAGACCGGGACTGAGACCGGGACTGAGACCGGGACTGAGACCGGGACTGAGACCGGGACTGAGACCGGGACTCGGACCGGGACTCGGACCGGGACTCGGACCGGGACTCGGACCGGGACTCGGACCGGGACTCGGACCGGGACTCGGACCGGGACTCGGACCGGGACTCAGACCGGGATCAGGACTGAGACCGGTTTAGTCTTGGATAAGTCCTGTTTTTTTAGTCCTGTTTTAATACTGGTTGAGTCTGTCTTATCTCATTCTCGTTGATTCAGTCTCGTGTTTCGACTTGTGGAAAGTATCTCGTTCCACCCCAATAAACGAAAATATACCACGACCTACATGTATGTCTATGGCAGAATGTTCAGCAGTTACCATGGGGACACAACACGACACAAGCAAATGCAGTCAGATAAGTTTTTAGACAGTCTGAAAACTAAAAAACACACAAAAATGTATTTAAAGAGCAGATTTTCAGGAGCCTGTCCTCTAAACCCCGTCTCGTGTTTTGTTTTCAGGAGCTTTTGTGCAGAACGACTCTGGAGACTCAGAAGTTGGAGCTGATCTCTGAAGTGTCGAACCTCAAACTCAAGTTAAACTCCATCGAGAAGGAGCGGCTGGACTTCGACGAGAGGTTCAGGGACAGTGAGGTATTTACACGAGGCTTTACTGAGTCTTTTCACCATCCCTTTTTCGATTATTAAAAAAAACACTTATACTTCAGCTGCTCCACTTTTAATCACTTCCTGTCTGTAGCAGGTAAAGTTTTGACTCTTTTTTTTTTGGAATTAGTCTGCAGATTTTTAGACATGCACCATCTTTTTTAAGAATACCAGAGACAAACTTTGTATTTATTTCAATAAAGGGTCTCATATTACACGATTTTCTGATCTTTAATGTTCTAATGTCGTTTCTTCATCACAAACAGACCTGAAGTTGTGTTTTTTTTTTTTTCTTTTTTGAGTTCTTTTAAACAGAAAACCCTCCACTTTGTGATGTCATGTGGTGATACAGGAAGTGCTTCACTATGTTTTTAAACTCCATACACGTTCTCAAGAATCATTTGGACGATTTCAGCCCGGAATTATCAGTCTCTACTGAACTAAAGACAAAATAATAATAAAAAAATTTAGGTAAAAATATAATAAATCAAAATAAGGTAAAATAATAATAAATATTAGGTTAAATCATTTCCCTTGTGGATCAGTAAAGTTTGTCTAAGTCAAAAAGGAACTACCTCTTCATGACATCACAAGTTGGAACAGAACATTTTGACCCTTGGACAGTTACTCAAACATGTGAAAATAAAACACAATTCCAGGTCTGTTTTTGAGGATTTAACAGGATTATAACCTGACTCACAAAAGTCCATTTTGTGTAATATTTGACCTTAAATATTGAGTGATTTAATTTTGATATTATTTGTGTTTTTTATTTCTTGTGTAATGTCATTTTTTTTATTTTTTTTTTTAGGATTTGATTCTTGAGATCAACGAGCTGCGGTACAGAATCACAGACCTGGAGAGTGAAAAGTTACAATATGAGAAGAAACTTAAGTCGAATAAGGTAAAGACACTTTTACAAACTGTCCAATATTTTTTGCAAATTTGTCTCTATAGTCCAGAAAACAATGAACAATGATTAAAACCGATATATAATTTTTATTGAAGTTCATGTTTTACTCGTCCATGTTACATCACTCAAAACAACAACAACACTTCAGTTAACTTAATATTATTTTTAAAGTCCAATATTGCACAAAACTGACTCTTTTGAGCTTTTAGTCCAGGCATGTCCAAACTATGGCCCGGGGGACAAATGTGGCCCTTAGACATATTTTCCTTGGCCCTCAGACTTCCAGGTGAATTGGTCCAGATTACCTTGCATCAATTGAAAAATAGTTTTTTACTGCAAGTTTTTTCAAAAATCGACCTTGATAAAGCTACTATTTAATATTTAGTGTGTGGTTTTAAGGATCTTAGCGTGAATAAAGACTCATGGCTCATTCTAACCTGTTAAACATGCACATATTTTAATTATTCCCTGTACTGAGCATCAGTCTATGTCCCTCGATCGTCCCTCTGCTTCATCTGTGTTTAGATGTGTGGCTCTTAATGAAAAAAGTTTGGACACCCCTGTTTTAGTCCTGTTATAATGTTGCTACTTTCTCAAAAAAACGACCAAAACAGACTTCAAAATGACAATACAAACAGTACAAGACTGCAGCTCCTCGTCTGTGTCTTTCTCTTTCTCTGTTCAGTCTGTGATTACAGCTCTGACCTTCTCTCTGTAACTGCCTCCTGGTTTTTATTTTCTCCAAATCCTTCCTCCCTCCTCCTCCTTCGTTCGGGTTTTCTCTGGGTCTGGTATGTGCGATGATGTCAGCTCTTTAAATAGTAAAAACAAAACTGTTGCCCAAATACTGTCGCTTTAGTCTAAACGTCTCTTCTGTCGTCTCCACGTGAAAAACAACGCACTGTTTACATCAGGTCCATTAAATTAAATAGACTTAAATTCACTGTTTTGACCTGACTGGTAAAAACTGTTTCATAATAATCGTACTAATTATTATTATGAATAGTAATTGATTAATGACAATAGTGTTGTAGTATCGTTATTACTAATGTGTATGAGAGTAATGATAATAATGGTATTTTTACATATTTTTATTTGATTGGATTTTATTTTCATGTTTGTTTTATTTATTTACTTTTTGTTTTTTATTTACTTGTTTTGTTTTATGTTGCTCTTGTATTTTATATTTTATTTTGCCTCTACACCCTCAAAATGATGCTTAGGAATTTAAATTAAAACATATAAAACAATATATAATATAAAAATAATAAACCAATAATATTAAGTGTGATAAATGAATATGATTATAAAAAAGAAGGAAAGACATAAGAAATATAAATACTCAAAAGAATAAAAAGGAGGTCAAGAAATTATAGGTAAAATAAAATACTCTGAGATAGAAAACTATATATATATATATAATATATGGACATGTTTGGAGAAAAACATAATAATAATAATAATAATAATAATAATAAATATTTTTTTGTAATTATTATTTACACTGGGTCACCTTAAAAAAATTTTAAAAAAAGGAAAATCACAAATCTAGGTCATAATGGGTCAGTTTTGTTTTATAACAGGTTAATATTTGTCTAAGTAATGAAGCGTGTTCATATCTGACCTGTTTAAACATTAACAGCTTGAGTCAGTTTTCCTTTTTTCTTATCAAGTATTAAAGGTCTCGTGTTGGACGCTTTTCTGATCTGGTCTGATGTCGTTTCCTCGTCACAGACAAATCTGGAGATGTGTTTTGTTTTATTCACACATGATTAACACAAATTTATGCAGAATATAGAGACTGAGTTCTTTTCTCAAACTGAAAACTCTGTTCCACCTTACAGGAAGTGCTTCATTGTGTTTGTAAACTCCACACACCTTCACTGGAATCATTTGGATCATTTCAGCCCTGGAGTGGCCAATCTCTACTGAACAACCATTATACCACTTCATGACATCACAAGGTGGAGCAGAGTGTTTTGAGGTTTGCAGATGTAGACAGACTGATAATAAAGAGTTACTCAAACACGTGAATGAAACAAAACACGAGTCCAGGTCTGTTTCTGAGGAGGGAACAAGTGTCGCAGAACTTGAGACCGAACGCGAGACCGAACGCGAGACCGAACGCGAGACCGAACGCGAGACCGAACGCGAGACCGAACGCGAGACCGAACGCGAGACCGAACGCGAGACCGAAACGAGACCGAACGCGAGACCGCTTTTTTACAGTCTTGATCTCGTCTTGGACTCAAACACATTTGGACTTGGTCTTGTCTCAACCTTTAAAAGTCTCAGTCTTGTCTCTGTCTTTAAAAGTCTCCGTCTTGTCTCAGTCTTTAAAAGTCTCGGTCTTTAAAAGTCTCGGTCTTGTCTCGGTCTTTAAAAGTCTCGGTCTTGTCTCGGTCTTTAAAAGTCTCGGTCTCTGTCGTCTCTTTAAAAGTCTCGGTCTTGTCTCAGTCTTTAAAAGTCTCCGTCTTGTCTCAGTCTTTAAAAAGTCTCAGGTCTTGTCTCGGTCTTTAAAAGTCTCGGTCTTGTCTCGGTCTTTAAAAGTCTCGGTCTTGTCTCGGTCTTTAAAAGTCTCGGTCTTGTCTCGGTCTTTAAAAGTCTCGGTCTTTTCTCGGTCTTTAAAAGTCTCAGTCTTGTCTCAGCCTTTAAAAGTCTCAGTTTGTCTCGGTCTCAGCCTTGAAAAGTCTCGGTCTTGTCTCAGTCTTTAAAAGTCTCGGTCTTGTCTCAGTCTTTAAAAGTCTCGGTCTTGTCTCAGTCTTTAAAAGTCTCGGTCTTGTCTCAGTCTTTAAAAGTCTCGGTCTTGTCTCAGTCTTTAAAAGTCTCGGTCTTGTCTCGGTCTTGTCTCGGTCTTGTCTCGGTCTTTAAAAGTCTCGGTCTTGTCTCGATCTCGGCCTTTAAAAGTCTCGGTCTTGTCTCAGTCTCAGCCTTTAAAAGTCTCGCATTTGTCTCGGTCTCAACCTTTAAAAGTCTCAGTCTTGTCTCGGTCTCGGCCTTTAAAAGTCTCAGTCTTGTCTTGGTCTTGGCCTTTAAAAGCCTCGACTTTCAAAAGTCTTGGCCTTTTTTCGGTCTCAACCTTTAAAAGTCTCGGTCTTGTCTCAGTCTCGACCCTCAAAGGTCTTGGTCTCGTCCTGGTCTCGGGACTCTGGTCTTGGACTGGTCTTGGTCTCGATTAGTTCACTCTTGACTACAACACTTGAGGTACCAACATTTTAACTTGATCTTGACAGGACTTTTTAAAGTAATGTGATTATTTTTTAGCAAATACAGAAAAAATCTATTTTGTAAAATCAGTGAGAAATTTCTTAAAATCTGTGTGTCGACGTTCAACAACTTTGTCACAGGATCAGAGTTTTGTGTTGTGATTATTCCGATAAGAAATGTTTTATCGTGTTATTCTCACCGTCGCCAAACACTGAAGCGATAAAATTCACTCTGTTATCGAAAACACGTCGTTCGTCTGGTGACTAAACTGAAGTAAATAAAACAGAACTTTACACTTGTGTAAATACTTTCTACTTCTACTTCTACTTTCTACTCCACTCCATTTTTGAACAGGTCTGAAAAGTAAAAGTATTTTTTTAGGCTGAAGTTTTATTTTTGACACATTTGTAGTTTGAGCAAAGAAAAATATAACAACAAATAAACAAAAAATAAAAAACGCCAGAAAAAAATTGATTTAGTTTATCAAAAACACTACATTTAAAACTTTAGACCTCAAAATCTGCACAAAATACTCGTACTTTTTACTCTTTTGAGTGCATTTTTAAAGTATTTTAATACTTTTATTTAAGTAGAGTTTGTTGTGTCAGTCTTTTACTTGAGTATTTTTTTGCTCCAGTATCTGTACTTGAGAGCGTTTGGACTCTTGTCTCGGTCTCTGTGGTGTTTGGACTCGGTCTTGTCTCAGGTCTTGAAGGCGCTTGGACTCGGTCTTGTCTCGGTCTTGAAGGCGCTTGGACTCGGTCTTGTCTTGGTCTTGTCTCTGTTATGCCTTTAAACCTCTCAGTCCCAGCCTTGACTTCTAAAAGTCTTGGTCTTGTTTCGGTCTCAACCTTTAAAAGTCTCAGTCTTGTCTCGGTCTTGACCCTCAGAGGTCTTGGTCTTGTCCTGGTGTCGGACTCTGTGTTCTCGGGCTGGTCTTGGTCTGGACTCCAACACGAGTGACTAAACTCCAGATCTCTCTGTATTACGACACAAACCTTCGCCTGAACAAGTCTCATCTGATCTGATCTTTGTTTAAACCCGACGCCTGCAGAATCTCCTGAGTTCATCTCAAACGCAGCTGTGGGAGCTCCTTTTTTTTCTCTTGTGTCAAACATTCCAGAGCGTCTGCACCTGCTCTCCTCTCCACAGGTGTGAGCTTCAGGCCCCCGACACGTCACCACCTGGAACATCTCTGTTTCTCTTTGTGTGGTTTGTTTGTAGTTCAGAGAAAAGAGAAAAGAGAGGAGGAGGAGGAGCTGGCGTGTCCATGTGAAGGAAATGTTCTCACAGATGTTCTCTCTCTCTCTCTCTCTCTCTCTCTCTTCCCCTTCCTTTCCCCTCCTTTTATTTTTCATGCCCCAATTCCTACTCTTCCTCTCCTCTCTCTCTCTCCCTATCAACCCCCTCTGCCCTCTCTCTCCTGTTCTCTTTCTCCTTCTCCCTCTCTCTCTTTCCCTCTCTCCCTCTATGTATCTCTGACCCTCTGTCTCTCTCTCTCTTGTTCTCTCCATTTCTTTGTCTATCTCTTTTACTCTGCCCCTCTCTCTTTACTTCTTTCTCCCTCTCTCTCTCTCTTCCTCCCCCTCTCCTTCTCTCTCTCCCCTCTTTCTCTTTCTCTCTTTCTTTGCCCTTTCCTTTTGTTTTTTACGCCCTAACTCCTTCTCCTCCTCCTCCTCCTCTCTGTCACCCTCTTTTAACTCCCTCTCTCTCTCACTATCTCTCTTGTTTATTCCTCTACCCACTTCTCTCCCCCTCCCTCCTTCCCTCTTTCCCTCTCTTTCCCTTCCTTTATTCTTTTATTTTTTCATGCCTCAACTCCTCTCTTTCTTCTCTCTCTCTCTCTCTCTTTGTCTCCTTCCCCCTCTCTCACCCTTTCTCCCTTCCTTCTCTCCCCCTCTGTATCCTTCTCTCTCTGTATCTTTCTTTCTCCATCTCTCTGTATCTCTCTGTCTTTTTCTCTCTTTCCCTCCGCCCTCCTCCCCTTACTCCTTTTCCCCCCTCTCTCCCTCTCTCTCTTTCTCTCTCTTCTCTCTCTCTCCGTCTCTTTCAGGAGGATCTGTCCGTTCTGAGGAGACAGTTGGAGGGCAGAGACGTGGAGATGAGGAGGCTCCAGGACGAGACGGGCGTCCACACGGTGAACCCGGGCTCCAGAGAGCACACGGAGAAAGGTCAGTCACATATGGGTCAAATGTGGGTCAAATGTGGCTCAAATCCGACGACTCACAGTCAAAGTTTACCCTCTTCACATCTGATAAGTGATGAATAAGACAAACTGCTCGGTATAATTCACTGTCGCCATAAACATGAGTAAAAGGCCTTTTCATATTTCATAAGAACATCACAACATTGTTCTTGTCAGGAGTCGTGTTGTTGGACGTTTCTGTGTTTGAAGAGTCCAGACGCTACAGGAGACCGCTTTTTTGTTTTTTTTTTTGGTGATCTGCCTTTTGGCTTTCGCAAACTTGTCACAGAGATTACGTCAGACTTTTCTACGGCGTTTATTTCGTCACGTCACTGAGCGTCGTGTCGTACAGATGTTTGGATTTTCTCACCGTTTCCTTTTCAGCTGTGACTCAAAACCATCCTTTTTTTTTTCTTGTTCTGCACCGACGAGGAAACGGATAAACCACGAACACATAAATAACCAAGCAGAGAGTAAAATAATGCAAAGATGTGGGTCATTTTGTCAGTCGGCCCTTGGGTGCAAGATCAAAGTTCTTTATGTTCTTATGAAATATGAATAGGCCTTAAAGGTTGTATGGAGGATGTTTTTTTTTTTTTAGTTTCAAATTGTCAATGAAAGTTTAAAACACCATTAGAGATGCAACAGCCTTGTAATTATGATGACCAAAAAAAAAAAAAAGAATGAAAATCTATCAACTGTGGACGTGTTGAGGCCGGATAAACATCAGCCAATAGAAAACGAGGCTCCCTCATTTTCTATTGGCTGTTAGGTCGTCAATCACACTCCCTACGTTTCTAATGTAACTGACTCATCGGCGCGCGGGGATTACGTGGTTTATGCGGCGGGTTTTAGAGGCTTTTTTAAACTGTCGCTTCCTCGCAGTTCGCACAAAGTTTGTTGCGACGGCGGACGAGAATCCACGACCAGTTCGGCGCAAAAGAAAGTCCGTTTTTGAGGTCGCTGAAAGAAGAAGAGAAGGAGAAAAGGAGCGAAGACAAACTGAGGTGATTCTTGGAGATTCCTTCCAGCGACGGCGCGAATGAAGCGGACGAAGGGTCTAAAAACTGACGCGTCGGTCGCTAAATTATATCTAGACAGGAAACTTCAACAGTAATTCTGAACAGGCACTGGATGTAAACAAGCGTGATTTCTAGAGTAAAGAGGCTGAGGGAGCTGTGGAGGAGGAAGGTGGTGTCACGCATGAACAACATTTGAAAAAGGACTGTCGCTGTATTTCACTTCCCTTTAAAAAAAAATCCTCTATACAACCTTTAAATAGGCACAGAACAAGTATATTACAAATCCAGCTGTTTATATTCACACACATCTGCAAAATAAAACTGCATATAATAATAATAATACTCCATTTTACACTCCTTTATTATGGTTCATAAAAAAGGAGCATCTCATTGTTGACAGTTAAATGATTTATTGAGAACATTCCCTGGACGTGTGAGGTTAACTGTAAGCACTGCTCTGTCTGAGGCTTTGTTAAACTTTAATCTGAGTTTTATTTTAACACAATCTGACCGGAAAGAGCTGATTTATCTTGACTCTAAAAGGTGAGCTGATCTGAGCTGTTAAACAAGCCCATTCATGACCAACGTGTGAGTCAGTATAGTCAGATTTTCTTTGTGTTTTGGTCATTTTAAAGCAGCTTTTCTGTATTTTACCGAAACAGACGGCAGTTTATGTCTCTCTTTATTGTTGGTATTGAAAAAGCTGGTCAAAAATAAGGACACCTGGGACATTTCTTGAACAAAACTGGGGCAAGTCAGGAGGAGTTTCAACAAAAAGGTGAGGGTAAAGTGACCAGACGTCCCTGTTTCCCCAGGACAGTCCCAGTTTTGAGCGTGTGTCCCCCGTCCCAGCAGATTTATACAAAACCACTGATTTGACCCAGTTTTATACAAGAAATGTCCCAGGTGTCTCTATTATTGACCAATTTTATATCTGCCAACAGGAAATAGAAACATAAACTGTCATTTGTTTCGGTAAAATACAGAAAAGCTGCTTAAAAACGACCAAAACACAAAGAAAATGTAACTGTACTGACTCATGTTTGTCATGAATGGACCGAGTGCAGAACAGTTTTCCTTAATTACTCGATTCACAATTTTATTATGATCAACCTCCACAAAAACAAGAATGTCCCACTTTTTTATTCTGAAAATCTGGATTTGTTTAACAGCACAGATACACCTGTTGGAGTTCTGTCTAATGTGTCTCTCACTTTTTAATTTTATGATGATTATTTATGTTTTGATTTGTTTTTATTATGATTTTAGTGTATTTTTTTATTCTGTTAAGCACTTTGAATTACTTTGTGTATGAACTGTGCTATACAAATAGACTTTACTTGCCAGATAAATCAGCTCTTTCTGGTCAGATTGTGTTAAAATAAAACTCAGATTAAAGTTTAACAAAGCCTCAGACAGAGCAGTGCTTACAGTTAGCGTCACACCCCCAGGGAATGTTGATGGCGTCAGCTCCAAAGTCACAATACGTGCATCCCAAATTTCATTTCATTCAATTCACACTGGGAAGGATTTTCCGAAAAACTGAGCATCAAACCTCCATGTTTTATGTTATTAGGTTCTTTTTTTCAGACCAGGAGTGTTATTTCATACCTGACAGTTTCGACTGTTCACTAGCGTCTTCCTCAGAGTCACGTGATGTTGCTGTGACGTGTCCAGTCAGCTGATTTAAACAGGTTTTGGCGCTGTCTTCCTACCGGTGGAGGCAGGACGACAGCGCCACCTGCAGTCCGACTTCATCAGGACAGCATCCCAGGTGTGTGAGAGTAAAAAAGCCCCTCGTCCCGGTTTACAGTCCTGTGGTCACGTTTCCTTATTTCGATTGCTTCTTTAATCCAGCGGCGATGTTTGTTTTCCTCTGTCCCAATGATGTTTGCTCCATCCCAATTCATAACGTGGTTCTCTCTTTGGCAATGGTCAGAAACAAGACGCTAGTGAGCAGTCGAAACTGTCAGGTATGAAATAACACTCTAGGTCTGAAAAAAAGAACCTAATAACATAGAATATTGGAAGACCAAATGAATCTCATTGGACTATAAACCTCCATGTTTGTTTTCCCAGTGGGATGTGTCTATTGTCAAAGTTGATCTTTTCAAGTCTTTTGGACCATATCACTTTTGTTTCTGGTTCTGATATTGTCATATTTTAGTTTTGGGATTCGGACATCGTTAATTGTGTGGTTGTTTGATCCTAACAGCGGAAAACAGTTCGAGAAATTTGTTTGTGAACTCCATAAATGCAAAAGTGAATCAGATGTGTGTGACTCAAACCTCTGTTCAAACTGTTTCTCTTCCCAACGGAATTGAAAAATAGTGAAAGGTGAAGGTGATGGGCAGGATTGATCCACAGGAAGAACCAAAAAGGAAACATTTGTCTGACTAAATCATCCCGAGTTTGTAGAGAACATTTTGTATGTGGAGCGACATCTAAGTAAAATCCCGTTTGTTAATGTAGAGGAGCAGAAGACAAACAGACTGAGCTGCACTTTCTTGTTCTTGTGGTTTTACAGCAACATCACGTCTTGGTCTCTTTGCAGTGGAAGGTGTTTCTTGGTGAACAGTTGGTGTCTTTCACTTTGGTGTTGACTTTTTCAATTCATAACCGAGGTGGAGCGAGGGATCGGGATTTTGTTTTGTTGTCGCTCCACATACAAAATGTTCTCTGTAAACTCAGGATGATTTCTTAGTCAGTCAAATGTTTCCTTTTTGGTTCTTCCTGCGGATCAATCCTGCCCATCACCTTCACCTTTCACTATTTTTCAATTCCGTTGTAAAGGGAAACAGCTTGAACAGAGGTTTGAGTCACACACATCTGATTCACTTTTGCATTTAATGAGTTCGCAAACTTCCGAAGCCCGTTTCTCGAGTCGTTTTCCGCTGTTAGGATCCAACAACCACACAATTACGACGTCCGAATCCCAAAACTAAAATATGACAATATCAGAACCAGAAACAAAAGTGATATGGTTCAAAAGACTAGAAAAGATCGACTTTGACAATAGACACATCCCACTGGGAAAACAAACATGGAGGTTTGATGTTGACTTTTTCAGAAAATCCTTCCCAGTGTGAATTGCATGACCGGAAGTGTGAAATTCGTGATGCATAGATGCCACTAAAATAACCTGGATTCTAATAATGTGTTTTTCTTTTGTGTAAATAAAGTTGTGTGAGTGATTTTTCCATTTCCAGCCAAACAGGTTCAGTGTAATATACTTTATATATTTGTCTTGTTCAGTTTTTCACCCCGACGAAACTCTTAAAAAGAGGCTGAAGGAAAAACGTAAGGGTGTTTATGCTTGTGTTTACCTTTGCACCTGTCCATGACTGCACCTGTCCATGACTGCACCTGTCCATGACTGCACCTGTCCATGACTGCACCTGCCCTCAGTCCCTGTCTGCATGAACGGGCATGAGCCTCTGAACTCTGCTTGTCCATTTTTTAACCTGTTTGAAGTTTTAATCCGAGTCGGCTCCACCTCAGCGTCACCAGGTCTGTCACCAAAAACGCTCCGAGGGTCCGTCTTACTTTTTTTGATTTTACTCCGGGTTCTCACTCTTTTTCACTGTCAACATTTCAAAACTTCTCCATGACTTTTTCATCACCTAAAGTGATGTTTTGAATGTTCAAAAACTATAAACCCAAACCATAAGGTGAGTGAAAATGTCAAAACTGTTCCTCTGAACAAACAACAAAACTGTAGTTGTAACAAAATAATTTAATAAAATATACAAAAAAAAAATACTGTGTTATATCGATACAGCAGCCCTCGATATCGATACTGTATCATCACATTAAATCAGACATGTCAAACTCAGGCCTGGGGGCCAAATTTGGTCCATGATATAATTATATTTGGTCGTGAGATCATATTAAATCTGTATTAGAGCTGCTGGATACAGACTATAGAGACATTATGTATTTAAAATTGTGTCAATATAATAACATATAATGTTCTGCTTATACTGGATTCAATGTTTAAGCAAAACTATTATTAAACATTTATTTCAATAAGAAAAGGTTTAACATTACAAATCTCGAAAGAAGAGAAAACGTGCAGCTGGTGTTGAAATTTTAAAATATTTCAATAAATATTTAGTTTGTTCCACGACTTAGTCCCAGTTTTAAATTTTGGCCTCTGTGAATTTGAGTTTGACACTTTACAGTTTAACAAAACTGTAGCTGTAACAAAATAATTCAGTAAAATAAGCCAAAAAATATTCCTTACAATATATCGATACAGCAGCACATGATATCGATTCTGTATCATCATATTAAATGATAATATATATATCGATATTTCAATATTTCTGCACAGCCTTAGTGTGGAGTACCAAAATAAAGCACAAACTTCAAAATAAAAGTGTATATATATATTAAAATGGCTGAAAAGCAGAAGACTCGTAATGTCCCGAGGCGTCATTCATGAAAAATAATTTTAAGAAAAGGCTCAAAATAAAAGTGTCAGTGGAGACCTTCACCAATATTAAATCTACATATTTTGACAACATCCAGCACAAAACCTCCTCATTACATAAACTTTGTACGTTATTCCGTGCATTGGACCATAAGTGGACGGAGTGATTATGGTGACAGGCCCCAAGCCGGCCCCCGTGTGCGTCTGTGTGCGTCTGTGTGCGTTTTGTTTCCTGATTAGCCCAGAGGAATGCGTGAGAAAGCGTTGTGAAAAGGCCTGAGTTGTGTGGATTGTGTTCGTATCTGTTCAGGCTGCTCTGTCGTCTGTCTAATGTCCCAGTCCCAGTGTCCCCGTCGTCCCCGTCGTCCCCCGTGTCCCCGTGAGCCAGTGGCCACTAACCCCACTGTCCGCTCCTCTCACCACCTGCCGTCATCACCTGTCATTACTCTGACGCGCTGGCAGAGCTGAGCGTCAACCTCATGTTTGTAACTCAGTTTATGTGAAAATGCGACGACTAAACGCAGATTTTCTCACGACTGTTACAGTTTTTTGTCGTTTTAATTGTTGTCGTTCTTCTGTGTAGATGTGGAAGTGCAGAGGATGAAAAAAGCAGTAGAATCGTTGATGGCAGCAAACGAAGAAAAGGTGAGAAATTACTTAAATAAATGTGATGTTTGACAAGTTTATCCAGTATTTCCTTGTATTTTCCTGCAGGCTCAGCTACATTAAAACAGAAATACTAATTATTATATTGGTCTGTGTTTACTAGTGTGTAACCAAAATGTCATTTTTCATGAGTTGTGTGTATTTTAGTTGTGTGACTGTAGATCAGTGTGTTGTGCTTCACCAAAAAAACAAGAAATGGAAATTATTTTTGTTCCAATTAGAATTTTAATGGCTACACTGAAAGAGAAAAGAACTGGAAAACTATTAATATTTGACTATACAAATGCAGGCAATTATAAATGGATCATATTTATTCTGAGATTTTGAGACACTCGTTGCTCGAGCTCAATTCTTCTCAGAGTTATGACCAAAATACACATATTTGACCTTCAGGTGACCTTGACCAGTTTCAACCTGTAACATGTGCCAATTTGTGTGATGATTGGGTGAATATTTTAGGCTGCAGATGGTTCAGAAATTGCCTTTATCCTTTATAACGGCGTGACCTTTTAATTGACCCGTGTGACCTCAAATGACCTCGGATCCTCATCAAACTGTTTTTTGTGGCATCGTGCACGAGGGCTTTGACCTACGTACCAAATTTGGTGACAATTGGTCCATAAATGGCAGAATTATTGTGGGTGGACAGACACACAGACAGTCACAGGGTGAATACAAAACCTGGTTAAACCTTCGGGGACCAGTTAGAATTATTGGGTCTTTCTGAATCTCGACAGGATGGTTTCTGTGTCACTGAAGTCCAGACTTTGTCCATCCATCCAGTCACTTCAGGAAAGTTTCATGGTTCATCCTCCCGGTGTCACGAGTTTCTCTCTCACTCCAAACTTTCTTTCTGCTGCTCCATTTCCGTTTTCAGCTGCAGATTTGCAGTTTGTAAATCTGCAGAATCTGATTTTGTTTTTGGGGGCGTTTGTGTTCAGTCGTCTCAGTCTTTGTCTTTATAAGTTTGTTTAAATGTTAAATTGTTCAGTGGTGCAGAAGTAACGGTGCGATCGACTGACATGATACAGACAAAGGCTCTTTCTGCAGGAGACATGCGCAGTAGTAGTGCATATATAAACAATCTGTGGTTAATATTTGTATTATATTCACCAAACATGTGTTTTCTGTTTCAGGATCGTAAGATTGAAGAACTGAAACAGTCTCTGCAGAGGTACAAGAAAGTGCAGGACATGGTCATGTCGGTACAAGGAAAGAAAGGTGAAGTGTTTTGTTTTTTATTCCTCTTTTTCTCTAACATCTTAGAACAAAACACAGTAAAATATGGAAATGACATGTACAAATATACAGACACAAGAGAGTTTAATATTTCAAGCATG
This sequence comes from Boleophthalmus pectinirostris, assembly GCF_026225935.1. Taxonomy (NCBI): domain Eukaryota; kingdom Metazoa; phylum Chordata; class Actinopteri; order Gobiiformes; family Gobiidae; genus Boleophthalmus; species Boleophthalmus pectinirostris. The sequence goes on along the minus strand of NW_026571152.1, from coordinate 42,114,233 downwards.
TTTTAGTACAACTGTAGTGGCTTCTGAAAAACAAATGATTCTTTATAATAAAACTAAATGTTTGGTGAATTTATTTTTTGTCTTTGTTGTTTCTTCTTTAGACAAATCCAGGGACGGTGAGGGTTTGGCTGATGGTTCTGTGGGTCCGTGCTCCTCTCAGCCTCCGGGTTTGGAACCAGAGCCACAAGAGTCTGAAGAACCAAAGAACCCAGAGCAGGTGAGGAGACGTTTACTACAGAAGTGTCTGTCAGTGTGTGAATGGTGTGTCCATGAGCCGGTCACACACACACGTCCAGGACATTTTGACAGCTTTTCTCTGCTTCGGCACAGACAGGTCAGGTACAGGAGAGTCAAACTCAAATTCACAGAAGCCAAAATTAAAAACTGGGCCTAAGTCGTGGGCCAAACTAAATATTTATTGAAAAATGTCAACAACATCTGCATATTTTCTCTTCTTTCCAGATGTAATGTTAAACCTTTTCTTATTAAATGCAAAGGAGAAATTCTGTTTGTTTCTACCTGGACAACTGAGGGATTTTTCACACATCTTTTCTTATTAAAATGAATGTTGAATAAATAAAATAAATGTTTAACAATAGTTAGGGTTAGTAATAGTTAAACACTGAATCCAGAACAAGCATAATAAATAAATAAAATAATTAAATTAAATAATAATATCTCTATAGTTGATCTGTGTCCAGCGGGCAGCTCTAATACAGATTTGATATGATCTCACGGGCCAAATATAATTATATCACAGGCCAAATTTGGCCCCCGGGCCTGAGCTTGACATGTCTGGGCTAATGTGTTAAAAACTGTATCTGATTCTACTGTCTTTAAAATATTACATTTCACTTTCCAAACGTGTTCCCTGTGTCCTCATTATTCACTGCAGAGGGTTTGTAGAGACTTTAAAACATATTTATTTAATGTTTATTTGGTTAACAACTGATACTCGCATCAGATTTGTTCAGTTTTTGTAGTCTGAGCTAATTCAAAACATCAGTCCCCAGAAAAGTTTTTAACAGTTCAGATTTTACTAAAAAACAGTGGGAAAAAGCAATAAAAACTGAATTTGTCAAGAGAATCAAATATCAAAAATGAACAAGTTTCAGAGACAAGAGGCCAAACAGCTGCTTTTACAGAATATTTGATTGTACTTTTCTACATCAACAAATGTACAAATGCTGTTTTAATTTGTTTATTTAATTTTTTTTTTTTTTTTTGCAGGAAAGTGTGAGCAGGACTGGAGTGGAGTCTTCTCCTTCTCCGAGTCCGTCTGATAACGACCCGGTGTCTGAGTCCACGCCCACGGACGCAGACAGGTGACTTTATTACTCAACTGTAAAGGCTGATGTGAATATTTTAGTTTTAAATTTCAACATCTTATATTTTAGAATCTTGTTTTGTTTTGTGCCGATGTTTGACTCACGTAAAACCTCAGATAAACTTTTTACCACGTGCCACATAAACAGTGTTGGGAAGGTGACTTTTAAAATGTAATCCCCTACAGATTACAGATTACATCCCCCAAAATGTAGTTTGTAACAGAATCCATTAATTTACTTAAAGTGAGTAATGTAATCTGAATACTTTGGATTACTTGATATTGTCATGCTTTTTAAAATCACATGAATGTAACAACCACATCCTGATATTCTTGTTTGTTCAGTCTTTACTTGACCAGATAAAAAAGTATTATTGATAGAAAAATGATTTTTATATGAAATCACAATTATGTCCACACTACTGTTAATGTCATATTGTGTTAGTTTAGTCCAGGTTTAGTTCTGGTTTTAGTCCTGGTTTTAGTCCAGGTTTTAGTCCAGGTTTAGTCCTGGTTTAGTCCTGGTTTAGTCCTGGTTTTAGTCCTGGTTTAGTCCTGATTTTAGTCCAGGTTTAGTCCAGGTTTAGTCCTGGTTTAGTTCTGGTTTTAGTCCTGGTTTTAGTCCTGGTTTTAGTCCTGGTTTATTCCTGGTTTTAGTCCTGGTTTAGTCCTGATTTAGTCCTGATTTAGTCCTGGTTTTAGTCCAGGTTTAGTCCTGGTTTAGTCCTGGTTTAGTTCTGGTTTTAGTCCAGGTTTTAGTCCAGGTTTAGTCCTGGTTTAGTCCTGGTTTAGTCCTGGTTTTAATCCAGGTTTAGTCCAGGTTTAGTCCTGGTTTAGTCCTGGTTAATCCTGGTTTAGTCCTGGTTTTAGTCCTGGTTATTCCTGAGTTTTGACCTGGTTTTAATTATGATTTTGGTCCTGGTTTAGTCCAAGTTTAGTCCCGGTTTTAGTCCCGGTTTAAGTCCTGATTTAGACCCGTTTTAGACCTGATTTTAGTCCTGGTTTTAGTCCTGGTTTTAGTTCCTGGTTTAGTCCTGGTTTAGTCCTGGTTTTAGTTCTGGTTTTAGTTCTGGTTTAGTCCTGGTTTAGTCCTGGTTTTAGTCCTGGTTTAGTCCTGGTTTAGTCCAAAATGTAAAACAGGAAAATACCACCTTGTAATCCATTTATTTCAACAAAGTAACTGTAATCCAATTACCACTCACTGAAACAGTAACTGTAACTGAATACAGTTACTCATCATTTGTACTCTGATTACTTAACTCCGGTACATGTAATCTGTTACTCCCCAACACTGACCGTAAAAGACCAACAGAGTCTAAACTGTGATTTAAAGTGAGTGTTTTTTTTTTTTTTTTCAGCGTCGTCCAAGAAACTACAAAATGGAGCAGTCAGGAGCAGCTGGACAAGATCAATAATGAAAAGGTGAGACTGTGTTTTCAGATCTGTTCTGTTTTACTCCCACAGTGTTAACGGAGGCGGGAGTGAACACGTTGGCAAGTTTATTTGTACAGCACAATTCGTACACAAAGTAATTCAAAGTGCTTTACAGAATAAGAAATACATTAAAATCATAATAAAAACAAATCAAAACATAAATAATCATCACAAAATTAAAGATTAAAATTAAAAAGACAGAGAGAGACATTAATTACATAAATCAGAGAGAAGAGTGCAGAATAAAAACCTTTCAGTCATTTGCACAGTGAAACAGAACCGTTTTGAGTCAGAGTCAGAGTCTGTGTCACATGTTCAGACTGTTCCAGGTTTTAGCTGCGTGAACTTGAAACTCTGACTCCTCGTGTTTAGTCGTGACTCTGGGCACCAGCAGGAGGTCAGTCCCGGATGATTCATGTGGACACAAACATGTCAGAGATGAACCTTGGTGCTCGGACATGGAGACACTTGTACAAACAGAGACGCTTTAAAGTCTCTGAGCCACAGGAGCCAGAGCAGAGACCTGAGACCAGGACTTATGTGCTCGTACTTCCTAGTTCGAGTCAGGACCCGAGCTGCAGCGTTCTGGATGTTCTGGATGTTCTGGATGTTCTGTGGATGTTGTGGATGTTGTGGATGTTCTGGATGTTCTGGATGTTCTGGATGTTCTGGATGTTCTGGATGTTCTGGATGTTCTGGATGTTCTGGATGGATGTTGTGGATGTTGTGATGTTGGATGTTGTGGATGTTGGATGGATGTTCTGGATGTTCTGGATGTTGGATGTTGATGTTGTGGATGTTGCTGGATGTTGTGGATGTTGTGGATGTTGTGGCTGGATGTTCTGGATGTTCTGGATGTTCTGGATGTTCTGGATGTTCTGGATGTTCTGGATGTTCTGGATGTTGGATGTTGATGTTGTGGATGTTGTGGATGTTGGATGTTGTGGATGTTATGTTGTGGATGTTGTGGATGTTGTGGATGTTGTGGATGTTGTGGATGTTCTGGATGTTCTGGATGTTGTGGATGTTCTGGATGTTCTGGATGTTCTGCAGCGTCTCACAGCTCGTTTGGAGAGACCAGTGAGCAGAACATTACAGTATCTAACCTACTGGAGACAAACGCATGGATAAGTTTCTCCAAGTCTTGATTTAGACACTAAACGTTCTGTTGTGTTGTTGGATTTGTAGTGTTGACTTTGAGATGGACCCATATTTGGACTTTCTATCATATCTTCTGTCAGCCTTATGATTGACAGGCAGATTAACCAATCAGAGACGATGCTTCTTTAGTGTTACTGTGTTCCTTTGTGCATCTGATTGTGTGTATTTTTATCTGTGTATGTTTTGTGGGCTGGACCCGCCTGTGAGCTGCAGTGAGCCTTTTGTGTCTGACCTGGTGGGACCGGCTCTCCTGTTTTTTTTAAAGGTTGTATAGAGGATTTTTTTAAGGGAAGAGAAATACAGCGACAGTCTTTGTGCGCATTCAGAATCACTGTTGAAGTTTCCTGTCTAGAAGTAATTCAGCGACCGACGCGTCAGTTTTTAGACCCTTCGTCTGCTTCGGTCGCGCCATCGCTGGACGAGATCTCCAAGAATCACCTCAGTTTGGCTTTGCTCCTTTTCCTCTTCTCTTCTTCTTTCAACGACCTCAAAAACGGACTTTCTTTTGCGGCGAACCGGTCGTGGATTCTCGTCCGCCGTCGCGACAAACTTTGTGCGAAATGCGAGGAAGCGACAGTTCGAAAAAGCCTCTAAGAACCGCTGCGTAAACCACGTAATCCCCGCGCTCCGACGAGTCAGTTACACTAGGGAGTTTGATTGACAACCTAACAGCCAATAGAAAATGAGGGAGCCTCGTTTTCTATTGGCTGATGTTTATCTGGCCTCAACACATCCACAGTTGATAGATTTTTGTTCTTTTTTTTTTTTTGGTCATCATAATTAACAAAGCTGCTGCGTCTCTGTAATGGTATTTTAATCTTTCACTGACAGTTTGAAACAAAAAAAAAATCCTCCATACAACCTTTAATCTTTTGGTTTGGTCAGGTTAGTTTGGGGACGTCCACATCTTGCGGGATTTGTGGGCACGAGCGGGACAAAATATCGCAGATTTCGGCAGGGGCGAGACTGAAAATGATCATTTTTTGTGGGAGTGGGACTGAAAATTCTGTCCCATCAGAACAGTGAATGTAAATAGTGAATTTTTGTGAAAAATGTTATTTAAAAAAATCGATTCGGTTGCATTTTAAATCGATTCGAGACTTGTGCAATGAAGTATCACGATATATCACTGAATCGATTTTTTTCTCACACCCCTATCAGGCTTAAAAAAAACAACACATCTGTCGATCTGTAGTTCAGGTTGGGTTCATTATTGTGCGTAGAAATCCTCAGGCGCAGTTGGACTAAGTTGTGGTCGTCTTTTTCTTCAGAACACAAATGGGGAGGTAAATAAACTCTGTGAGAAACCTCCGCTGGGTCCCTCTGCCACTCTGCCCCCGTCAGGAGCCACGCCCGCCGCCGCCGCCGCCTCCGCTGACGACGACGCCTTCGGCTCCAGGAAGGCGCGCTCCTCTTTCGGGAAGGGCTTCTTCAAAATCCGAGGAGGCAAAAAGACTTCAAGCACCCCGAACCTGGGTACGAGACCAAACTCTTACTGTGTTTGTTTTACGAGAACAATAGAAAAGGATGAAAAGTTTAGAGCGGACGGTTTTGGTTTTACACAATGTTTATTTACAGTCAATCAGTGTGTCGTTCGTTCATTCGTTTTTCAAAATAAAACCAAAAATAAGAAAATGAAAAAAGCAACATTTTCTTCATTGTTTGTCTCCAAAATCAAAATGAAAAAACAGATAATGATTTGTTTTTTCAGTTTTAAATTTTGTGTTTACATGAAAAATGGAAAAACGGATAAAGACCTGAACCGGGACTGAAACCGGACTGAACCGGGACTGAACCGGGACTGAAACCGGGACTGAAACCGGGACTGAAACCGGGACTGAAACCGGGACTGAAACCGGGACTGAAACCGGGACTGAAATGGGACCGAGGCCGGTACCGAGGTCAGGACCAAGGCCAGGAACAGGGCAAGAACTGATACTGGGACTGAGACCGGGATTGAAAATGGTTTAGTCCTGGTTCAGTCCTGGTTTAGACTTGTTTTAGTCCTGGTTCAGTCCTGGTTTAGACTTGTTTTAGTCCTGGTTCAGTCCGTTATCCATTTTTTCCATTATTCGTTTAAACACAAAATCGAAAACTGAGAAAAACAATCATTATCTGTTTTTTCATTTTGGTTTTGGAGACAAATAATGAAGAAAATTGTTGTTTTTTTGTTTTATTTTTTGTTTTATTTTGAAAAATGAATGAACGAATGACAGTGTAAGACTAAACCAAGATTAAATTGTACTTTTTGAACTCACGGTTTAGTTAAAAGGCCGATATTACACTATTTTCTGATGTTATAATGTTGTTTCCTCATAAAAAAGCAGATCCAGAGTTTGTTTTTGGGATAATTTCAGCTCTGGAATGACCAATTTCCACTGAAAAAAACACATGTAAAAGGAGCATTTTGGAGAAATAATAAAGACTTACTCAAACATGTGAATGAAACAAAACTCCAGGTCTGTTTTTGACGACGGAACAACATTATAACTTGACTTAAAGCTCACAACTTCTGTAATATCGGACCTTTTAATATTCATTTTTATTTAACTTAGTTTCGAAGCCAAAGTCTCTTAATATAAAATGACTCTAAATCTTGTCAAATCTTGTTCTGTGTAGGTCTAAATGTGGACTAAACCAGGTCTAAATGTGGATTAATCCAGGTCTAAACAAGGACTAGACTAGTAATAAATCTTTGACAAAATCAGGACAAATCTAAGCCAGATCTAAACCAGGATTAAACCAAATGAAGACTAAGACAGTGGTCCTGGTTTAGTCCTGTTTTACCACTTCTTTAGACCTGTTTTAGTCCTGTTTTAGTCTTGTTTTAGTCTTGTTTTAGTCCTGGTTTAGACCTGCCTTTAGTCCTGGTTTTAGTCCTAGTTTATTCCTGGTCTAGTCTAGGTTTATATCCAGGTTTAGTCCTTGTTTTAGTCCTTATTTTAGTCCTGGTTTTAGTCCTGGTTTAGTCTTGGTCTAGTCCTGTTTTAGTCCAGGTTTATATCCAGGTTTATATCCAGGTTTAGTCCAGGTTTATATCCAGGTTTAAGCCTTGTTTTAGTCCTTATTTTAGTCCTGGTTTTAGTCCGGGGTTTAGTCCTGGTCTAGTCCTGTTTTAGTCCAGGTTTATATCCAGGTTTATATCCAGGTTTATATCCAGGTTTAGTCCAGGTTTAGTTCCGGTTTAGTCCAGGTTTATATCCAGGTTTAGTCCAGGTTTAGTTCCGGTTTAGTTCCAGGTTTATATCCAGGTCTAGTCCTGGTCTAGTCCTGGTCTAGTCCAGGTTTAGTCCAGGTTTAGTCCAGGTTTAGTCCAGGTTTAGTCCCGGTATAATCACTGTTTTGTTGTTCTGTTTTGTTGTTCTGTTTTGTTTGTTTTGTTGTTCTGTTTTGTTGTTTGTTTTGTTGGTCTGTTTTGTTGTTCTGTTTTGTTGTTTGTTTTGTTGATCTGTTTTGTGGGCGTGACTGCCGCCCTGCTGGTCACAGATATTTTTTGTCTCACATTTATTTTCTTTTGCCGCACCCATGGGTAAAACTTTTGGGCCCGACTCCGTAATTTTCAGCCGCATAAACTCTGGTCCCGGGTTTAATTATGGGAGTCTGTTTCTGCTCCGCGGTTTCGGTCTCTGCTGTTTTTGGTGCATGTGGGCAGGGCTGTGCTCCTTCAGTCCAGTCTGAGTCGAGTCTGAGTCGAGTCTGAGTCGAGTCCTAGGTGAGTCCAAGTCAAGTCCAAGTCGAGTCTTAGCTGATATTAGGCAAGTCTCAATCGAGTCGAAGGCGAGTCCAAGGCAAGTCCTAGTGGAGTCCTCGGTGAGTCTTACTTGATATTAGGCCAGTCCAAGTCCAGTCCAAGTCCAGTCCAAGTCCAGTCCAAGTCCAGTCCAAGTCCAGTCCAAGTCCAGTCCAGTCCAGTCCTAGACGAGTCCTAGACGAGTCCTAGTGGACTCCTAGGCGAGTCTTGGTCAATATTAGTCGAGTCTCAGTTGAGTCCGTGGCGAGTCCTGGGCGAGTCCTGGGCGAGTCCGTGGCGAGTCCGTGGCGAGTCCGTGGCGAGTCCGGGGCGAGTCCGTGGCGAGTCCTGGGCGTGGGCGAGTCCTGGCGAGTCCTGGGCGAGTCCTGGGCGAGTCCTTGGACTCGACTTGGACTAGCCTACTATCAGCTACAACTCACCAAGTCGAGGTCTAGTGGAGTCCAAGTCGAGGTCCAAGTTGAGGTCTAGTGGAGTCCTAGTCTCAGTCGAGTCCAGGTCGAGGTCTCGTGGAGTCATAGTCTCAGTCGAATCCAAGTCGAGGTCTAGTGGAGTCCAAGTCGAGGTCTAGTGGAGTCCAAGTCGAGTCCAAGTCGAGGTCTAGTGGAGTCCAAGTCTGAGTCCAAGTCGAGGTCTAGTGGAGTCCTAGTCTCAGTCGAGTCTCAATCGAGTCTCAGTCGAGTCTCAGTCGAGTCTCAGTCGAGTCCAGGTGAGTCCAAGGTGAGGATACGTCAATCTGAACGTGTCTCCTGAAAACTCTGCTCAGAACAGGTCAGGTCAGACTTAACTAAATATTTTTTAATGACAAAACTATAAAGAGTTGGGAGCTAAAATGTGAGACTTTTCCTGTTGGAGAGTGAGTGAAACTTCTAGAATTATTTTCAGTCGGATCTGAGATGGTCGGGCTCGGGTCTTTGGGGGATTTGACGAGGAATAACCCGATAGTTTTGAGCGTTTTTAACCCAGCAGCTCCGGTCTTTTCCTCGACTCGTGCGTGTGTGTGGACGTGGACGGCGCCTCCTCTCGTGTGTTTCCGCTGTCGTGTGTTTTTCCTCATTCATGTGTTTGTGGTTTGTGTTGTGCTTTTGCTCTTGGATCCTGTGATGTGTTGTGTGCGTTTTGTAACACATGAAGACCGCAGTCGGAGTGCCAGTGCGCCTCAGCTAGGTACAGTAAGGTTCTGCAGGCCCCCGTAGTCCCTTTTCCCAAACCCCCGGCTTCGTCACGCTTCCACTGTTCGTGCATTTGTGTCTTTGTAAAAACTCCCGAGCTCTAGAGCGACTCGGCCTGTCACCATGATCACAAAACTCACTTATTCCTCCAATATTTGAAAACTGGAGCCATTATATCTGTTTATCTTAGGTAATTTTTTCATTTTCTGGCTCTTTAAGTTATTTTCTCGTCACAAACAGACCTGGAGTTGTGTTTTGTTTCGTAACGCAGTAATTTAAGGCATTACAAAAAAAAAAAAAAAAACTAACATTTTACTCGGTACAAATGTGAGTAACATTTTTATTTTTAACCTGGATTGAAGTGGTGGGTTTTTCGTTTTTCTTCGTACAAATTCGCTAAAAGCACGGCGATATCGGCAGGTGAAACGGCGTCGTTACGGGTCCGAGTGTCGGGACGGGCCGGAGATGCGCCCGTGTAGACCGTCGGGTGACCGCGGGCGAAAGGACCGACGCAGATGAAGAGCAGCCGACGCCCGATCGAGCTTTGAGACACACTGCTCCACGGGCTCGGGGTTCTCCCAGGGACGGAGCTAGAGTCCAAGTCTTAGTCCAAGTCTTAGTCCAAGTCTTAGTCCAAGTCTTAGTCCAAGTCTTAGTCCAAGTCTTAGTCCAAGTCTTAGTCCAAGTCTTAGTCCAAGTCTTAGTCCCAAGTCTTAGTCTGATTCAGTCTTAGTCCAAGTCTGAGTCCAAGTCTTAGTCCAAGTCTGAGTCCAAGTCTGAGTCCAAGTCTGAGTCCAAGTCTGAGTCCAAGTCTGAGTCCAAGTCTGAGTCCAAGTCTGAGTCCTGATTCAATCCTGGTATAGTGTTAGTTCAGTCCTGGTTCAGTCCTGGTTTAGTCTTGGTTTAGTCTTGGTTCAGTCCTGGTTTAGTCCTGGTTTAGTCCTGGTTTAATCCTGGTTTAGTCCTGGTTTAGTCCTGGTTTAGTCCTGGTTTAGTCTGGTTTAGTCCTGAATCAGTCCTGGTTTAGTCCTGGTTTAGTCCTGGTTTAGTTCTGGTTTAGTTCTGGTTTAGTCCTGGTTTAGTCCTGTTTAAATCCTGTTTTTTCCTTGTTTAGTCTTGGTTCACTCCTGGTTTAGTCCTGGTTTAGTCTTGGTTTAGTCCTGGTTTAGTCTTGGTTTAGTCCTGGTTTAGTCCTAGTTTAGTCCTGGTTTAGTTCTGGTTTAGTCCTGGTTTAGTCCTGAGTCAGTCCTGAATCAGTCCTGGTTTAGTTCTGGTTTAGTCCTGGTTTAGTCCTGGATCAGCCCTGTTTTAGTCCTGGTTTAGTCTTGGTTCAGTCTTGGTTCAGTCCTGGTTTAATTCTGGTTTAGTCCTGGTTTAGTCCTGGTTTAGTCCTGGTTTAGTTCTGGTTTAGTTCTGGTTTAGTCTGGTTTAGTCCTGGATCAGCCCTGGTTTAGTCTTGGTTCAGTCTTGGTTCAGTCCTGGTTTAATTCTGATTTAGTCCTGGTTTAGTCCTGGTTTAGTTCTGGTTTAGTTCTGGTTTAGTTCTGGTTTAGTCCTGGTTTAGTCCTGGATCAGCCCTGTTTTAGTCCTGGTTTAGTCCTGTTTAAATCCTGGTTTTTCCTTGTTTAGTCTTGGTTCAGTCCTGGTTTAGTCCTGGTTTAATTCTGGTTTAGTCCTGGTTTAGTCCTGGTTTAGTCTTGGTTTAGTCCTGGTTTAGTCCTGGTTTAGTCTTGGTTCAGTCCTGGTTTAGTCCTAGTTTAGTCCTGGTTTAGTCCTGGTTTAGTTCTGGTTTAGTCCTGGTTTAGTCCTAGTTTAGTCTTGGTTCAGTTTTTTCCATTATTCATTTAAACACAAAATCAAAAACTGAAAAAAACCAAATCATTATCTGTTTTTTCATTTTGATTTTGGAGACAAATCATGAAGAAAATCACTGTTTTTTAGTTTTCTTATTTTTTGGTTTTATTTTGAAAAACAAATGAACGAACGACACCCAGATTAAGACAAACTCAAGTCAAAACACACAGCTAGAGAAATTACAAAATAAAACCGAGTTAAGGATAAAAAAAATAACACCATGACACTGTTGATGTGAAAACTACCGCTCATGACATCACAAGGTGGAACTGAGCATTTTGAGCTTTGGAGATGTAAACAGACGAATAATAAAGATTTACTCAAACATTTAAATGAAACAAAACACAACTCCAGGTCTGATTTTGAAGAGGGAACAACATTAGAACACGACTCAAACCTCACAAGAGTCAGTTTTTGTGATATTTGGAGTTTTAAAAATCCATGGTGACGGGTTTGCTGTACGTGTGAGTAGTTTGTAGTAAACTGTTGGTTTGCTTGTACTTTGCATGTTTTTTTTTCATATTTACTTTTATTTTCACCACAAAGTTTCACAGCAGAATGCATTTATAAATTAGTGATGGACGAATCGACAACAAACATGAAAAGATCCACACTTCAAATTGAACCAAATGAACCGTTTTTCACACAAATGTTGGAATATATTTTAAAACGCAACATCTGAGAAATTCAGTCTGTCAGTTGGACTAAAGTTTATTTGGTTGAAAATGTTTCTCAGCTCATTCAGGCAACTGCTTCAGTTCTGGTCAGACACTTGTGACACTTCCTTAAATCTGCCTGAAGGGAGGAGCTAACTACACTGAAACTACTCTGGAACTAACACTGCAGACAGATATAAGGAAGTGTCACCAGCGTCTGACCAGAACTGAAGCAGCAGACTGGACGAGCTGAGAAATGTTTTTGAACAAATAAAACTTTTGTCCAGATGACAAATTGAATTTCTGTTTTTGCCCTGAATTCTACCTGAACGACCGAGGGATTTTACTCACAAAACATCAACTATATTATACTTCATCCACACTTGTATATTTAAATGTTAGAGAAGTAAAATTCATGAAAAACAACATTTTTCAGACATTTCCCGACTGTTTTTCAGACTTATTCCTCACTTTTCTAACACACCCGAGTGTGTTTAACATTAAATATTAAACACACTAGAATAAAATACAAGATTAAAACATTAAAATAAAATACAAATAACATTATTATCTGCATAATGTGGAGTTAATTGTTAGACGGGTTTGATTTTTACTGTTAATTCTTCACTGTTTGCTGCCGTCCAAACTTATTCCTCACATTCCTGCTGTAGAATCATAATTGGAGTTAAAACAACTAGCATGCTAACAGCTAGTTAAAGGAAGGGTGGAACAAAAATAATGATCCCTATTAGGGTGGTCTTAAACATTTTATTTTTTTAGATACTTTAGTTTAGAACCCTGCATTTGGTTCCATATCTGACAAAATTTTTGTGTCCAAATTTTATGCAAATTAATTCATTTTTAGAGTTTGCTCAAGACACTTGAAAATAAATAAGGGGTATTAAAAAAATAAAAACATTTTTTTCTGCAAACACAAACTAAAACTTGCATAAAAGTTGCTTGGAAAGTTCATAAAGTCCATAAAAAGTGAGTTGAAGATGCAAAATTAGTCAAATTCCAGGAAACTTCATGCAGCTTGAGCAACGTCTAAAACATCTAATTTTTCTTCCAAGTTTCTTCCTAAATCATCTTTTGAAACTAAAACTTAAAGCAGGTTCTAATCGAGGTCTGAAACTTTATTTTTTTCCAGGTTTTGATTGTAAAACTGTAAAGTTTCAAAGCCTCGTAATATAAAACTCGTCTGAATTATTTGGTATTGGATCAAAACAAAGATCTCTGGTCTCGTCCATCACTATGAGACAAATGCCTTTTATAAGATTTAAAACCTTCTCTTTTCTTGAACAGCTTCAGTTTCCTCGTTGTTTAGGTCCAGTTTTGTTTCGGATCCTCCTTCAGGATTCTGCATGTGCACGTCTCCTTCTCGCACGTGGCACTTTTACTCCTCTAGTTTTTCTCTCCAATCGTTCATCGTCTCAGTTTTGAAAGTATTAAAAGTGTGATTTGTCTTTGTTCAGCTGAAACCGAGCGTCAAACCACAGATCACCTGGACCTGGCGGGAATGCCCCAGAGATCCTCCAACAGCGACAGCACCCACACTCTGCCCACCAGCCCCGAGAGCCGCAAGAAGTCCAAAGGAATCACCAAACTGTTCGGAAAGTGAGTTCAGCACAAACAGGACGCACACGGACAGGAGCACAGACAGGAGCGCAGACAGGAGCGCAGACAGGAGCACAGACAGGAGCACAGACAGGAGCACAGACGCCAACACAGACAGGATCACAGACGCCAACACAGACAGGATCACAGACGCCAACACAGACGCCACAGACGCCGAACAGACATCACAGACGCCAACACAGACGCCATCACAGACGCCAACACAGACGCCAACACAGACGCCAACACAGACAGGTTTTCACAGACAGGTTTTCACAGACTCACAGATCACAGACCGACAGGATCACACGTTTACATGATGTTTATAAATTCTGAATTAAATCGTTCAGAATTTAAATATTCTTCTTCGAGTTTACATCAAAATAATAATGTAAGTAAGCAAGTCTTTATTTATATATATTTAGCGCTTTTCGCAGACATTTTTGTCACAAAGACGTTTTACAGAGCATCACATTCAGCATTATTCATTCACTCTACACCTGGTGATGGTAAACTGCTGTTGTAGCCACAGCTGCCCTGGGGCAGACTGACAGAAGCGCTGCACCAACAGTTCCTCCGACCAACATCACTCACACACAAACCACTTCCATACGAGGCAACGTGGGTGAAGTGTCGGAGCCACTAGCACCAGTGCAGATTTCCACCTGTCGTCTCTGGGCAGGTTCATTGATTGTTTGTGTTTAACTGACCTTGACGATCGACTGTTCTTGGACCTGTTCTGTCTGTGTAATGTCCAAATTAATAAATTAATAACGTTGTATTTACCATGAAATCTCCAAAAGGTAAAGTCACAAATGTTGGACCTGATCATTTTTATTCATGACTTAACCCAAGAACTCAGCATTAAAACTACTGGTGGGACTTGATAAAAAAAAAAAATATATAATATATATCTAATTAATTACAGGCTTTGAAATGAATTCATTTCAGTTAATCACATAACAATATTAGCCCCAGAAGTAGAGCTGGGCGATATGGAGCAAAAATATCTCGATATACGACATATATCTCGATATGTGTAGAGGAAAAATAATCCCCAGAACTACTGCAAAAACAAATATGCCAAATTCCACAATGTCTTTTTTTTATATTGAAGTGCAAGAGGTAGACAGAGCTTCTGCCAC